>NC_139642.1:61930881-61948381 GCF_964638095.1 Poromitra crassiceps
GAAATCGTGCACGCTACACTAGAAATCTTGCACGCTTGGTTTATAGGGTGGAGAGTGGAGACTGTGGAGAAACTAGCTTTTCACCTTAACTCACCCTTGTCCTCTTCTCCCTACTTATACTCCCACCACTTATATAGTGAAGTATATTTCATATTCTGTGTTATACTATATCGAGACCATTCGGACCCTGCTCCTTCTCCAGATGAAACTGCAGCCATCTGTAAAATACCACTTGTTGCACTGGAATAAAGTCTTTTTCTTGTTGCAACCAAGCCTGGTATCCGGACTCCTTCATTCATCTCAGGACGTTGAAGACTCAGCTGAATTAACAACAATAGCCTCAGCCAGGAAGGATTTATTACACCACTGATGACATCACATTTGCTCAAGTGACATCACTGATGACATCACAATTGCTCAAGTGACATCAGAAACATTTAATACAGATAGAGCACCTGATCGGGTGGATAGAGACACCCCCTTCCTGTATCTACTGTAGTTACCCCTCCATTCTGCGTAAGTTTTTCGCCACTGCCAAAACTGTCCGGTTTATCCGAACTTTCCCCTTTGGGTATGGGTTGGTGTCTAAACGCTGGTCTCGAACTCTGGTGCCGACCAAATAACCGCTCTCTGGTCCGCCTGTGAGGGGTGGTCTCAGTCCGCTGTCAAATTAACTCTGGAGTGGTTCATTTGTGGTGTGAACGTGATCCGACCCAACTGTAGTCTGTTACTTTATCTTTATTAAAGCTGATATGCAAAAAATGGCTACTGCCCATTCCTATTTTTATTTGGCTAATGCTATTGCAAAAAGATGCTATATATTTCTATGAAGAGAGGAACTCTGACCACAAGCATGAAATTATTGATATTATACACAAATGATAAGAAGAGGAAACACAGCTTATTTGGTCATGGTTGTCAAATTAGAAAAACCATGTGACTGTCTACTGAACTTTGCAATTTAGAGAATTGATCAGGTGAATTTTAAAGAAAAGGGAAGTTCCATGTCAAGGCTGTAAGGAAGGGATGTCAGAGATACGGCGATCCGGCCTGCGGGCAGATTTAATCCGGCCCGCGAGATGTTTTGGAATATTTAAAATATATATATATATATATATTTATATATATATTATTATTAAATCCGCACCCCATTATCATGAACTATGTGTGGCTAATAAGCAAGCTAAGAGTTCATTCATAAGTTAATTAACCTGCACTACAAGGAAGTATGTCAGTAGGTTATCAGGTGTAAATAAAGCCGCCATGATGCCACGCTGGAATTGAATCGCGCATTCGGCTACCTACCAAAAAACAAAGGAATCAACAAGATGCTGTCGAAAAAGAGAAAGGTTGACACGGAATGCAGGCAGTTTCAAGAGAAATGGAAAGAGCAGTATTTCTTTTGTGAAGTAAATGGGTAAATGAGTCGAATTGATTTTAGTAAAAAAAAGAAATCCGGCCCCCATGAGGTCTCAGTTGAACAAATCCGGCCCTCTACCTAATATGAGTCCCCTGACCCCTGCGGAAAAGGGAAGTTCAAATATATGTTTGACTCAATCTCGCTATGGAAACGGATGGCTTCCCGTCTGGAAACTGCAGCACACTGGGAACAGAGAGCATACTTTCACTTTCAAACAGCGGATACATTTTTGTATCAATTCAGTACTCAGGACAAGTCTGAGGCTGAGCACAGCTTGGATCACTGTTGATAGAAGTCCAGACAATGCCTTCTTGTTAGGAAGCAGATAGGAGAGCACAGAAAGCCCTAAGACTGAAACAGTCAAGGTCACTTCTCACAGCACAGCCTGAGAAATGCTGCTGGCACAAAAGCTCAGAAGATAACCAGCCAGAGGCGAATAAACTGATATTCAACAGATGATCATTCTTCTTAGTCTTATAACATTATTTCTGAATTAAAGTAGCCTACTATGCTCGTGGACTAATTTACCATCTTCCCTGGCATTGCTGGCAACCTGGAAATTCCATGACAGCACCTTGACGGTATATCTAAAATACTATGTAGAATGATTTTATGTTATATGTATTGTGTATTGTTATTTATTTGGTGAATGAGTGATGTATGTGACACCACGGAGCAGATGCATTGGCTCATTGAGTACTATATAGGCTACCTACAAGGCTTACTGTGAAAGCTTAGTGACTGCATGTATGTACAGTAGTCAGTCTGGAGATTTGTATGATGTGATAGTGGTGAGATAAAGAGGTGGGGCCGTGGCCTGCGGGCCCTGAACTTTTACGGGCCCCAATGCAACCGCCCCTGATCTTCATGATTTATTATTTTATTCTTGACAGGCATTCATTCATATGCCTAAACCTGTAGACTAGACTCCATGCAGGCTATATATATAATATATAATAGGCACAAGTTGTGATTTTTTTTTTATCAAATTGCCACAGCCAATTAAAGGACGGCTTTAACTAGGCTGCGGAAGTTCTGCTGGAGAGGCAGTTCGGGCATTTTCCCCTTGCCCGTGGCTAATATCCTATGCTGGATGAAAGCATCAGTGATGTCAACCGAGCACTGGTGATGTCATCAGTCATAATGTTATTTCACAATGTCATGATGTCATAATGTAATGTCATGATGTCATAATGTCATGTCATAATGTCATGTCATGATGTTATGATGTCATAATGTAATGTCATGATGGCATAATGTTATGATGTCATAATGTCCATAATGCCTTGTGTTTCAGGCGCAGGTTTACACACACACACACAGTGGGTGTGGTACAGTGAATGGTACAGGAATGGCTGCTCGAGCAGAGCAGGACCACATGCTGGAAAGGCTGATGACCCTGCTACAGGAAGAGCGATTCAGAAGGCGGAGCAATGAGAGGTAGGGATGCACGAAGCCGATATGGGCCATTTTACGTTATTGTTATTCCGATAAGCTACAATACCTCCTTTCATAGAGAACCTCCACCTATCATCCTAATGGGATACTACAACCATGAGGTAGTGCTGGTTGTTTAAGTTGGGAGGAAGGAGAGCTTAAAGCGTTACTCTTGTATCGACTAGCTCTGTAACGTCTGTAACTGCTTGAGCTTATGGCATTCAGCCTTTTTTTATTTTTGTCTTTGCTGATTTGACACATATTTGATTTCATCCTGTCACATGAATCCTCTCAGTAGTCGTGTTTCCATTACCCTCAGAAATGCGCAAAATCTAAATATCGCAATAGAAATTGGGTAATGGAAACACGTGAATTTCGAAAAACCTCCCAAATATCGCAAAAAGTTTTTTCGCTCTCATGAGGTGGTTTTTCAGACGTGTCGATATAGCAGTTTATCGCAAAAGTGTAATGGAAACACATTTTTCGCATTTGCACGTCATGTGACCCATATTATCCCTTGGAAAATAAGTTTGGTAAGTAAGGTTCGATAGCCGTGTCAAAACCTCCGCAGCAAGTGGAAAACTTTGAAGCAACGCTACCTAGCAGAAAGACTAGTGTTATGCAAAAGCGTAGCCGGGCAAATTAGATAATGTTTAATGGCAGAAATCGGTCCATGGTGACAGCAGGCTGCCTGTGTGCGCGCATTTGGCACAGCGGCGAGATGAGAGGATGAAAAGCACACACTGGTGCGGTGGTGCTGTCTGAAGTGAATACAGTGACTGTGAGTAGGCTAATACATTGCACACGTTTCAGGTGCAATTATAGAACCAAATCAGCCTTTTCCCCCCTCCATCTCTAAATCGGACCAGTTGTAGGCTATTAGGCTACCTTTTTTCCTCTGCCTGTCGCGCTGACTGCATTCACGCAGCCAGCAACATTTTGCGACTCATTTTCTTTTGAATTGATAATCAGGCTCGTTTATATGCATTGTAACTTCATGTTGGGATTTCCATTGACCATTGGTTGGATTTGAGCATGCAGGGGACGGGATATGGGGCAGATCCCCGTGCGTAATCACTGTGGCAGCTGCTGCAACGGGGAATCACTCAAACGCAACTTCAATGGAAACGCCTACAAGTCGCAATTGTACATTGTCGAAGTTGTAGAAATATCGCAATTCTTTTGCGAAAAACTGTAATGGAAACACAGCTTCTGTGTGTTTTCTCCGTCTCTATATAGTCAGGAGAAGAAGGGCCACACCATGGACTCCACCAGCCCCAGATTCATTGTGACGCTGGACGGGGTGCCCAGCCCGCTGGACGGGGTGCCCAGCCCGCTGGACGGGGTGCCCAGCCCGCTGGACGGGGTGCCCAGCCCGCTGGACGGGGTGCCCAGCCCGCTGGACGGGGTGCCCAGCCCGCTGGACGGGGTGCCCAGCCCGCTGGGGAGCCTTGAGGACGGGGACACTGAGGCCACCATCCACTTCAGCACGGTCCTCCACAGTCTGCGGCCAAGTGTCCCCCTGTCAGACGGTATGGCCCGGGTCTTCTAAGCGCCATACTCCTCTAGGCTTGGGCTGATTTTCACTCATAGCCAATATCACAATATTTCCTGAATACTGTATCGCGATTTTGAACATGTACTTTCAGAGGCTGTAGCCGGCTCCGTTTTAAAGCCAGAGGGAGGTTTCTGCTATCATATGAAACTAGAAGACCTAAGTGTCTAGAAGACTGCTAGTGTTGATGTCCAGTGTGAAACGTGTTTGTTTATTTGCCTGTGACGTTAGTTAGATGAGGCGCACACACACAAACAACACACAAACAAGACTTTTTTTTTTTTAATAATCGCACCCATTTGCGGTTATGTAATCACACGTGCTGACATTGCGATTGCAATTTGATTAATCGTGCAGCACTAGTCCCATCCCACTCCCATTTTTTTTTTTTTTTTTTTTTTTAGTCTTTAGTCTTTAGGCAACACAATGATTTTGATTTGATGTTCTCCCCATGCTTTTTACATTACTTTGTGTTCTACTGCAGTTTTAATTTACACCATTTGGTCATATTTATATATAAAAACGTAGGGCTGGGAGATATGACTGAATCAATATCACGATAATCACAAAGATTGTTTTTTCTGGTACTGATATATATCACGATATGGCTCACTTATGCAACATTTTGTTAAATCAAGTTCAACTGAATAGTAATGTTAGGTGTGATCTCAAACAAAATAGAAATGATCAAATAACATTAATAAAAAAAAAATCGTACTTTATTTTGTCAAGTAAGTAAAGTGAGTAAAATTAGCTTGTTATCATCAATGTAGACGGCAGAATTGTGTCACGATATCCCAAAATCACCATATCATCATGACACGATTCCACTGAAAGATGATCAACGATAATATAGAATTATCACCCAGCCCAATAAAAACGGATGTATTGTTATGATTCCCGCTCCTGCATTGAATCCCCCCCCCCGTCCCAATCCCAGGATCAATAGTGAAAAAATGTCAGCCTCCATTCCAGAAAGTCTGTTGATCTTCTAAACAAAGACACAACATATCCTGCCCTTCAGTGATGTGTTGCCTGAACTCAATGTTCAGTAAACAGTGTGTTGTCTCTGGTCTTTGTGTCAGTAGAGTCTGCCATGGCCTTGAAGGATATCTAAGACCAGTTGAAACTCATTCTCTTTAAAAAGGTAAAGGTACAGGACGCACAAACCCCGTCTTTATTTGTGACACACACTCATGCTTAGAGGCCCTGAAATGTGTCCCATTTTCCCCATCCTGGCTCGTCCTCCTTCATGGGCTGGCCAGGAGCGGTGGGCAGCTGCAGTGAAGTGCCCGGGGTTCACCCAGGATAGAGGAATGTTTGGCGGTTCTAGGGGACGTGACTTTATTCTTTGATTTTGGGTTGTGAGAGCAATAACTGATTTATTTGAGTTCAGGACAACCGTGACTGCATACTAACTCAAAATCAGGCATTTTAGAGAATTTCAAAGTTAAAGTCTCACATTTTTGCATTGAAATCGCCGAAACTGAAACTTGGGGTGCTTTAAAAGCACATTGCTCCATAAGTTCAGTCTTTACGGACCAATCAGGCCAATTCTGATCCAGGAAAAGCCCTGTAAAGACGAATCTGTGACTCCAGAACTGTTCTTCATCAACAGCTGAAGAGGTTGTTCTTCAGATGATGCCCTCACTAGCTAAACATCGATCATGTCTGTCCTCTCACTCTTCCATCCTGTCCTCTTGTTGTTTTCCCAGAAGGTGTGATTATGGATGGGCAAGGGTACTCGAGTACTCGTTCATAACTTTACTACTCGAGTAACGTTTCTACCCTTCGGGTACTTGCACTTTAACAATGCAGGGGGAAAATGTGCAAATCAGACATGCAGACAGACAGACAGGCAGACAGACAGGCAGGCAGACAGACAGACAGACAGACAGGCAGACAGACAGACAGACAGACAGACAGCTTCTCCAGAATGCAGGCCCGATAAAACTCATTCAAAACTTTGCACTAGTTTAGTACTTGACTCCACTGTTGTTTCCCGTAACGTTAGTCACAATAAATATTGAGAGAAAGAATCACTTTTTTGGCAGAACATCACTTTTTGGCAGAACACAGGACATTGTGATCAGTGGATTTACATGACTGGAACAGTGATCATAAAGCAGTATATGGATTATACCCACATGTATTTGAAATATCTGGTAAGCCTTTGCTTGTTCCACAACACTCGAACAAAGTGCTAACCAGCTGATTCACAGAGTGACTGAGGTAACGTTAGGCTAACATTTGCTAAGCTAACGTCAGATCACCTCATCACGGTCCATCCGCTTGTTTGTCCTCACAAAAAGGGCTCCAGGCAGCGCTTTCTCAATGCAATAACACTGTGTGATACAGCAGATTAGCCCTGCTCTATCATTACCACACTGTGTGAACAGCCCCTACACAGCAGATTAGCCCTGCTCTATCATTACCACACTGTGTGAACAGCCCCTACACAGCAGATTAGCCCTGCTCTATCATTACCACAGTGTGTGAACAGCCCCTACACAGCAGATTAGCCCTGCTCTATCATTACCACACTGTGTGAACAGCCCCTACACAGCAGATTAGCCCTGCTCTATCATTACCACAGTGTGTGAACAGCCCCTACACAGCAGATTAGCCCTGCTCTATCATTACCACACTGTGTGAACAGCCCCTACACAGCAGATTAGCCCTGCTCTATCATTACCACACTTTGTGAACAGCCCCTACACAGCAGATTAGCCCTGCTCTATCATTACCACACTGTGTGAACAGCCCCTACACAGCAGATTAGCCCTGCTCTATCATTACCACACTGTGTGAACAGCCCCTACACAGCAGATTAGCCCTGCTCTATCATTACCACACTGTGTGAACAGCCCCTACACAGCAGATTAGCCCTGCTCTATCATTACCACAGTGTGTGAACAGCCCCTACACAGCAGATTAGCCCTGCTCTATCATTACCACACTGTGTGAACAGCCCCTACACAGCAGATTAGCCCTGCTCTATCATTACCACACTTTGTGAACAGCCCCTACACAGCAGATTAGCCCTGCTCTATCATTACCACACTGTGTGAACAGCCCCTACACAGCAGATTAGCCCTGCTCTATCATTACCACACTGTGTGAACAGCCCCTACACAGCAGATTAGCCCTGCTCTATCATTACCACACTGTGTGAACAGCCCCTACACAGCAGATTAGCCCTGCTCTATCATTACCACAGTGTGTGAACAGCCCCTACACAGCAGATTAGCCCTGCTCTATCATTACCACACTGTGTGAACAGCCCCTACACAGCAGATTAGCCCTGCTCTATCATTACCACACTGTGTGAACAGCCCCTACACAGCAGATTAGCCCTGCTCTATCATTACCACACTGTGTGAACAGCCCCTACACAGCAGATTAGCCCTGCTCTATCATTACCACAGTGTGTGAACAGCCCCTACACAGCAGATTAGCCCTGCTCTATCATTACCACACTGTGTGAACAGCCCCTACACATCAGATTAGCCCTGCTCTATCATTACCACACTGTGTGAACAGCCCCTACACAGCAGATTAGCCCTGCTCTATCATTACCACAGTGTGTGAACAGCCCCTACACAGCAGATTAGCCCTGCTCTATCATTACCACACTTTGTGAACAGCCCCTACACAGCAGATTAGCCCTGCTCTATCATTACCACACTTTGTGAACAGCCCCTACACAGCAGATTAGCCCTGCTCTATCATTACCACACTGTGTGAACAGCCCCTACACAGCAGATTAGCCCTGCTCTATCATTACCACACTGTGTGAACAGCCCCTACACAGCAGATTAGCCCTGCTCTATCATTACCACACTGTGTGAACAGCCCCTACACATCAGATTACCTCTGCTCTATCATTACCACAGTGTGTGAACAGCCCCTACACAGCAGATTAGCCCTGCTCTATCATTACCACACTGTGTGAACAGCCCCTACACAGCAGATTAGCCCTGCTCTATCATTACCACACTGTGTGAACAGCCCCTACACAGCAGATTAGCCCTGCTCTATCATTACCACACTGTGTGAACAGCCCCTACACAGCAGATTAGCCCTGCTCTATCATTACCACACTGTGTGAACAGCCCCTACACAGCAGATTAGCCCTGCTCTATCATTACCACACTGTGTGAACAGCCCCTACACAGCAGATTAGCCCTGCTCTATCATTACCACACTGTGTGAACAGCCCCTACACAGCAGATTAGCCCTGCTCTATCATTACCACACTGTGTGAACAGCCCCTACACAGCAGATTAGCCCTGCTCTATCATTACCACACTGTGTGAACAGCCCCTACACAGCAGATTAGCCCTGCTCTATCATTACCACAGTGTGTGAACAGCCCCTACACAGCAGATTAGCCCTGCTCTATCATTACCACAGTGTGTGAACAGCCCCTACACAGCAGATTAGCCCTGCTCTATCATTACCACAGTGTGTGAACAGCCCCTACACAGCAGATTAGCCCTGCTCTATCAAGTCAAGTCAAGTTTATTTATATAGCCCTAATTCACAAGCATGTCTCAGAGGGCTTCACAGAAAGTATGTCTAGCTGATTCTAGCTAACACACAATAACAAGAATATACAGAATAAAGATAACATTTGAACATTTGAAGAAAACAGGAGAGTGGAGGAGGGAGGGAGAGGGAGGGGGGAGGTGGGGAGAAAATAGGAAATGTGGGGAGGTGGGAGGGCGCAGGGGAAGGAGAGCAGTGGGAATGTGAGAGAGGGGAGAGGACAGAGAGGAGGAGAGAACAGAGAAGGAGAGGTGGAAGGGTACAGGGGAGGTAGAGTAGAGGTAGGGTCTAGGGTGGAGGGAGGGAGGGAGGAGAGGGGGGAGGTGGGGAGAAAATAGGAAATGTGGAGGAGGAGAGAACAGGGGAGGAGAGATGAGGGTGCAGGGGAGGGAGAACCAGGGTAGGGATAGGGTCTAGGGTTGAGGGAGGGGAGGGAGTAGGATACGGGCCCGGATTAGGGCGAGGGTGGGGAGAAATGGGAAATGTGGAGGAGGAGAGAACAGAGAAGGAGAGGGTGCAGGGGAGGGAGAGCAGGGGGAATGTGAGAGGGAGGAGAGGGCAGAGAGGAGGAGAGAACAGAGAAGGAGAGGTGGGGGGGCGCAGGGGAAGGAGAGCAGTGGGAATGTGGGGGTACAGGGGAGGTAGAGTAGAGGTAGGGTCTAGGGTGGAGGGAGGGGGTAGGATACGGGCCCGGATTAGGGCGAGGGTGGGGAGAAAATGGGAAATGTGGAGGAGGAAAGAACAGAGAAGGAGAGGTGGGAGGGTGCAGGGGAAGGAGAGCAGGGGGAATGTGAGAGAGGGGGGAGGACAGAGAGTAGAGGTGCAGGGGAAGGAGAGCAGGGGAAGAAGAGCAGGGGGAGTGTGAGAGAGGGGGGAGGACAGAGAGTAGAGGTAGGGTCTAGGGTGGAGGGAGGGAGTAGGATACGGGCCCGGATTAGGGCGAGGGTGGGGGGAAAATGGGAAATGTGGAGGAGGAGAGGACAGAGAAGGAGAGGTGGGAGGGTGCAGGGGGAGGAGAGCAGGGGGAATGTGAGAGAGGGGGGAGGACAGAGAGGCAGAGAAGGAGGGGTGGGAGGGTGCAGGGGAAGGAGAGCAGGGGGAATGTGAGAGAAGGGAGAGCAGGAAGTGGCAGGGATTCAGGAAAATAGGGGAGAAGAGGAGGAAGAGGAAGGAGCAGAGGGGGGGAGAATGAGGAGAGAGCAGGAGAAGGGAGGGGGGGGCGGTGGGATGTGGGGGAGGAAAGAGCATGGAAAGAGAGGAGGACAAGAAGGGGGAAGAAGGGAAGAAGCGGGGAAAGGGGGAAAGAGAGGGGGGGGGGAGAAGATCAGACAACTGACTACTCTAAGCATTAACCAGAGCTAACTGGGACATAGTATCTAGCTAATCTACAGCCTAATCTGGCCTATCCTACCCTGCTCTAGTCTGATTTTAGCCTGAACACTAACAGGTCAGCCTTAGGCTGTAGCTAATCTATCGCCTACCTAAGCTGTTCTAAACCAACCGGCAGCCCTCGACCAGTGATGAAGAGCACCGATGCCCCCCGACCCGGCCCCCGCCCACATATGGCGTGGGAGGGAAGGCCAGGCCGGGACACAGCGGCACCCCCTCACCCCCAGTGAACGCAAGAAAACCTTTCCACCATATGGATCGCCGCATGGATTGCCCCAGTGACTTGGCTGAGGAGGAACCTTGTGAGGTCGTTGTGCTAGGGGCCAATTGCTGCGGCCCAGGCGGACCCAGCCCCCACGCGACCCGCCCCCCCAGCCCCCAGCCACCAGCATAGTGACTGAGAGCGTGAGAGCAGGCCACGCGGGGGACGGGCCCACCCACCAGGCCACAGCAGCGGACCCCCGTCTGGGGACTCCCCTCCGAGACAGGCCGAGAGATGCCGGGCTAAACCATGCACAGAGTTTCCGATAATGAAACTCTGTGAATGGTTTAATATGGAAATAAAATGTACAAGAGAACAGAAAATTGAAAATGTAAAAAGAGTCCAACAGAAGGGATATAAAAATGTAATTTTTAAATTATCCTAAGATCAGGGAAGGGAGTTGAAAATCTAAAAAGTAGAGTCCAAAAAGAAATAGAAAATGCAGTCTTTAAGTGTTCGTAGGTTTAGAGAATACTAGTTAATTAACTAGGTGACAAAAAGGGTAACAAGATTGGGAGTTCCATGAGGATGATCTGAGGAATCCATGAGTCCGCGTTGGTGACATGGATTAAGAGGAGGGGAGGGGAGGATAGGAGTCGGAGGTGATGATTAAGAGGAGGGGAGGATAGGAGTTGGAGGTGATGATGAGGCGGCGGGGGGGGGGCTGGGGGGGCGCCCCCCCCTTCCCTTAGGCAGGCAGGTGACCAGGATGATGAGGATAGGGGTCGGTGGTGGTGAAGAGCCCGGGGTGTCAGACAGTAGAAGGAGTAGCGGCAGGTGGCTAGGGCGATGACGGCCGGACCTAGGGCTGCAGCGGCGGGGGTGTACGTCAGGCCAGTGAAGGACACCTGAGGGGGAGAGAGAGAAGAGAGCGGGGGAATCTGCGCAGAGGTGGAACTAACTCTATAGACAACAATAAAATTAGGTCAAAACAAAATTTATTAGGATTTTTATTTTTATTTTTTAGGATGACTAATACTATACTGCTAATTCAGGTCTAAGTACCACCTAACACCACTGTCAATGATTCAGCCCTGTTGATGCGGACCGTAAATCATGACCTACAACAA
The DNA here is from genome assembly GCF_964638095.1 of Poromitra crassiceps. Taxonomy (NCBI): domain Eukaryota; kingdom Metazoa; phylum Chordata; class Actinopteri; order Beryciformes; family Melamphaidae; genus Poromitra; species Poromitra crassiceps. Next base: position 61,942,566 of record NC_139642.1, read on the forward strand.
AATTTATTAGGATTTTTTTATTTATTTTTTTAATTTTTTATGATGACTAATACTATACTGCTAATTCAGGTCTAAGTACCACCTAACACCACTGTCAATGATTCAGCCCTGTTGATGCGGACCGTAAATCATGACCTACAACAAAATTTATTAGGAAAAATATTTATTTTTTTATTTTTTAGGATGACTAATACTATACTGCTAATTCAGGTCTAAGTACCACCTAACACCACTGTCAATGATTCAGCCCTGTTGATGCGGACCGTTAATCATGACCTACAACAAACAAAACTAAATTAGGTCAAGTCTAAGTTTATACTGATACTGCTGGCTTGTGATTGCCCGCTCAGCAATTCAGGACTAGGTTTATTCACCAGCTATTAGATTTTGTATCTAAGCTACTGGGTCGACTGATGCCATATTATTAAATTAGGTCAAGTATAAGTTTATAATGATATTGCTGGCTTGAGACAGCCCGCTCAGCAATTCAGGATTGTATGTACTCAAGAGCTAATAAATATTTCTGGAGAATGACATCATCAAACACAACTATCAGGCACAACCAAATGATTGGGAGAATAAATGGGTTTTGAGTCTAGTTTTGAAGATTTCAATGGAGCCAGCTTCCCTAACTGACAGAGGAAGCTGGTTCCAGAGATGTGGAGCACGGTAAGAAAATGCTCTGCTACCTGCTGATTTTTTCTTAATTTTAGGGACGGTAAGATAATTACCGTCCTGTGAGCGGAGAGTACGCGTGGGAACATAGGGAATAATTAGCTCAGATAAGTACGGAGGTGCGAGCCCATGCAAAGATTTATAGGTTAACAGAAGCACCTTAAAGTCTGATCTGGCCTGAATTGGGAGCCAGTGGAGGGAGATTAAGACCGGAGTTATATGATCAAACTTCTTAGTTCTAGTTAGAATTCTAGCAGCGGCGTTTTGCACGAGTTGTAATTTATTTGTGCTACAGAGTGGAAGGCCAGAGAATAAGACGTTACAGTAGTCGAGTCTAGATGAAACAAAGGCGTGTATTAAGGTTTCGGCATCCGTTGCATTTAGCAAGGGACGGATCTTTGAAATATTGCGGAGATGAAAGAAAGCTATTTTAGTGATATCCTTAATGTGAGCATCGAATGACAGAGTAGGATCAAAGGTAACACCTAGGTTTTTCACCTTTGAGTTTGGAGTAATTACGCAGTTCTCAATGTTCAGACTAAGATCAGTGAGAAATGGAAGTTGGGTTTTTGGGCCAACAACTAGTAGTTCAGTTTTGTTGGCGTTTAGTCGTAAGAAATTATTTGACATCCAGTCTGTAACAGCGATTAAGCAGGATTCAAGATTAGCGAGTTTAGAGCGATCGTCTGGTCTAATTGGTATATAAATTTGGGTATCATCGGCATAACAGTGAAAGTTAATGCCATATCTACGGAAGATTTCGCCAAGAGGCAGTAAGTAAACTCCAAAGAGTAAGGGACCCAGGACTGATCCCTGCGGTACACCAAACTTCACTGAGGAGAAAGTGGACATGATATTTTTATATGAGACACAGTGTGTCCTATCAGACAAATATGACTTTAGCCAGGATAGGGCAGTGCCCCGGATACCTACGTAGTTAGATAAGCGGTCTAGGAGGATCTTATGATCGATTGTATCGAAGGCTGCGCTTAAATCTAATAAAATGAGAAGAGAGGAGAAATTAGAGTCGGACGCAAGGAGAAGGTCATTGGTTACTTTTGTAAGAGCAGTTTCAGTACTATGGAGTGATCTAAAACCAGATTGAAAGGGATCGAGAAGTTTATTATGTGAGAGGTAGTCAGCTAATTGTGTCGAGACTACTTTTTCAAGAACTTTAGAGAGGAAGGGGAGATTTGAGATTGGCCTGAAGTTGTTAAGAACCTCAGAATCAAGGTTTGGCTTTTTAAGTAGGGGTTTGATTACAGCAGATTTGAAGGAGGTAGGGACAATGCCAGAGGAGAGGGAGCTATTGATAATGTTAAGTAAGGGGGGGCCTAGTATTGGAAGGAGTTCCTTAATCAACTTTGCAGGGAGAGGGTCGAATAAACAGGTTGTGGATTTAGATGAAAGTACAATTTTTGAAAGTGCATTTAGAGAGATAGTCTCAAAATTCGAGAGTATAGTACTCTCGTCTAAGGTTCTAAGGACAGGGCTAGGAGAGGGGTTAGCACCCTTTGTGAGTAATAGAGAGTTGCTAATTTCATCTCTAATACAGATAATTTTACGGTTAAAGAAGTCAAGGAAGTCATTAGCTGTAAATGGAGAGTTTGTATTGGGGGAGGGTTTGCGAGTAAGATTTGCGACCGTGTCAAATAGAAATTTAGGATTATTTTTATTAGTGTTAATAAGATCTGATAGGTAGGAGGCTCTTGCAGCGGAGAGCATGCATTTGTATTTTAGTAGGCTATCACTCCAAGCTAGTCGAAAGACTTCAAGCTTGGATGATCGCCATTTACGTTCTAGTTTTCTGCATATTAATTTTTGTGCGCGTGTATCGTCAGTATACCAGGGCGAGGGTTTTTTAGGGTGACGGATTTTAGTACGTAGAGGTGCGATAGAATCCAGCGAGGCGAGTAAGATTGAATTAAATTGATTTGTGAATTCATTAATGGAGTCGATCCGCTCTGGGAGAGAGGAAAGCGGCCCCGATAACAAATCAGCGAGTTCAGTGGGAGTAGAACTATCGATACGCCGGGCGGTGTAGGTATCGGCTAGGTTTGATTGCCGGAGGGGCAGGTCTATTTTAAATTTAATGAGATAATGATCTGACAGTGCTGGAGGGTATATCATGACTGACAGATCTGAGACGTTAATCCCACGAGCGAGGACGAGATCAAGCGTGTTGCCGTTAGAGTGCGTTTGTTCATGAACCAGCTGAGCAAAGCCAAGGGTGTCGACTAAAGATAAAAAGGCTTTGCAGAGTGGGTCAGCTTTACGGTTAACATGAATATTGAAATCGCCAATGATAAGGATATTATCCGTGCGGGTTACGAGGTCAGAGAGAAAATTAGAAAATTCATCAAGAAAAGATGAATAGGGCCCAGGTGGGCGGTAGAGCATAACTAGGTAGAAGGCTCCGAGGCCAGCTATATTAGAGTGTCTCATAGTAAGTATCTCACAAGATAGGAGCTTATACTTTTGATCCTGTAAAAGACCTAGATTTGAGTTATAAATTAGGCCAACGCCCCCACCATTTCTTGACATTCTGGCAACATGCAAATTGTCAAAGTTAGGGGGGGAGGCTTCAATGAGTGGAAGAACAACGTCCGGTTTTAGCCAGGTTTCGCATAATCCCATAACGTCAATATTATGTTCAATGATTAAGTCATTGACCAGGAGGGCTTTATTGGTGATTGATCTGATATTAATGAATCCAAATTGAATAGATTTATCATCAGTGTTAGTTAATTTAGAGCATTCGATACCAGGAGTAGATTTAATCTCAATGAGGTTGGTGTTTAACGTTTTGGGGGGTGGACGAGAGCGGCGTGAGGGGACGGAGCGACGAAGAGAAACTGTGTTAATTTGAGAGATCGTGGTATAATACGGAGACGGAGCGGCGGTGGTAACAGTTGGATTAATAACAATAAGGTTTGGGTTAGGATATTGCAGAGCGTTTATGGGTCGGTTACTAGTAGTAGTGCGGCGCGGACGGAGCACAGTCTGTATTGGATAGACTAAGTTAATTAAACTAGCAGACTCCATAACCGCACAAGTAGAACTAACAGGCTGTCTAGTAGCCTGTGGCCCTGCATGTTGTGGGTGAAACTGTCAATCAAGGATAACAGTCTGGGTTTGCCGTAGGCAACTATCTAGGTTTTTTGATAGAGTGCTGGCGCCCAATGGGGTAGGGTGGATGCCATCCATCTTAAGCATGCCAGTCATGCCTCTAAAGGAGGGCCAGTTATCTGAGAATAGGTAGCCCTTATCAGCACAGTGTTTGGCCAGCCAGTTGTTGAGCCAAAACAGCCTGCTAAAAATGTCAGAGTTAAGTGTGACAGGGAGGGGACCAGAGACAATTAATGGATGCCGACTCATCTTGCTAGCAAAAGCACAGGTCCTAGTTATGCTGTGCTTTGTGATCTCCGATTGTTTAAACCTAGCATTGTTGGTGCCAACATGTAGTATGATGTTGTCATGGGTAGCCTGGGTAATTGTCTGTCTATGGCTGTTTGTTAGCACCCTAAGAGTAGCTTCAATGTCGGGTACTCTGGCCCCGGGCAGACAAACTATCTCGGCTGGTGTGTTAAGCTTGATATTGCGGGTTATAGAGTCTCCAATCAATAGAATAGAGGGTTTAATATTGTCGGGCGGAGCGGACGACGCAGCATGCTGAACAGAAGAGTTAGCAAGCGGCATGAATCTATTCCGAATCTCAATCGAAGTGGTTTGTTGGGAAGCGGGCTGCACAGCGGCGGGCTGTGCACGTTTAGCGCCACGGCAGTGTGAGACAACTGTAAACCCATCATCCACAGACTGTGGGGCCAACGAGACATTGGCCGGGTTGTTCTGCTCGTGCTGCGGAGTAGCATTAACGGGGGTACCAGCTGGACCGCAGCTAGCATCCTCGCTTAGTTCACAATACACATCAGCTACTGAGGTACATTGTAAATGATCAGGGAAGCCAGTCTGGTTAAGTGTAACAAGACTATCATTGGGTGACTGGCGTTTATCGTTCTCTAGTTGGGAAACACGGTTTTCTAATAGATTAATCATATCTAAGAGAGAGTGGATAGTAAGAATTGGATCGATCTTACCCGATTCGGGAGGGAGATGGCTAGCGTTAGCCATGTCCGGAGCGTGTGCTATCATTAGCACACTGTGTGAACAGCCCCTACACAGCAGATTAGCCCTGCTCTATCATTACCACACTGTGTGAACAGCCCCTACACAGCAGATTACCTCTGCTCTATCATTACCACACTGTGTGAACAGCCCCTACACAGCAGATTACCTCTGCTCTATCATTACCACAGTGTGTGAACAGCCCCTACACAGCAGATTAGCCCTGCTCTATCATTACCACAGTGTGTGAACAGCCCCTACACATCAGATTAGCCCTGCTCTATCATTACCACACTGTGTGAACAGCCCCTACACAGCAGATTACCCTCTGCTCTATCATTACCACACTGTGTGAACAGCCCCTACACAGCAGATTAACCCTGCTCTATCATTACCACACTGTGTGAACAGCCCCTACACAGCAGATTAGCCCTGCTCTATCATTACCACACTGTGTGAACAGCCCCTACACAGCAGATTAACCCTGCTCTATCATTACCACACTGTGTGAACAGTCCCTACACAGCAGATTAGCCCTGCTCTATCATTACCACACTGTGTGAACAGCCCCTACACATCAGATTAGCCCTGCTCTATCATTACCACAGTGTGTGAACAGCCCCTACACAGCAGATTAGCCCTGCTCTATCATTACCACAGTGTGTGAACAGCCCCTACACATCAGATTAACCCTGCTCTATCATTACCACAGTGTGTGAACAGCCCCTACACAGCAGATTAACCCTGCTCTATCATTACCACAGTGTGTGAACAGCCCCTACACAGCAGATTAACCCTGCTCTATCATTACCACACTGTGTGAACAGCCCCTACACAGCAGATTAGCCCTGCTCTATCATTACCACACTGTGTGAACAGCCCCTACACAGCAGATTAGCCCTGCTCTATCATTACCACACTGTGTGAACAGCCCCTACACAGCAGATTAGCCCTGCTCTATCATTACCACACTGTGTGAACAGCCCCTACACAGCAGATTAGCCCTGCTCTATCAT
>NC_139642.1:61953381-61978381 GCF_964638095.1 Poromitra crassiceps
TGCTGAACACAAACTTCACTGTTTCTTCAACTTTTGTTAACCACAGACGGACCTTATTTCATGCATTTAACTGAAATTCCCATTTATTCGTTTCCCTGTCACAAAAGGGGTAATAAAAGATATACTGTATATATATATATATATATATATACTGTATATTATATATATATATACTGTATATTATATATATATATATATATATATAAAGATATACTGTATATTATATATATATATATATATATATAAAGATATACTGTATATCGGTATCAGCTACCGGCCAAATTGTTATTTTAAACATCGCTAATTTTGCAATTGGTGCGTCCCTAGCGGATTCGAAGGTCTGGACCCAGGCAAAGGATTTGGTGCAAGGAAAAGCACTGTTTTTATTCCTACTTGTGCCTTCAGTGAAATGATGTATAAGCAGTGGATGGGAAAAGCGTGTTCCAATGTATTTTCTCCCTCTGATCTGCAGCCTTGTCGGTTTGCTGCCCAGTGTGGACGAGCTGGATGTGCGTTCTACCACCCGCCCACAGCTGTGCCTCCCAGACGTGCCCTGAAGTGGACTAACAGGTGAGCAGAGTGTTGGTGTGCCTCCCAGACGTGCCCTGAAGTGGACTAACAGGTGAGCAGAGTGCAGCCGTGCCTCCCAGACGTGCCCTGAAGTGGACTAACAGGTGAGCAGAGTGTGGACGTGCCTCCCAGATGTGCCCTGCAGTGCACTAACTGGACTAACAGTGGACTGAAAGGTGTCTTCTAAAGAGCCAATTATATATTCCTTTGCATCTACATTAAACTTAAAAATGACCCCAAAAACCGTGATCGAGGGGCAAAAATGGCCCCCAAGATTTCAATCATTTTATTTTCATTCAATTAATTTAATGTCCCTTCCATCTCTAACACAGAGAAAAGAAACAAAAGAAGAAGAAAAGGATGAAGAAGAGTCTCACAGCAGGGCCTGGATTGGACCAAACAAGGTGCTGTACCGACATGTGTTTTGGACATATTTATATTTATACACATATATCCTGCTGATATATCCCATTTCAAATGTCTTTTGTATGCATGTCATTACATACAAATATAATTCAACAATAACACCGACTGAAAATGACACAAGACTGTAATAAACAAGTAGTCCTAAGCTACCTTACCATTAAAAAAAAAATCAATTGAACTGGATTGAATTATGATCCCCCCCCATATCAGATTGTGTCTAAAGGTAAATGTCTTGCTGTTGTGGCCTCTGTCGTAGATTTATTTATTTACCTAATCCACGGTGCACATGTGAAGAGTTTATTTGCAAAAAACAGTCAAATGCCAAATCTGAGACTGCACGTCCTTGTCTCCACAACAACACACTCGCCAAGTGTGAAGTCGATTGGACAAACAGTTCTCATAATATATGTGAAGGACACACACGCGTCGCGCACACACTGGCAGACAGAGATTCCTAGTTTACATAAGGTATTGGCTATTATTGTTTTCTATGTTTCTGCAAACAAAAAGTGCATAGTTATAACTTGGTGAAATGATTTCAGTGAGTGTATCAGTACTTTTGGCATAAGTGTTAAATGCTGCATTACAGTAAAGTGATGCCATTTTCTGAATTTACCAGACTTTTTTTTAGCTGTTATATTATTTGCCTTTACCCTCTAGTTATTATATCCACATTACTGATGATTATTTATCAAAACTCTCATTGTGTAAATGTCGTAGAATGAAATGTAACAGCCAAAAGGTAAATAGTGGACCACTTGAAGAAAACCACTTGAGGTCAAAAGATTGAGCCAGGAGTCGTTAAAAGTCGTCTTAACCCATTGATACCTGATGCAGCATTTGTGTGTGTATCCCTTTAAGACCGCGAACCGCGTCACGCGGTTTGCGGTCTTAAAGGGATACACACACAAATGAGGGATATATATGCAAATGCTGCATCAGGTAGCAATGGGTTAAATGATGTATTAACATAGATCTTGGCCAAGAGATGCACTCTTGGACATCCACGAATGGATACACAGGCTTACATGCAATGAACAGAAAGTCACAGATATTTGTAGGACCCACATCAAATGACATCTGCCTTGACGCATATTTTGAAGGCATTCTGCAGACATGACATTGACAGGCATTCTGTAGACAACCTATCCGTTATTCTGGCCCTGTCTGTCTATGCATTATTGTATTAACTATGTGTAACTTGAATGAAAATGTATATGAATACATTAACTCCTGATTGTCCAAATAAAGGCTAATGTGATTACAATTTTCCCTATCAGTAAATATATTGTGAAAGCAGCAATACTCATCTCTACAATATTATCGCAATATCGATAGAGGTAATTGGTGAAGCACGATCTTGTTTCAATCAAAGTGCTTGTGACATCACATGTAGCTTTGACTTACAACTGAACATTTGTAGAAAATACTGAGATATATAGTGTATCACCATTCAGCCTAAACATACCAAGATATGTTTTGTTTTTCTTATCGCTCAGCCCTATTTTCTATCAAAGGAATTGTTTCCAAATCTTTGGGTCTTAAATTACATTTCTCGAGGTCTTAAAAATGATAAAATTTGACTTTAGAAATAGTGCAACAATCATGCTCTCTCTCTGCGAGAGATAAACTGCAGCTTTTTCTGAACTGTGTTATAAAGATCCAATGACATATTCCTTTGCGTCCGTCCGTACGTACGTCCGTCCGTCCGTACGATGTTTGTTAACGCGATATCTGAGGACCGCCTTGACGGAATTTCATCAAATTTGCCTCAAACATCGACTTAGACTCAAGGATGATCTGATTAGATTTTGGTGGTCAAAGGTCAAGGTCACTGTGACCTCTCGAACGCCATTTTCAAGCTTGTTAACGCGATATCTCAGGAATGCCTTGACGGAATTTAATCAAACTTGTCTCAAACATTGACTTGGACTCAAGGATGAACTGATTACATTTTGGTGGTCAAAGGTCAAAGGTCAAGGTCACTGTGACCTCTCAAACGCCATTTTCCAGCTTGTTAACGCCATATCTCACGAATGCCTTGACGGAATTTCATCAAATTTGCCTCAAACATCGCCTTAGACTCAAGGATGATCTGATTAGATTTTGGTGGTCAAAGGTCAAAGGTCAAGGTGAGCTCTCGAACGCCATTTTCAAGCTTGTTAACGCGATATCTCAGGAATGCCTTGACGCAATTTAATCAAACTTGTCTCAAACATCGACTTGGACTCAAGGTGAACTGATTACATTTTGGTGGTCAAAGTTCAAGGTCACTGTGACCTCTCACGCACCCAATTTCCAAGCTCTGTAACGCAACATCACAGGAGCGCCTTGACGGAATTTCTTGCAATTTGCCTCAAATGGCGATTTGGACTCAAGAATGAACTAATGGCGGAGGCATAAGTCCGCGTTGCGGTCGTTCTAGTTTTCATTCAATTAATTTAATTTCCCCTTTCCATCTCTAACACAGAGAAAAGAAACAAAAGAAGAAGAAAAGGAAGAAGAAGAAGACTCTCACAGCAGGGCCTGGATTGGACCAAACAAGGTGCTGTACCGACATGAGCATATATATTTATACACATATATCCTGCTGATATATCCCACTTCAAATATATTTAGTATGCATTTCATTATATACAAATATAATTCAAAAATAAAATTCCACACCGTTTAACCATATTAACTCCTCCCTGGTTCCACACCATTTAACCATATGAACTCCTCCCTGGTTCCACACCATTTAACCATCTTAACTCCTCCCTGGTTCCACACCATTTAACCATATTAACTCCTCTCTGGTTCCACACCATTTAACCATCTTAACTCCTCCCTGGTTCCACACCATTTAACCATGTTAACTCCTCCCTGGTTCCACACCGTTTAACCATATTAAGTCCTCCCTGGTTCCACACCATTTAACCATATTAACTCCTCCCTGGTTCCACACCATTTAACCATATTAACTCCTCTCTGGTTCCACACCATTTAACCATATTAACTCCTCCCTGGTTCTACACCATTTAACCATATTAAGTCCTCCCTGGTTCCACACCATTTAACCATATTAAGTCATCCCTGGTTCCACACCATTTAACCATATTAACTCCTCCCTGGTTCCACACCGTTTAACCATATTAAGTCCTCCCTGGTTCCACACCATTTAACCATATTAACTCCTCCCTGGTTCCACACCTTTTAACCATATTAAGTCCTCCCTGGTTCCACACGATTTAACCATATTAAGTCCTCCCTGGTTCCACACCATTTAACCATCTTAACTCCTCCCTGGTTCCACACCATTTAACCATATTAACTCCTCCCTGGTTCCACACCATTTAACCATATTAAGTCCTCCCTGGTTCCACACCATTTAACCATATTAACTCCTCCCCGGTTCCACACCATTTAACCATATTAACTCCTCCCTGGTTCCACACCATTTAACCATATTAACTCCTCCCTGGTTCCACACCATTTAACCATATTAACTCCTCCCTGGTTCCACACCATTTAACCATATTAACTCCTCCCTGGTTCCACACCATTTAACCATATTAACTCCTCCCTGGTTCCACATCTTTTAACCATATTAACTCCTCCCTGGTTCCACACCATTTAACCATATTAAGTCCTCCCTGGTTCCACACCATTTAACCATATTAACTCCTCCCTGGTTCCACATCTTTTAACCATATTAAGTCCTCCCTGGTTCCACACCATTTAACCATATTAAGTCCTCTCTGGTTCCACACCGTTTAACCATATTAACTCCTCCCTGGTTCCACACCATTTAACCATATTAAGTCCTCCCTGGTTCCACAACCATTTAACCATGTTGACTCCTCCCTGGTTCCACACCTTTTAACCATATTAAGTCCTCCCTGGTTCCACACGATTTAACCATATTAAGTCCTCCCTGGTTCCACACCATTTAACCATCTTAACTCCTCCCTGGTTCCACACCATTTAACCATATTAACTCCTCCCTGGTTCCACACCATTTAACCATATTAACTCCTCCCTGGTTCCACACCATTTAACCATATTAACTCCTCCCTGGTTCCACACCATTTAACCATATTAACTCCTCCCTGGTTCCACACCATTTAACCATATTAACTCCTCCCTGGTTCCACACCTTTTAACCATATTAAGTCCTCCCTGGTTCCACACGATTTAACCATATTAAGTCCTCCCTGGTTCCACACCATTTAACCATCTTAACTCCTCCCTGGTTCCACACCATTTAACCATATTAACTCCTCCCTGGTTCCACACCATTTAACCATATTAACTCCTCCCTGGTTCCACACCATTTAACCATCTTAACTCCTCCCTGGTTCCACACCATTTAACCATATTAACTCCTCCCTGGTTCCACACCATTTAACCATATTAACTCCTCCCTGGTTCCACACCATTTAACCATATTAACTCCTCCCTGGTTCCACACCATTTAACCATATTAACTCCTCCCTGGTTCCACACCATTTAACCATATTAACTCCTCCCTGGTTCCACACCTTTTAACCATATTAAGTCCTCCCTGGTTCCACACGATTTAACCATATTAAGTCCTCCCTGGTTCCACACCATTTAACCATCTTAACTCCTCCCTGGTTCCACACCATTTAACCATATTAACTCCTCCCTGGTTCCACACCTTTTAACCATATTAAGTCCTCCCTGGTTCCACACGATTTAACCATATTAAGTCCTCCCTGGTTCCACACCATTTAACCATCTTAACTCCTCCCTGGTTCCACACCATTTAACCATATTAACTCCTCCCTGGTTCCACACCATTTAACCATATTAAGTCCTCCCTGGTTCCACACCATTTAACCATATTAAGTCCTCCCTGGTTCCACACCATTTAACCATCTTAACTCCTCCCTGGTTCCACACCATTTAACCATATTAACTCCTCCCTGGTTCCACACCATTTAACCATATTAACTCCTCCCTGGTTCCACACCTTTTAACCATATTAAGTCCTCCCTGGTTCCACACGATTTAACCATATTAAGTCCTCCCTGGTTCCACACCATTTAACCATCTTAACTCCTCCCTGGTTCCACACCATTTAACCATATTAACTCCTCCCTGGTTCCACACCATTTAACCATATTAAGTCCTCCCTGGTTCCACACCATTTAACCATATTAACTCCTCCCCGGTTCCACACCATTTAACCATATTAACTCCTCCCTGGTTCCACACCATTTAACCATATTAACTCCTCCCTGGTTCCACACCATTTAACCATATTAACTCCTCCCTGGTTCCACACCATTTAACCATATTAACTCCTCCCTGGTTCCACACCATTTAACCATATTAAGTCCTCCCTGGTTCCACACCATTTAACCATATTAAGTCCTCCCTGGTTCCACACCATTTAACCATCTTAACTCCTCCCTGGTTCCACACCATTTAACCATATTAACTCCTCCCTGGTTCCACACCATTTAACCATATTAAGTCCTCCCTGGTTCCACACCATTTAACCATATTAACTCCTCCCTGGTTCCACACCATTTAACCATATTAACTCCTCCCTGGTTCCACACCATTTAACCATATTAACTCCTCCCTGGTTCCACACCATTTAACCATATTAACTCCTCCCATGGTTCCACACCGTTTAACCATATTAACTCCTCCCTGGTTCCACACCTTTTAACCATATTAACTCCTCCCTGGTTCCACACCTTTTAACCATATTAAGTCCTCTCTGGTTCCACACCTTTTAACCATATTAACTCCTCCCTGGTTCCACACCATTTAACCATATTAACTCCTCCCTGGTTCCACACCATTTAACCATATTAACTCCTCCCTGGTTCCACACCATTTAACCATATTAACTCCTCCCTGGTTCCACACCATTTAACCATATTCACTCCTCCCTGGTTCCACACCATTTAACCATATTAACTCCTCCCTGGTTCCACACCGTTTAACCATATTAACTCCTCCCTGGTTCCACACCATTTAACCATATTAGCTCCTCCCTGGTTCCACACCTTTTAACCATATTAACTCCTCCCTGGTTCCACACCTTTTAACCATATTAACTCCTCCCTGGTTCCACACCATTTAACCATATTAAGTCCTCCCTGGTTCCACACCTTTTAACCATATTAACTCCTCCCTGGTTCCACACCATTTAACCATATTAAGTCCTCCCTGGTTCCACACCATTTAACCATATTAACTCCTCCCTGGTTCCACACCTTTTAACCATATTAACTCCTCCCTGGTTCCACACCATTTAACCATATTAACTCCTCCCTGGTTCCACACCATTTAACCATATTAAGTCCTCCCTGGTTCCACACCATTTAACCATATTAAGTCCTCCCTGGTTCCACACCATTTAACCATATTAAGTCCTCCCTGGTTCCACACCATTTAACCATATTAAGTCCTCCCTGGTTCCACACCTTTTAACCATATTAACTCCTCCGTGGTTCCACACCATTTAACCATATTAAGTCCTCCCTGGTTCCACACCATTTAACCATATTAACTCCTCCCTGGTTCCACACCTTTTAACCATATTAACTCCTCCCTGGTTCCACACCATTTAACCATATTAACTCCTCCCTGGTTCCACACCATTTAACCATATTAACTCCTCCCTGGTTCCACACCATTTAACCATATTAACACATTGACTGCCAGCCGTTTTTTTCTTGCTGTAGGTAGCTTCTGCCAGGTTTTTTTTTTGAGGATTCTAGGCTCATTTTACAAGAGCCGAGGTTTCTCTTCTGTTAGGAGTTCGTGAACACCAATCATCTAAAAAGAACTAATAGAATGTGTGCTTTCTCTGTCTAAAAGAGTTAGTTTGTAGAGTTAGTAGTTATGTAAGCATTAGCAGTTGAATACAGCATGGTTTCAGCATCAGAAAAAATATTCAGAGATAAACGGCTTTTTGTGAAATTCGATAGAACAGTCACTTTAACCATTCATTTTTGGCATCAGTAAGACCTAAACAATAGTTTTGAACAGTAATTTCCTCCATAACAGCAGTAAACTTCCCTCTGCTCAACTCCTCCCTCCTGTGGGCGTTCTTTTTGGCTGCAGCGCCGTGTCACAAGCACTTTCCTACTTGTGCAAATGCACTTTCTCATACTCTCGACCTCTCAAATAAATTTCTGAATAGAAATTAAATTACTCTAAATTATAGCGAAAAAGAAACAAAAAAGAATGGGTTGAAAATCCCATTCTAAAAGCCTTTTAGAATGGGATTTGTTTCCAATTTGGTGTCGGACTAGGGGGCAGTCCCCGCTTGTCACCAGTCTCATTGCTTTGCTGCTGCTGTGCGGGTGTGAGCCTGTCTGTGCGGCCGCTCTTTGAGGAAGTCTGGTTGGACTCACTCGCTTCTTGGAGTTTTGGTTGAGGGCTTTGATGAAGCTTTTGCGATTCTGGTCATATTTATGCTGCGTGTTTCAAAGTGTGTCCCACCCGCAATCCACTATGCAAATCTGCAATCCCGCACCGCCAGCAATCAGCGCGAATACGAAAGCGCCTTCGCCAATCCACCTTCATGAGAATGGCTTCAGTCACACTGCTTTTTGCTTGCCTTCCTCTAGTCAGGAAAGCACTGTCACCACTTAGTGGGTCGGTGGAATGGGTTGTACACGTTGTACACGTCCAATACCTATATAAGAGATGTAAAAGGGTTCGATGCACATCCCACCGTCAAAAAAAAAAAATCGATTTTTTTTTTGACGACTCAACTCGTCGCTGGCAGTGAACAGCTGGATTGTGTTTGACGACTGAAGTCGTCGTTGGCAGTCAAGGTGTTAACTCCTCCCTGGTTCCACACCATTTAACCATATTAACTCCTCCCTGGTTCCACACCGTTTAACCATATTAACTCCTCTCTGGTTCCACACCATTTAACCATATTAAGTCCTCCCTGGTTCCACACCTTTTAACCATATGAACTCCTCCCTGGTTCCACACCATTTAACCATATGAACTCCTCCCTGGTTCTACACCATTTAACCATATTAAGTCCTCCCTGGTTCCACACCATTTAACCTTATTAACTCCTCCCTGGTTCCACACCATTTAACCATATTAACTCCTCCCTGGTTCCACACCTTTTAACTATATCAACTCCTCCCTGGTTCCACACCATTTAACCATATTAACTCCTCCCTGGTTCCACACCTTTTAACTATATCAACTCCTCCCTGGTTCCACACCATTTAACCATATTAACTCCTCCCTGGTTCCACAACATTTAACCATCTTTTTTAGTAAAAATCAGAATGTACAAAAAGCCTTGTAGTAGTGTTATTTGAGGTAATGCTAATATAATGCTGCATTATTGTTGTGTTCCTGGGCTTGTTTTGCAGACAGACTGCTGGTCATCCAGGCTCTCTGTGGACGGAGGATGTCAAGCCAGCCCCCCTGGACACCGCCCCATCAGGTATGGTTTTAACTTGACAAGATAAACATTCTGAATTGCCCCTATCTTACTTCATGTTACCGTGTTTACTAATACAATACTGTAGCTGACAGAAAATAAGCTAGATTTCAAATTAAGCAATAAGCCTGAAGAAGAGGCCATGATTTACATGATTTTGAAGATTTTTCAATAAAATCTTCAATTCAATACAGTGATTTTACAACGTCTAATAAGAGGTGTTGTAAAACCACTGTAAACCACAGGGCTTATTGCTAAAATGGTTGCTACATATAGATGGTTTTAACTTAACATAAACATTCTAAATTGCCCGTAGCTTACTTTATGTTGCAGTGTTTGCTAATAAAATAGCTGATAGGAAATAAGATAGGTTTGAAGCTGTCCATGAAAACCGTTTATTGGACACACCTAGCCATGCCCAGCACACCGTCTGGCTCTTATCGTGAATTCCATTTAAACTCACAGATTAGGATCTAGGATTTCACGGTTGAGTGACGTCACCCCCGAGTTGTCGGCATTCCATTTAAACAAATCGGGAAACCATCCAGGTGTAACGTGATATCCGAGGAAAACGCCTTGAAGGAATTTCATCAAATTTGCCTCAAATGTCGACTTGGACTCGAGGATGAACTGATTAGATTTTGGTGGTCAAAGTTCAAGGTCACTGTGACCTAGGGTTGTGCCATGTCATGAAAATACCCATCGTGATTGTTTTACAGTGAAACATCGTTTTGGATGATGGCATCATCGCAGGTGGGGGTGGGGGGAATAATTAATTATTTATTAAGTCGCTGCGTTGCTGTAATTCAATTTGGCTAGCGGCTGCAATGCGTTCACGTTAACAACACAGGACAGCTGAGCTCTATGATACCAGCGGGCTTTGATAGGCTATTAGCCTCTGCTCTGTGCAACAACAAACAATTAAACAATCGCACCCAGTTCAGAGAAGCAGTGGAGCGGAGGTGGGGGAGTGGAGGCTTTCCTGAACTGAACTGGGCGCGCTTGTTTAATGCCGCCGGCATGTCCCCCGCGCGTCACGGTAAGTGGACTTGGCCTTAACCTTTTTTATTATTAAAACGGCACAATTTTAATTCGAACAGATAATTAATTACGATGATCCGATATAGAAGGCTCAGAGATCGATGGGGGGTCGGCCCATCACGATGGTCGATGCCATCGTCCATCGTGCCAACCCTACTGTGACCTCACAAACGCCATTCCCATTTTCATTAACATGATATCTCAGGAATGGCTTGACGGAATTCCTTCCAATTTGGCTCAAACGTCGACTTGGACGCAAGGATGAACTGATTACATTTTGGTGATCAAAGTTCGAAGGTCAAGGTCACTGTGACCTCTCGAACGCCATTTTCAAGCTCTTTAACACGATATCTCAGGAATGCCTTGACGGAATTTCTTCCAATTTGGCTCAAACTTGGGCTCAAGGATGAACTAATTAGATTTTGGTGGTCAAAGGACAAAGGTTAAGTTCACTGTGACCTCACAAACGCCATTTTCAAGCTTGTTAACGCGATATCTCAGGAATGCCTTGATGGAATTTCAACTAATTTGCCTCAAACGTCCACTCGGGTCAGATCATGGCAAAACATAACATCTCCTTCCATTGTTACGCCGACGACGTCCAGGTCTACCTTCCCCTAAAAGGGGTAACTCAAATCCAGCCCCTGCTAGACTGTCTGGCCGACATAAAGGGCTGGATGTCCAAAAATTTCCTGACCCTAAACGAAAAGAAAACTGAGGTCATTGTCTTTAACAAGGTCCCCCCAGCCCCCCTCGTCGAAGCTCTCGGCCCCTTGGGCTCAAACCTCTCGACCTCAGTAAAAAACCTTGGAGTCATTTTTGACAGTGTTTTTAAATTCGAAAAGCAAGTCAGCGCTGTGGTAAAAAGCAGTTTTTATCATCTTAGGCTCCTGGCAAAGACGAAGGACTATCTCTCCCAGAAAAACCTGGAGACGGTGATACATGCTTTTATTACCACCCGCTTAGACTACTGCAACGCACTTTATGCGGGGATCGACCAGTCCCTGCTCCGCCGCCTCCAGATGGTCCAAAACGCGGCTGCGCGCCTCCTCACGGGCACCAAAAAACGTGAGCACATCAGCCCGGTTCTGTCCTCATTACACTGGCTGCCTGTGCGCTTCCGCATTGATTTTAAATTAGCTCTCACCGTTTTTAAAGCACTAAACGGAACGGCCCCTCCTTACATCTCTGAGCTGCTGCACCGCCACACCCCTTCCAGATCCCTTAGATCAGCAGACCAGTCCCTGCTGGTAGTGCCCAGAACCAGGCTGAAAACTAGGGGGGACAGAGCCTTCTCGGCTGCTGCTCCCAAGCTCTGGAACAGCCTCCCCCTCCATGTAAGAGCCGCCCAGACACTCGAGGTTTTTAAATCTCAACTAAAAACCCACCTGTTCTCCCTGGCCTTCCCCCCCACTTAGCCCTCAATAGGTCCCTGGCTTTACCGTTTATTGCTTTTATTGTTTTATTGTTCTATTGTCTTATTGTCTTATTGCCTCTAGTCCTTCTCCCCCATTTTTAAATTGCCATTATTTCTTGTATTGTGTTATATTTTATTTAGTACTTTGCACTCATCTGTTTATTTGTACCTGCCTATACCTGTGAAGCACTTTGGTTCCAGCTGCCGCTGTATGGAAATGTGCTATATAAATAAAGCTGACTTGACTTGACTTGACTCGGACTCAAGGATGAACTGATTACATTTTGGTGGTCAAAGGTCAAGGTCACTGTGACCTCACGAACGCCATTTTCAAGCTCGGTAACGCCATATCTCAGTAACACCTTGATTAAATCTCTTCAGATTTGGCGTCAAAGTCTGGACAGACATGCATGTCGACTGCTCACTTGTTGGCGGAGGCATATACCCGCGGTGCGGTCATTCTAGTTAAAGTATGTAACGTTTTTAAATGGATTGTGTTCAGAGGAGCTTAGCCGTTTGAGCCAACTCCAAGTCTTAAAGGAGAATTTCGTTTTTTTTTAACCTGGACCCATCTCCTGGCAATAATTATGATTTGGCCACTCACCCAGCGATGTCCGCGGCGTTTCTGGCCGTCCTAGCGTTGTTTTGAGATCAATAGCGTCCAAGTCAGTTGTAAAATGGAGCTGATTTGGGGCCAAGTGTGAGCCTGTCTTTCCTGCATCTAAATAGCTATTTTTATTCCCGTTTTCGCCAAATATCGTCGTAATGTGATCCCTTAACATCCACCAGAGTGATATTTCGCCCCAGGCCATTTCCTGGAGTCTCCCAGGGATCAAATTGCCTCAAACGTGATCTTGGTCACCAAGTCTCGTAAAGTCCCGCGATACTTTCCTGCCGACTGGCCAACTACAGGTAGGACGCTTTGCGGTGGTGGTTTTAGCGTAACCTATGTGGGGTTTGGCGTAACCTATGTGGGATTCGAAATAACGAAGGTTATGCCAAACCCCACATAGGCTGTTTTGGGAGGCTGTGGGGGAATCGAAGGATGCTGATTTGATTTGTGGTACTGACAGTGCTCCACCCTGCCCCTCTAACCTTATCTATGTGCTTCAACCTGCTCAAAGGATGGGTACTACTGAAAGCTAGCTAACATTAGCTTAATACTATTGTTAGAGCCATTCCTAAGGACTATATAATTTTTAGTTAATGGTAATCATTTGGCAGCACCTGATGGAGGATTTTGGTGCTGCATGCAAAGAGCAGAGACATCACCTGACCCACAAAGCCAGAACCCCTTTAATGAAGGCAGGTGTGCTCAGGAAGGAGTGGAATTGTGGAAGACGCCACGGAGACACAGTCTTCAACTTTATTGCGGCTTAATGTAAAGAGCCGCCCACAGACGCCATGACTTGATACGTTCAACTCGCACGCTCCGTGTTTTTGGTTAATTTTGTTAGGGTTCTTCCGTTTTTGATGGCCTGTTTAATTTGGGGAAAGTTTATTTTGTTGGTTTGGGTTTGATTTAGTTTTACGATGCAAAGCCAACACCAAGCAGTTTTGCCTCACTTATTCACTCAAACAACAATAGCCTACACTACATAATGCTACCAGCCAAACCACCACCTGCTCAACAACCCGTATCACCCTGAAAGAAGATCAACAACAGTGAGTAACCTAGCTAACCAAACACAAGTGCTGTGCGAGTTGAACGTATCAAGTCATGGCGTCTGTGGGCGGCTCTTTACATTAAGCCGCAATAACTATGATGCGTCATGTGTAGGCATATGTGCCCCTATAAAAATAAACTATACATCAACATATTTACTATTCCACATGTAAAAGCTGACAAAGTGCCCTGTCTCTCTGCTACAGTAACATGTTTCCCTCTCTTTTCAGAAGTGGTGGGGAAGAACGCACCTCCCATTCCTGAGA
Organism: Poromitra crassiceps; assembly: GCF_964638095.1. NCBI lineage: Eukaryota > Metazoa > Chordata > Actinopteri > Beryciformes > Melamphaidae > Poromitra > Poromitra crassiceps. The sequence continues at coordinate 61,967,214 of NC_139642.1, forward strand.
CCAACTGGGGCAGCCGCATGCTACAGAGCATGGGCTGGATCCCGGGGACGGGCCTGGGTCCCGGGGGCAGCGGCATCACCGAGCCCATCCAGGCCACCAAGAGATCCAAGAAGTCTCTGAGGTGTGGCCTAGGTTTTACTAAGCTGCAGGCTTCTGCATTCTCTGGGCCGCCCACAGGTTTCTGTGACAACCAGGGCTCAGCATTTTCTGGGCCGCCGACAGGTTTCTGTGACAACCAGGGCTCAGCATTTTCTGGGCCGCCGACAGGTTTCTGTGACAACCAGGTCTCAGCATTTTCTGGGCCGCCCACAGGTTTCTGTGACAACCAGGTCTCAGCATTTTCTGGGCCGCCGACAGGTTTCTGTGACAACCAGGTCTCAGCATTTTCTGGGCCGCCCACAGGTTTCTGTGACAACCAGGGCTCTGCATTTTCTGGGCCACCCACAGGTTTCTGTGACAACCAGGGCTCAGCATTTTCTGGGCCACCCACAGGTTTCTGTGACAACCAGGTCTCAGCATTTTATGGGCCGCCCACATTTTTCTATGCGAACTGGGCCTCTGCATTCTCCTGAACCCGAGGTAGGCTCCAAGACACCCCAGCAACTACAAGCTCTTTAGGGTGATGAACAATGAAACGGCCTCCACAGTAATGCAGCAACATGAGTCACGACATGGGACAGAGCGGGACGTAACTGCAGGAGAAGCCAGTCTTAGGAATGGAGACTGTGATAAAAGATCAACTTTCCCATATTGGGGAATGACTGAATGACAGCGAGCTGGAGAAGATGCTCCTCACCAACTGGCCTCTGCCAAGAAACTGTCAGAGAAAATACAACACGTTCATGCCTCGTTGTCAGTGATATTAAAGTAACACAGGACGTCCATGCCTCGTTGTCAGTGTTAAAGTAATACAGGATGTCCATGCCTCATTGTCAGTGTTAAAGTAATACAGGACGTCCATGCCTCATTGTCAGTGATATTAAAGTAATACAGGACAATCATGCCTTGTTGTCAGTGTTAAAGTAATACAGGACGTCCATGCCTCGTTGTCAGTGTTAAAGTAATACAGGACGTCCATGCCTCGTTGTCAGTGATATTAAAGTAATACAGGACGTCCATGCCTCGTTGTCAGTGTAAAGTAATACAGGACGTCCATGCCTCATTGTCAGTGATATTAAAGTAATACAGGACAATCATGCCTTGTTGTCAGTGTTAAAGTAATACAGGACGTCCATGCCTCGTTGTCAGTGTAAAGTAATACAGGACGTCCATGCCTCATTGTCAGTGTTAAAGTAATACAGGACGTCCATGCCTCGTTGTCAGTGTAAAGTAATACAGGACGTCATGCCTCGTTGTCAGTGTAAAGTAATACAGGACGTCATGCCTCGTTGTCAGTGTTAAAGTAATACAGGACGTCCATGCCTCGTTGTCAGTGTAAAGTAATACAGGACGTCCATGCCTCATTGTCAGTGTTAAAGTAATACAGGACGTCCATGCCTCATTGTCAGTGTTAAAGTAATACAGGACGTCCATGCCTCATTGTCAGTGTTAAAGTAATACAGGACGTTCATGCCTCGCCAGTGTTAAAGTGGCGTTCCCTTCAGACCCTCTACCTCAGACACCAGTGTGCCAGGAGTGCGCTGGTGATGATAGTATCAGTGGTATTGGTTAGACACTTTCTGTAAAGGATAAGTTCACGCAAAATGAAAATTCAGTCATTACCTATTCACCCCCATGCCGGTGAAAGGACGGGTGTGTTTTTTTGTCCACAAAACATTTGTGGAGTTTCACAGCAAAACACTGTTGCACAATTCTCAGAAACAATTGCAGTGGATTGTGTCCAAATTTGTCCAAAAACGTAAAAAAACACCAACAGGGAAGGGGGGGGGCTTCCATACTGCTCACCTGGTGTAATCCAAGTCTCCACAAGCCCTGATATGCCAAGTTGACTTGAAAATACATAATTTACACCCTGTTTTTAGTTTAAATCTCCACTAGCTGTGAGCTGAAAGTGAAAATGGGACTTTCAGCTAACTTGGCATCTCAGGGCTTCTGGAGACTTGGATTATGCCAGGTGAGCAGTATTTCATTAGTTAATTTTTTTAACTAATTAATTAATTTGTTATTTTCAGGGGGGGAGTAGATGACTGAATTTTCATTTTTGTGTGAACTGTTCCTTTAAAGATAAATGGGTGTCTGATATTGCAGAGGATGTTTGGAATTGGTCTATACCTCAAGGTTCAGTTCTAGGTCATTTTTTCACAGTTTTATTGGAATGAAGTGAAGGTAGAATGAAGTTTGGGTATACGTATGGATGAATGAAGTTAGACACTGTATGGAGGTTTGAAGTTAGCGTAGACTGTATGGATAGGTGATAGGATATCTGGGCGGTGTTTTCCCATCAACTTTTGTTCATTGTTGGGAGGACAAAGTTATGGTGTCGGTAACATTGCAGAATGTGATGGAAATGTTCTTTAATAAAAGAGACTTTGAGAACAGTTGTCTTTCCGTAGATTCAATTGTTTGCCAACACCTGCCATCATGCCCCACCACTTTTCAACACAAATAGATGCCCTTGTGTACTCAGATGTCAAATATGGGCTGACACAGAAGTCTGGAAAAGTATGGAATTTTGAAATGGAAAATGTGTAGGAACCCTGGAAATATGACTAAAACTAAATGGCATTTTAGTCAAAAGACTGTGACTAAAACGAAATCAAAACGTGCTGTAAAAATTAACACTGGTGTCCTCAGGCCAGAAATGCAGCTGTTTTATAATCTTGTACATGTCTAAATCTCCTTTGGCTCAGTGGATGGGTTTTGTCTCTGACAGGCTCTCTTTCAGTTGTGATGAACGCACACCACCGCTGTGAAGCACTGGCAGCCACAAAGGGACTCCAGAAGAAGGAGGGAAATACAACACTCAAAGAAACTGCTTCATAAAGAAAGATTTAATGCCACACCAATATTTACATCATATTGCCTTTGTTAGCAGTCCCATGCCTCAAACGCCCAAGATGTACCTTGGTGCTAGTTAACCTCAGACATTGATGAGTGATCATCTGATTGGCTAACAAGTTCATTTGAATTTGCAATTAAAATCTGCAGCAATATTCATCAATACAAAATACACAAAAACCATGATATAACAGTCAGTGTTGGGGGTAACTCATTACAAAAGTAACATATTACATGTAATATATTACTTTGGTAACACTTCATAATACTGTAACACAAAAAATGGGTAGTTACTGAGGAACGAGTAAGGAACGAACCATTAGTTCATGAATAGTTAATGATTAGTTAATGAGTAGTTGATAGGTAGTTCCTTAATGGTAGTTACTTAAGAACTGACCATTAGTTACTGATAGAGAATAGAATTCTATACATCCGCTTAAATGTATATGTAAATGTATATCACAGCTTATCTAATACCAAATGAATTGAGCCTTGAGTCCAGGACTGTTTAACACAAAAGTATATTTAATAGCTTACATTCTCTGCAATACATGTATATTGACAGAGGGCTGAACCTCAATGTACACAATTCTGATATGTCATACAGAGTCAAATATTCAGCCCTATGGCCGACAGTGTAACATAGATTTATAGGCAGAGGAGGAAAAGGCAGAGAGGGGGGGGTGTGTGCCGTGCAGGCTCCTGTCTGTATCAGCAAGTGTTCCTGTCTCATGGCCATTGTCATGCTGAGTTTCTGAAGGCCAGAGCAAAGGGGAGAAATCTCCTGCTTGATAAGCTAGTTATGTGTCTCTGCATAGTGCAAATATGCATTTGTGAGATGTCATGGGTGAATCTATATGTCAGATGTCATGTCATAATGTGTATGTCATGTCATCGTTTATAGCATTAATTATGTGTATGCAATTATAGCTTATTGATTAGGAAATGGCAATGGAACTTATATTTTTCTCCAACAGTTACCATGTTAACGAACCAGTAAGTAATGATTACTTCCCTAATTTTTTTTTTTTTATGTTTTCATTCACTAGTTCATTAATAGTTAATGGGTAGTTCCTTAAAGATCCTTAATGGTAGTTACTTAAGAACTGACCATTAGTTCCCATGGTAGTTACTAAAGAACTGACCATTAGTTACCATGTTAACGAACCAGTAAGTAATGATTACTTCCCTAAAAATTTTTTTTTTTAATATTTCACTAGTTCATGAACAGGTAGTTCCTTAAGAACTGACTATTAGTTACCATGTTCGTGAGCATGACTCCACCAAATACTTACCAGTTGTTCATGAGTACTCATCGTTACTTCATGATTACCTTACCATTACTTACCATGTTAGTGCATCATTACTTCCTGCTTACTTTACCATTAGTTCCCATGTTTGTGCCCCCTCAAGTGAAGCAGTACATCTTACTGAGTAGTTACTAAGGAATACACCATTACTTCCTGCTTACTTTACCATTACTTAACATGTTTGTGCCCCCTCAAGTAAAGCAGTACATCTTCCTGAGTTGTTACTAAGGGATACACCATTACTTCCTGCTTACTTTACCATTAGTTCCCATGTTTGTGCCCCCTCAAGTGAAGCAGTACATCTTACTGAGTAGTTACTAAGGGATACACCATTACTTCCTGCTTACTTTACCATTAGTTCCCATGTTTGTGCCCCCTCAAGTGAAGCAGTACATCTTACTGAGTAGTTACTAAGGGATACACCATTACTTCCTGCTTACTTTACCATTAGTTCCCATGTTTGTGCCCCCTCAAGTGAAGCAGTACATCTTACTGAGTAGTTACTAAGGAATACACCATTACTTCCTGCTTACTTTACCATTAGTTCCCATGTTTGTGCCCCCTCAAGTGAAGCAGTACATCTTCCTGAGTTGTTCCTAAGGAATATACCATTACTTCCTGCTTACTTTACTAGTGAAGACGAATTTATTCAAGTATGCAAATTAAAAAAGTGTAGCTCCTCCCACTTTAGTAAAGTACCCTACCCCACTTAGGAGATCGAGGTACCCCACTAAAACCACGCCCCCGAGGCTCTACGACCTTCAGGGGCGGAGTTACCTTTTTTGGCTCCACCCACCCCCGCCGGAAGCCAGGGAAAGGGGGCGGAGCCTATTTTTCCACATTCGAACTCATTGGGGGCGTGGCTACAGTTCTAGCCTACTTTGGTTAGGCCACGCCCACCGGAAGTGCGATATGTAAACCCTACCAAAAAAAGTGTTTTTTTTACTAAGTGTTTGAGCCAAGAACTAGTGAAATATTAAAAAAAAAAAAATTTAGGGAAGTAATCATTACTTACTGGTTCGTTAACATGGTAACTAATGGTCAGTTCTTAAGTAACTACCATTAAGGAACTACCTATCAACTACTCATTAACTAATCATTAACTATTCATGAACTAATGGTTCGTTCCTTAGGCTACTCGTTCCTCAGTAACTACCCATTTTTTGTGTTACAGTATTATGAAGTGTTACCAGATAATTTACTATGGGTCTTGAAAGATGACCAACAATTATGAAAATCTTTGGCCTGTGCTAAATATTGGCAGTCCTAAACTGGCCATGAATGAGTTAATAATGACGATGTGACAGAAAGGTAAGTAGCCTATAATAGTCTATAGTATAGTATAATAGGCCTATTCAGTGTGCGCACTGTCATGTAGGGACTACCTTATGCGTAAGGTTACGTGCATTGCGTAGTGACTAGGTCACGCAGAGATAACGCATGCGCAGTACGGTTGTGACCAGTTAAGTTCCTGTGCTGAATGCTGTAAGAAGCACACTGTTAACACTGAAGCTAGGAGATGCTAATAAAGAAACGGATGCTAAGAACAGAGCTTGTCGTCACCGAGTATCATTGAGCAAGTAAACAACTTGTACATGGTGTCAGAAGTAAAGGTCTGAACGCAGATCATGGCGAAGTTTAGCCCTCCCGAAGCCTTGGATTTTACCCGACCAGAGCAGTGGCCGGAGTGGCGCCAGCGGTTCCAGAGATACCGTACGGCTACAAAGCTAAACCTGGAAGACGGGGACGTGCAGGTTAGCACGCTACTGTATGCACTAGGCAAAGAGGCCGAGCAAGTGCACAACACGTTCGTTTTCGGGAGTGACGAAGAGGAGGACGACTATGAGGTTGTGTTGGACAAGCTAAATAATTATTTCGTCCCAAAAGTGAACATTATCCATGAAAGGGCTCGTTTCTACAAGAGAGCACAAAAGCAAGGTGAATCAGCAGAGGAGTACATCCGCACGCTATACGAGCTAGCCGAGACCTGTCAGTTCGGTCCGGTGAAGATAGAGAATATCAGAGATAAACTAGTCATCGGGATCCTGGACAAAGAGTTGTCTGAAAAGCTACAGTTGACAGCGGACCTGACACTGGAGAGAGCAGTGGAACTTGTGAGACAATCTGAGCAGGTAAAAGGCCAAATTAGCCAGCAGGCTAAAGCTAGCTCAGCCGATGCTAGCTACCTCAGCGAAGTGGCACATAAACACGGACACGCAGCGACCCCCCGTCAACAGTACAGAGGACGGGGAAGGAGACAAAACAGTGGCAGTTTCCAAACGGCGGGACACCGCGACGGAGGGGCAACGTCCAAGTGCTTCAGGTGCGGTAAGGACCACCCAAAACATGCACAGTGTGCAGCTAGAAATGCACAGTGCAGGAATTGTCACAAAGTTGGACACTTTGCTGTCGTGTGCCGTTCTGCCAGAGTGAATGAGCTCACAACAGTAGAGCAAGAGGCCAGTCATGGTACTGGTGGAGGACAATTTTTAGGTGAAATAAAAACAAAGTACACCAAAATTAATGACTCTACTACACCATGGACTGTAAACCTGAAAATCTGTGGCACTCCTGTGACTTTCAAGATAGACACGGGTGCCGACACCAGCGTGATATCTGATGAAACGTATCACAAGCTCAGACACCTGCCTCAGCTGAAAGAGAACGACAGAGACTTTGACAGTCCTGGAGGCAAGCTCCAGTGTACGGGACTATTCACTGCTTTAACTAAGTACAGAGGCCAGCAGTACATATTCAACGTTCACGTGATCCAAACAGCAAATGGAAGCAACCTGCTGGGCCGGAACGTTGCAGTGGCGATGGGGCTAGTCAAGAGAGTGGATGAAGTCCAGGAGATCCAGGGCACGTTTGGTGCAGACCTGGGCCTCTTAAAAATACCGCCCATCAAGATAAGCTTGAGGGATGATGCTGTGCCATACAGCGTCAACGTAGCGAGGAGGGTGTCCGCCCCCCTGCTTCCCAAGGTCAAAGCCGAGCTGGAGAGAATGGTGAGGTGTGGCGTCATAGAGGAGGTCAGGGAGCCGACGGAGTGGTGCGCTCCTATGGTCCCGGTTCCCAAGAAGGCAGCAGGCGAGGTGAGGATCTGTGTAGATTTAAAGAGACTGAACAAGGCTGTGAAAAGGGAGAGGTTCGTCTTACCAGTCATAGACGACATACTGCCGCGGCTGGCAGACTCCCGTGTTTTCTCGCTGCTCGATGCCGAGAGTGGCTTTTGGCAGATCCCGCTGGAGAGCGAAACAGCTAAATTAACAACTTTCATCACACCGATGGGGAGATACTTCTTCAAACGGCTCCCTTTCGGAATCTCCAGCGCGCCAGAGATATTTCAACGCGAGATGTCAGTGCTGTTCAGAGACCAAGAAGGAGTCGAGGTCTACATGGACGATATCCTCGTCCATGGAAGGGATGAGGAGGAGCACGAAAGGAGGCTTCAGAGCGTTCTCCAGATCCTGAAAGATGCCGGCTTGAAGCTGAATGACAAGAAGTGTCACCTGCGCCAAAAGCAACTGAACTACTTGGGGCATCGCATCAACGCAGACGGCATCCACCCTGATCCCTCAAAAGTAGGTGCCATCACAGAGATGCAGCCACCAGAGGACGTGCCAGGCCTGCGAAGGTTCATGGGCATGGTTCATTACCTGGGGAGATACCTGCCCAACTTGACAGATGCAGTACAACCCCTCAACGACCTGCTTAAAGATGAGGCTGCATGGACATGGGACGCAGCCCAAGCCGACGCCTTCAACAAGGTAAAGCAACTAATCTCCACCGCACCCACTCTCACCTTTTATGATGTAAATAAACCCACAGTGGTGAGCGCAGACGCAAGCAGCTACGGGCTAGGCGCTGTGCTGCTACAGCGGCATGCTGAGGGACTGAAACCAGTAGCGTTCTGCTCGAGGACATTAACCGACGCGGAGAAGCGCTACGCGCAGATAGAGAAAGAGACTCTAGCTGTAGTTTGGGCCTGTGAAAGATTCTCGACATACCTGTATGGCTTAGATAGTTTCACGGTCCACACAGACCATAAACCACTGGTCCCTCTTATCAATAACAAAGATCTTGATGCAGTTCCTCTGAGGTGCCAGCGTTTGCTCATGCGCTTAATGCGATACAACCCCACTGCAGAGTATGTGCCGGGCAAAACACTAACAGTAGCCGACACACTATCCAGACAGCCACTACCGTTGATACTGAGTGAAGTGTCAGAACTAACTTGTGACGTTGCAGCGTTCGAGGATGCAGCTCACACAGCATGGCCCGTGTCTCCTCCCAAACTGGAGAGGATCAGGCAGGAGACTAAGAAGGACCATGAGCTACAAGTGGTCAGCAGATTGGTGACTCAGGGTTGGCCAAAGCACGTGAGTAACGTCCCAGCACAAGCTAAAGCATATCACCAGTGGGGCAACAGCCTGTCAACCTCAAAAGGACTTCTGCTGTACGGGGACCGCATCGTCGTCCCGCACAGTATGAGAGGTGACATACTCCACCGTTTGCATGACGGACACCAGGGCATCATCAAGTGTCGCGAGAGGGCACGCATGAGTGTGTGGTGGCCTGGGCTAGAGAGCGAGATTCAGGAGCTGGTGACAAGGTGTCCTGAATGCATGCAGTCCAGACCGACACAGAGGAAGGAGCCTCTGATCACAACACCACTCCCAGAAAGGCCCTGGCAAAGGATCGGAGCAGATATCTGTGAGTACGCAAAGCAGAACTATCTGATCGTCATTGACTATTTCTCTCGCTATCTGGAAATAGCCCACTTGCCCGACATGACAAGTGAGACCACCTGCGCGCGACTGAAGAACATCTTCGCCAGGTGGGGCTGTCCAGATGAGCTATACACAGACAACGGAGGACAGTTCTCAAGTAGGGAGTTTAAAAGCTTTTCTATAGCTTATGACTTTATACACATCACTTCCAGTCCCCACTACCCTCAGTCTAACGGGGAGGCTGAGAGAGCGGTACAAACTGCAAAGAAGATCCTCCGGCAGGATGACCCGTTCCTGGCTCTCATGAGCTACAGAGCCACACCACTACAAGCCACGGGTGCCAGTCCTGCACAGCTAATGTTGGGCCGCCAGATCAAAACGACAGTGCCCACAGTCGACAAAGTCCTGTCTCCAAGATGGCCGGACTTCACAAAGGTACGCGAAGCTGATGCCAGAGCAAAAGCGGGCTACAGGCGGGCCTACAACAGATCACTTCCACTCCTCAATCCAGGGGAGAGCGTGGCAGTGAAGCTTGACGGCGAGTCAGGTTGGACGACAGCAGGGACGGTTCAACAACCACACTCAGCTCCGAGGTCCTACATGATCCAGACAGACCACGGAACACTGCGGCGGAACAGACGCCACCTGCGACCAACCTTCCTTCCTGTTGAGGAGCCGGGTGAGACAGAGGGCGCACAGGTGAGCGAACAGCCATCACCACCCCAGCCTTCACCTCCGGCCTCGCCCCTTCCAAATTCACCTGTCAGAGAGACTGTTCCACCGGAGCCCGTGGGACATCTCCCTGCTCAAGCTCGAGTGACTTCCAGGGGAAGAGTCATCCGTCAGCCTGAGAAGTATAAAGACTATGTTACTGCTTAACACATAGCTTGCCCAAATGGAGCACAACAAACTCCGGCAGCTATGGAGGTGATTGGGGAGTCGGACCCCTTCACTTCAGGATAATTTGGGGAGGGAAAAGAAAAGAGTTGTGGAAAAAAAAAAAAAAAAAGGGAAAACAGGGGAAGAATGAATATAAAACATAAATGTGATAATGAAAATGTATGGAAAAGGAAAAAAGAAATGTTAATGTTGTTTATCGAAGTTCATGTTTATGGCACTTTACGAAGTTGTGAAGCACTTTCCTAATGAAGCATTTTCTTGTGTATCTGTTTACAGGAGACCAACAGCATTATAGAATGTCTCGTCAGTTATACATGTTTTCTAAAAAACACCGAAATGTTATTCTACTGCATGTGCATGTCTGTGACTCAAAAGAGGGGAGATGTCATGTAGGGACTACCTTATGCGTAAGGTTACGTGCATTGCGTAGTGACTAGGTCACGCAGAGATAACGCATGCGCAGTACGGTTGTGACCAGTTAAGTTCCTGTGCTGAATGCTGTAAGAAGCACACTGTTAACACTGAAGCTAGGAGATGCTAATAAAGAAACGGATGCTAAGAACAGAGCTTGTCGTCACCGAGTATCATTGAGCAAGTAAACAACTTGTACACGCACCAGGTGTAGTAGTAGTAATAATCTCTCTCTCTCTCTCTCTCTCTCTCTCTCTCTCTCTCTCTCTCTCGCTCATTGACGCAGCTGCCTGCTGCACAGTCCGTGGAGTTTACAACTCGGACTCTTCTTGGACAGTTCTTATTTCTTATTTCGGGAATTTCAGAATGAGCTGGGCCTCAGCCCTCATGCACACTGCAACTTCAAGATCCATGGCACAACGAGAGAGAGAGAGAGAGACTGAGCAGGTGTGTGTGTCGGGAGCCGGGAGGGAGGGAGAAAGAGTGAAGTCTGTGAAAGCGGCTACGTAGTCTTCTGTCTCTCCCTCTCCCTCCCTCCTTCACTCTGTCTCTCCCTCCCTCCCGGCTCCCTCATACACACACCTGCTTCGTTCAAAGTGAAGTCTGTCTCTCCGAGAGACAGAGAGGAGTTTAGTCATTTTAGGTGTGCACAGTTAATTGTCTGGAATGTATAGTTAATTGTCTGGAATGCATCTGATCGGCCTGCTTTGATCGGCTATTTTAACAAAGCCGATAGAGGCCAAATCGATTGCGGAGCATCTCTAAATAAAATGTCACATATATGTCACTCACAACAAGTATTAAAACGTATTTATTTGGTGTATATTTTGCTGTTTGCTGCTGTACATATTTTTTT
>NC_139642.1:61983381-62068381 GCF_964638095.1 Poromitra crassiceps
GTGATAACTATCCTTAAGCTACCAAATCGGCACGGTTATCATACCAAAATATAAACTAGACATGTAGGAAGACAAAAATGACAAAATTGGGCGGTCACCTTGGGTGGTACCGATATGTAAAAATTTCAGCATTGGCCCATGGACTAAAGTCCACTTTGGCTTCTCACTGCGCACTGTTCAATCAATTAGCATGTGCTCCTGATGCACTGCTGGATGCAATGTCCATGGATCTGACATCATGCTGGGAACGGGGCAGGCTTTTGTAGAATTTATAAGAAAACTAACTGTTGTTTATGTTGACATACAGTAACGTCAGCAGATGTGTTTCCTTATTGGAAATGCGATCGTGATGGCTTCTGTGGGTTTTGATTGACAGGCACCTGTGTCACTCTGTCCCCTCTTCCTGGTGCGCTGTTCAGGCATGGAATCTTTTACCGGAGCAAGGCACCGGATCGTTCAGGTGCACTTTAACCAGTGCTCACAGCACCAAAATACATGTTGTGCTTTGGGTACTCTGAAAAAAGAACGATCCGCACACCAAGAAAGCTCCCGTTGTTTTTTTTTATTTGCAATACAGCGTGACGTTTTGGGCCACACCGGCCCTTCCTCAGACGCTTTCAGCTTTCGTGCTTTGGGTACTCACCATACGATGAAATGTTAATCCAAAATGCACATAATCTGTCATTTTGGAAGGAAAAGAGGTCGGCGGCCATGTTTGGAAAGTAGTGCCGGCTACCTCTTTTCCTTCCAAAAAGACCAATTATGTGCATTTTGGATTAATATTTCATCGTGTGGTGAGTTAGTAGCCGAAGCACAACATGTATTTTGATGCCGTGAGATGTGTGTTTTGGTGGATTTTTAACAGCTGTACCATTACCCTCCATTCTATGGTGATAATTACTAACTTCACGTCTGTAGCTCACTGTAAACTGAGCGGACAGTGCCGGTAAGGCATGGTGTATCTTGGTTATGTGGGGGGGATGTGGCAAATGAGCTAAACTTCCAAAAAAAGTGGTGTATCCCTTTAAACATAGGGACTGTCTGGCATGTGAATAGGCTACATGTGAAACTACGCAATATTTGGGAATACCATGGCATCTTGGATAACAATTTTGTGTCTGAGGTGACACCTCTGACAACTTTAGTAGCGCTAACATTGACGCTAGCGTTACCACCTTCGCTAGCTAGGTTAGCATGACAGTGGTGAGCTCAAACACATAGCCTTCTTCGACTGTGTCATTTCGGGTTCAACTGCTCCACAGCGGCAGATGTATCGGTGCGGTGCTCAGTGGTGCGAGGGTGTAGTGCAGTTTACAATTTAGACCACCGGCTGCACTTCCTTGAATATCGTGGATATAACACTCCATCCAGTTGCTGTAGTCCTTTAAAAAAAAACTGTACACATTCATCTGCCCATTTATTGATGTGATCAAACGAAATTGGTGTGACAGAACTCAAACCTTTGGTCTAACTGCTCCATGTTCAGACAGGGGTTTGGATGAGAGTCTTGTTCGTTCCCAACCAGCGGGTGACGTCATCCCAAGATGGCCGCACTGTGAAAGAGGTCTATCGGTCCGTGATCGGCGAGCTGTGTGATCAGTGGAAAAGCGACCTGTCAATCACGCCCCAAAACATAGTCTGCAACTACAACATAGTCTGAAACTAACGATTGAGACCATAAACACATTAGGAAAGTGTTTACTGAGGCCATACTTGAGGCTTTAAAACAGAAGTCCACAAACCAATGGGTCGCCCCCTGCAGGCAAAGAGGACACTTCCGCATTGGCTTCAATTTTGACAAACAGAGCTACCCCCTTGTATGTAACACATTCATGAATGTTTTACACTTTAGATTAGGGGATGCAGAAAGCGTTTGTGTGTGTGTGTGTGTGTGTGTGTGTGTGTGTGTGTGTGTGTGTGTGTAGGTGTGTGTGTGTGTGTGTGTGTGTATGTGTGTGTGTGTGAAGACTTCAGTCTTACATTATATTGATGGGAATTTGGAATATGGGACATTCCATGACCAGACATATGACCCGCATGATGTGTGGTTCCTTGGTGTTGTTTTTATCTTTGACACAATATTTCAGGATCAAGTTTTTGTTTGTTGGACGGATCTTTTCCAGGTTGGAACTAATAAATATTAGTTCCAATATTAGTTTTCTCGGGGAACATTTTGAATTGAAGAGAACTGGGTCATAATAAATCAGAAACCACATCCTTGTTTGGCTGAGGATCATGTTGTGTCTAATTCAGGTCATGTTTGTGCCTCCAATGCTCCACTGTGAGTGTGTGTCTATATAAAGTTCACCAACACCAAGCTAGTTGTTCATTTTCACATGAACAGCTTCACTATTCATCACGAGGAAAACTACCAAGGTAGGTTCACTTTAGAAATATTGATCAATATTCCTTTGATCTAGAAACCTTTAGTCTGCACCAGCGCCGCTGTTGGCCATTAGGGTGCCCTAAGTGTAATTATTTTCATTGTGCTCCCACCCCCTACAAAGAAAAATTCACACATGCAATCATGTGTGTGTGTGTGTGTGTTTTAGTTCATCATTAGTTAATCATTAGTTAAGGTCACATTGTGAGTATAATAGTTAATCATTAGTTCATGATTAGTTGTTAGTTCCTTAGTAGAGTAATTACTCATTAGTTAATGGTTAGTCAATTGTCAGTTTGTGAGTATATAGTTGATTGTTAGTTACTCATTACTTAATTATTATCTGTCTATTAGTTAGTCTTTTTGTGTACCCATTGTAAAGTGGTGCATCATACTCGGTAGTTTATGAATACAGAATTATTATTCAATTATTACCCGTCTATTAGTTAGTCTTTTTGTGTACCCTATTGTAAAGTGGTGCATCATACTCAGTAGTTTATGAGTACTGAAGCATTACCTGTCCATTTGTTACTCTTTCTGTGTAAGATTATTAAATTGTAAGTCTGGTTCTCTACCATCTGATCTAACCAGCCTGTTACTTGGTAGAGCCATGCTATGGATCTGTAGAGCCGGAGACCAAGTATTATAGTTTTGAAGGTATATTCCACCCAAATACTTCTTTCTGTCCAAGTACTTAGTTTTAAAGGTATATTCTGTCCTTTAAAACACTTACTACTAAGTACTTAGACATAAGTAGTATTTGGCTGAAACATACCCAAGTACTTGGACATGAAGTAGTATTTGGATGGAATATACCTTTAAAACTATAAGTATTTGGAGAGAAGGTATAGTATTTGGGTGGAATATATCTTCAAAACTATAAGTACTTGAACAGAAAGTACTATGTGGATAGAACATAATACTTAGTCTCTGGCTCTACAGATCCATAGTATGGCTCTGCCAACTAACAGGCTGGTTAGCTCAGATGGTAGAGAACCAGACTTACAATTTAACAATCTTGGGGCTGAGGGTTCAAAACTCACCTGGAGCAAGTGTTTATTTGATAAGGATATCTTTCACTTTATATTAGGGTACACCAAAAGAGTAACACATGGACAGGTAATGATTCAGTACTCATAAACTACTGAGTATGATGCACCATTTTACAATAGGGTACACAAAAAGACTAACTAATGGACAGGTAATAATTAAGTAATGAGTAACTAACAATTAACTATATATTCACAAACTGACCATTGACTCACCATTAACTAATGAGTAATTACTCTACTAAGGAACTAACAACTAATCATGAACTAATGATTAACTACTACTCCACCATATATACATGTATATATCAATTTTGAACATTTACTTTCAGAGGCTGCAGCAGGCTCAGTTTTAAAGCCAGATTGAAGTTTCTGGCATCATATGAAATTAGAAGACCTAAGGAATTGATTTGTACCAACCATGTCATCCTAGTTTGTCAAATTAGGCAAACTTTGGGCAAGGCAAAAAAAGATTTTTCAAAGGGATCCTCTTTTTCACAGCCTAATGTTGGCAGGTGTGTGTGTGTCCCTGGGTGTCCATTTTGAACCAGCTAGTAGCCGTATATTGTCATTTAGCCTTTCTGCTGCTATTGCATAAATCAGCTAAATGTATTTTATGGGGGGAGGGGGGGGGTTGGTATACACAGTGGAAGTGGTCCAATGGGAAATTTGGTTTGGTAGTGGATGGAAATGTTTGGGAACCCCCGATCTAGAGGAACCGCAGTGTTGGTTTAGCTGCAGCCAATACCTCAAGTGGCCACATGGTAAAGCTGTACAGTAAAATCTAGTGGTTTAAATAGTTTAACATACTTTAAGAAAACAGCTGTGTAACAGGCCCTTGGCTTGTGTAAACAGGAGGCAGACAGTCTCAAACTGATGCTCCACGGTTTATTGGATCTTACCTCACACCGTAGTAGACACCGTGAAAACTATAAAACATAATACAAAAATCAATTATAGTTCCCACATCGAATTAAAACTGTACAACAATTTATTAAACTAGTTAAAATAACTATCAAGATACACAATTTATTTAGCAAATTAACAAATAACTTAGGGACTGTTCGTTATTTATGAGAGGGGGGGTATGGTGCAGAAAGGGGGAGGGGTATCAAGTATTTCTTTGAGTACTGGGGAGGGACTTGTGTTTTTTATTTTGGCTTTAGGGAGGGTTATACAACATTCATTTTTTGTATTTTGTATATATTTAAATGCGTTTTTTTCATTCCAAAATTCGTGTTTACTCCCCTATTTATATCTATGGTTTACCTGTATGGTGACTGGGCTTGGTATCTCCCATTCCTTCCTTTCACGTAAACCGCTGCTCCTATGCACTGTGTACAGGCCCTCACTCGGTCCTGCTGTTTGCTTGGTGCTTGGTGCATTGACTGGAAATGTTTATCATCGCTTTATATTGTTTCAGAGCTGGAATTGTTGACACATATGCAGTTGGCTAGACTCAGGGCCGGTTCGTACATATAGGCTACATAGGTGACCGCCTAGGGCGGCACTTGGAGGGGCGGCAAATTGTGCGCCTTTACTTGCAGCTCTCCAAATATTCTCCAGCGCTCTGCCTCTTCCATTGTCCCCCCGCTGTCCGCGGCACGAACCGCCCGCCCTACTATGCCTCTGATTGGCTTTCCCTGATTGGCTTACCGTATGCGGCCCGCAGGCACCCCCTGTGTGGCCCGCGATGGAATAGCAAAAAAAAAAAAGTCCAAATGTTCATGTCATTCTGGGCAATACTCTTCTGTTATAGCATTTCAGTCTGAAATATGGAATATCTTTCAATAATATTTATGACTAAAAGGCTAAAAGTAATCTCATGTGTAAGAAATGACTGTTCTACATTGAAGTAGAAATTTAAATAATTAACTTGTTGGTTTTGGATTTATTTAGCTTCAAGAGTGCATTTTTGTTCTTGTGTGACCCTCAACACAGGCTTTGAGAATCCCGGGCCACTTACTGATACTTATGCTTAAATTAACCCACTCATATTCTGGTTTATTTCAAGAAAAACATTTCGGCTAGTGGAAATTCTAATTGGCTGGTAACTTTAAAATCTAGCAGCCATATTGGCAGGTGGTGAAAAAAGTTAATTTCAAGCCCTGCAGGGAGAGCAGGTGGTGACATAGGAGTGAGTGAGGAAAAGGATAAAATATTGGTGGTTAAGACTGAATAATGACATCACAATTGTTAATTTAAAATGAGTTATTCCTCTAAACCTGGCTTCAAATGCCCCAAATTTTTCGTGCTGGCGCCGTTCAGCCCCCATTTTTTTGTGGCCCTCTCTATCATCAAAGTTGCCCATCCATGGGTTACGGCATGACAATATTTGTTCGGCCCCCGGCAACAATCTGGGTTTCTCATGTGGCCCCCCATGAAAAATAGTTGCCCACCCCTGCCCTAACCCAACCAATCATCACTCCTCATGCCTAAACAAGCACTACTACTAGCCAATCAGAGGCAGAGGAGGGCGGGTCATCATGCCTTCTCCATCAGCTTGATTGAGGAAAAGGCACACGGAGTAAATTAAATGACATAGCCTACAAGTAGACTAATTTACTATGAGTTATTAACTTTAGGTTAAGGTAGCCTAGGCCATGTGCTCATATGTGTGTACCAGTATTAGTGTAATCAGTAAATTAGCGCGATATTTCTAACGTTGTTTCTGGGTTTCAAAACAATCTGTTTCCCTGTGCAGTGCGCACTTTGGCTGCCCATTCATTGGAGAGACCAAAATTCCAAGATACAATATCTGAAGTTTCTCAAAGTTGAAACTACCTCTGCAGTAGTAGCCTACAATGAAACAAGACAGACTTAATGGACTGGCAACAATCTCCATATAAAATGAACTGGCAGAGAGAATCCTAATAGAGGATGATTGGATTTATTTAAAGACCTCCCGCTGGTGTCCACTTCTGAAAGGTAAACAAGCTTTATTTGCCAACAGCTCGTAACAACAACTCGCCTTTGTTTAAGTTGTGAATCTGCTGATGAAATAGGCTATAGGCTAAATACATTGTGAGTCTTATAGGCCTATTACTGTGCTTGCGCCGCCGTGCGCACATTCCGTGTTTTATGCACATGAGAAAGTGGTAGATAAGAGAGATTTGCATAGTTTGAGGGTCTGAAAAAGGTGATTATTTGGAAAATAGCTGTGCTGTATCATGGCTGCTGTGGTTATTGGAGTTATTATGCAGACCTGTGCAGACCTGTGGCGCGTTATTTTTGTAGGTAGGCTATGGGTGTGCAAAATGCCTGCATATTGCGTCATGCATACTTTGATGCTGGTATGGTGTTGCCAATTGGGGGCGGCATAATTTGTTCTGGCATAATTTGTTCTCGCCTAGAGCGGCAGAATGGCATGCGCCGGTCCTGGCTATAGGCTACTGTAGGCTTTATAACTAGGAGATGAGGCAGTTATTGGGCTGGGTACTAAACGTTATATGCCCCCCGCCCCCTCTCTCCCCCGATGTCATAGGGCGCTATCAAACGTAGCCAAATAATCGCAAAAGGTCATATTTTCTTCAATACTACCTTTGGTGTGAATATTGTTATGGAATCAGGATAATAACGTGCGTAGCCATTTAAGAGAATGGGAGGTGCTAGTGGAGCGTCAGTCAACGTTGAGAAGTCAAGGAAGAGGCTGTGAATGAACGAACGGAGAAGTCTAACGTTAGCAAAGTTAGCACATAGAATAATAATACTGTACTGTACGGAAGAAGTCGGTAATAAATGCAACAACGTCTCAAGGCTAAAGGTGTGTCCCGGTGTGCTGCTGTGTCTGCCGTCTGATGTGTATTGTGGGTGGTTGGTCCCGAAGCTAAAAGTAAACTATACTTCTGCCCTGGAGGAGAGGAAACCTCCCCTGTGCTTCTCGACTATGGTCTGGGGGCAGAAGCAAGAAAGATCTTCCAACAATATGATAAAGTGTGGTTATTTATGGTGGAGGGAGGGTAATGCATTTATCTCCAGTCACTCAGGGAGGGACATGGAAAAATATTTATAGATCTGGGGAGGGTGAAGGAAAAAAACGAAAACAAAGTCGCCACTGCACCATACCCCCCCCCTCTCATAAATAACGGACTGTCCCTTATAAACAAATACTTTAGCAATTAAAAGTGCAAGGATCCAATAGAAAAGGCATAGCTAGGTTTACATGACATAATTCCAAAAACTGTCTACAAAGTTAGCCAAACTACACCATTATCAAATTTACTAATTAAGAATTAAAGACAGTCCAACTACATCATTAATACATGCCAATTAATCACTCACTGATTCACTTTGCTAAAAACAAACAAAAACATTCACATTTAGACAATGCAAAGAACACATTGTGGCCTGCTGATAGTGTGAACAAATAATTGCGCGTACCTCATTCCACCAAGGGTGTTAAAAAAAGGCTTTGCAGATGCATCTTGGATATCACATACTGGCACACTGACACATGCAAACAAATCACGCAGAGAAAATGTTACCGCTTGAACAAACAACTCAACTGCAACACAACACAAATGAAGGCAATTAGGCTATACTTTACATAACGTCTACATTCGGGGGTTTATGTAAAACATATTTATATAATTTAATGTACTTCCGGTTGTGACTATATTTAACCGTCATGTCCGCCTACGGTGGGCGGTGGCACAACACTGAGGAAGGCCTACCCAGACTACAGGTATTAAACCTTTGAAAGGACTTTTTTGTGTGCTGGCTTTTTCTACTGTGACTTGATATTGTATGTGCCTTGCACCGAAGTAATTTTAATTTTTTTTGGAGTGTGTTCGCTGTTCACTTTTTTCACTTTACATACCTCAAAGGATTTACATTTTGTTTCTTTCATCTTCCTTCTATTAAGTTGCAATTTCTCAAACTCGTACATGTGTTCTGTTTGCCAATTTTTTTTTTTTTTTTTTTTTTTGCAGGCCAGGCCAGGCCAGGCCAGGCCACCGGGCATTTGTCCGACGTGCCCGATTATGCAGTCCGCGCCTGCGCTGGTACACTACGTTACTGCATGCTGCCGAGCTCTCTCTGGGTCTGGGACACGTTCCCTCAGAGGGCTGGTTATGGGCGGGAACCGTTCACTTGGCCAGTCATATGCCAGTGATGGCTTCTTCTTCTGTCGTATGTCCTTAGACCTTCAGCTCCGTTGCAGCAAGCCAGTCCAGTGTGTCATTGTCTAGGTCAATTAGCCCACGATCACCATTCGGTGGCCGGTATTTGGGGCAGCTGGTCATCACATGTTCCACAGTCTGTGATGGGTCCCCACATTCGCAGTGGGCACTGTCTGTGAGACCCCACTTCTGCATTGATGCAGCGAAACGACCCACACCTGTCCTCAGGTGGTTGAGGGTTATCCACTCCTTACGGGGGAGGTGCTGGCCAGGAACGTCTGTGGGATCGTTGATGTAGTGGTGAAGCCTGGATGGTTCTGCTGCCTTCCACTGGTCCCTCCATCTTGCCTTTACCCATCCAGCCTTGGAGGTGTCAGCTGGTGTTGTGCGGAGCAGTTCCTGGGCCTGGGTGGCAAAGGGGCGCCGGGACTTGAGGCGTGTTCGCTGTGGTGTCTCTGTGACGACCTTGTGGAGGAGGTGGGATTCACTCATCTGTGCTTTCCGAGCAAGGGCCAGCGTGGCTGCTTCTCGTCTAATCTCTGGTGGAGCGATTCCAGCGAGGACAGGTAGTTGGTTTGTTGGAGTGGCTCGTAGACATCCAGAGACAGTCCGTAGGGCGGTGTTGAGGGCAGCATCCAGCTTCTTGACATGGGGGCTACGGCTCCAGACTGGGGCACAGTACTCAGCTGCGGGGAACACCAGGGCCTCGGTGGAGATGCGCAGTGTCTTTGTGGATGCTCCCCACGTGGTACCGGCTAGACGCCGTATGAGGGCGGCATGGGCGGTGGTCTTTCCCTTGACACTGTCCAGGTGTTGTTTAAACGACAGTGTTCTGTCGAGCTTCACCCCAAGGTATGTCGGGGAGGACTGGGACTGTAGCCGGGCATCTTCAACCATGATGTTTATTTCTCTGGTAGCTTCCTTGTTGTAGAGGTGGAACATTGTTGCTGCGGTCTTCTCAACACTGAGCTCGAGGCGCCAGTTCTTCGGGTATGAAGACAAGATGTTCATGTCCTCAGAGAGGCCCTCTTCTGCTGCTTCCCAGGATGGCTTGCTGAGCAAAATGGCCAGGTCATCTGCGTAGCCGTACTTCCTTGATGTTGTTGTGGGTAGGTCGTGGATGTAGCCCCAGCGCTAGCGCTTCTCCAGCTCAACGTCGAAGGCCTCACCACTGCCAAGATCAACATCCTTGAGCAAATAGTCAGCAAAAACAACGTGACTGTGATCACCCCGCAGGAGACCCACCAGGAAAATAAGTGATGGCTTCAGTCCTCTCCAATCAGTAAACACGATTAAACACGATTTCAGACGGAAGCCCGTCTTTATTGTCACACGAACACTACAACACATGCATGCGGCCACAACACACACTCGTGCTGACGGTGGCCGGTGAAATATGTCCTCTGCATTTGACCCATCCAGGCTTGTCCTTTCCTCCAGGGGGCAGGCCAGGAGCAGTGGTCGTTTTTTTTCTTTCCAGCGCCCGGGGACCAACTTCAGATGTTGGTCGGATGACGATCTTCTGCGTGTTTTTAGTGGGGGGTTATGTACGGAGGAACCCCCTGGGGGGTACGGGGAGAACATGCAAACACAGAAAGGCCCTTTCGACGAGATAGCCCACCTGGGCAGGAGGCACTGAAGATATGGGGGGGGTCACAACTCCAGCGCCCACCCAGGCGAGAATCGAACTCAGGACCTTCTAGCTGTGAGGCGACAGCGCTACCGACTGCGCCACCGTACCCCGCGCCCCCCCAGTAACGACTTTGCGACTTTGCGATCAGACAACACTAATTTTTCGAACCGCTCTCTCATCGGTGCTACGACCTGTCACTCATTCAATTTCAACCCGCCTTCAAAACCAGCAGTGGCTGTTAACTGGCACAGACTCACTTGTGTAGTATGCGGAGCGCAGCGATTCAACGTAATATTTGAGTCTGGGGAGAGACTAGTGGTCTGCCAACACTCCCGATTTTAGCAGGTAATTAAATGGTGTAACAGGGTCATTTTAAAGCTACACTGGAGATCCTGTTATCAGAAGAAACTATAAGACCTAGAGCTACGTTCACACAGGGCACCCAAGCCTTGCCTACGCCTTGCCTTTACCCACGCTTTTAAATAGGGGTCCTTTTTAGTCAATGAGGCTGTGTACACAGGGCGCCTCATCGTGAACCTTGCGTGTACCCACGCCTTGGCTGACCTGCGCCGATTTTATCGTTTAGGCGTGAGTTCTATTTTCAAGCCGACTAGGCGCGTGAAGGCATACTTCCATGAAGGAAAAACGCGACAATATCCGTGAGAAATGGCAAAGTCAACTGTTGTCAACTGTGTTACTACAACAATGTTGAGCAGAGAGAGAGAGAGAGAGAGAGATTGACAGGTGGCTTTAGTGCTTTCTCCCCGTGGGTAAACAAATCTTCAGGAGAGAGAATAGCGACCGAAGAAGCAAGGTGGACAATGAAAAGTTAATCCACTTAGTACAACAGCATCCAGTTCTCTATGACAGCAGTCACCCAAGAAGGAGAGCTGGTTATACATATCCAGCATCAATAGCACATTAAATATATCCGATTAATTTTACCTACCCATGATAATTCGGGACCACACGTGACCAAATAAAACACTTGGGAGAGAGGAGAGGCGCTTGTAACTTGGTTCAGGTTCAGGGTGGAATAGGCGTGCAGTCTGATCACAAAAGCATGTGATAGGTTCACGCGCAGGTCAAGGTCAGGCAAGTAGAGCTGTCTGCTGAGTGTGAACAGACCGGCTGCATCAGACAAGTAGAGCTGTCTGCTGAGTGTGAACAGACCGGCTGCGTCAGGCAAGTAGAGCTGTCTGCTGAGTGTGAACAGCCCTGAGATGTCAAGTTGACTTGAAAATACGTCATTTACCCGTTTTTTTGCTGAAATCGGCACTGTAGGCAGGTATGGAAAGAAGTGGGGCTGCTGCTCCACGTGATAATGTATGTAACTTGGTATATGTAACTTGATATGTAACTTGATATTAGGGATGGGCATCGAATTTCGAATTTTCGAATAATCGTTGTTATTATCAAGGTCGACTTTTATTATTGAAATTCGAAATTCGATTTTTTTTTTTTTTTTTTTTTTTTTTTTTTTTTTTTTTGAGTGAAATGTTGCATTGTCTCCCCTGATTCTAAGTACCGGTATAGTCAAATCGCTATAAGCATTTTAAGCAAGGTTTATGGAAAAATGAATGGCGGATGAAATCCCATGAAGAGGGAGAGGGGGTGACTTTGGCACCCCTTTGGCACTCAGACCTGAGCCTACTAAATATTTAATGAACCACAACCACTCATGATTGTCAAAACTGTTTTTTATTTTCGAAAATGTCAATGTAAAAAAAATTAAAAATGTATTTTTTTTTTTTTTTTTTTCGAAATTCGAATTAAATTCGAATTTGGCCAGCGAATTTCGAATAGTGTTTTTGCTAGAAATGCCCATCCCTACTTGATATGTAACTTGGTATATGTAACTTGGTATCTAACTTAACTTGGTAACTTGTCACGTTTGTTCAGGTTAACTGCTGACTCTTCTCAAGCTACACCTCAGCGTGTTTTGGAGTCTAGTTGATAGACTATCAGACAGTTCTCCAGTGTTCCTCCATGATGCAGACCCACCTGGTCGGCCCCTGGTATTTACAGTGTGTCTTTCTACAGTGTGCTGATGGCTCCTGTGGTTGTCATGGTGATGATGCTGTCTCTGTGGAGCCATGCAATGTGCCATGAAGAGGAGACAAATACAACTACAACAACTACTCCAACTACAACTACTCCAACTCCAACTACTCCAACTCCTCCAACCACCAAGGTGAGTGAACCATTCTGGGGATGGGTGATGGTGGTGGTGGTGGTGGTGGTGCTTCCTCTTTGACAGAACCTTTTCTTAACTTTGCTGTTTTTCTATTTTTGGCTTTAAGCTTAATTAGGCCACCTCTCATCCTTTTTTTTGGTTCATACTCTGCAGCACTATGAGATTTATTGCAAATGAAAAATGCATTACAAATAAAAACTGTTGTTGTTGTTGTTGTTGTTGTTGTTGTTGTTGTTGTTGTTGTTGTTGTTGTTGTTGTTGTTGTTGTTGTTGTTGTTGTTGTTGTTGTTGTTGTTGTTGTTGTTGTTTGTTGAAAGGAAACACCCCCTACAACACTAACTGCTAAAAACAGCTATTGGTGATTATTTCAGTAGTTTGTTGTGTTTTTCTTCTTCGTGGATAACCGGCCAATCAGAGGCAAAGTGACGTCCCCTCCAGATGTTGACACAATCCAATTTGTCTTTGTTCGCTCTCAAACAAAGACAATGTGGCAACACACACACACACACACACACACACACACACACACACACACACACACACACACACACACACACACACACACACACACACAATACAAAAAAACAACAAGCTAGAAAGATGAAAAACAGAATACATTAATGCAGAATACATTACAGCAGCTCCAGTGGAGTTTGATATGAGGAAATGTTTCAGGATGTAAAACATCAGCGGTAAACTTATGAACTGTCTTCCCAGGTTTCAAAGTCCAGATTCCCATCGGGTGGCGGTGAGTAGTTTTGTTTGTGTGTGTGTGTGTGTGTGTGTGTGTGTGTGTGTGTGTGTGTGTGTGCATGATATTTCACTCAGCAGCTCGAGGTAGCCTATCTAAATCTGTGTTGCAATTCAGTACCGTGATTGTAAATGTACCGGTACCAAAGTGGTACCAGGTTTTGGTACCCAACCCTACTCAGTACTCAATATGGGGGTTCGACGGATTCGAAGGGTCCATGACTGACAGGGGCCCTAAAAATGTATCTTATAATAAAAATTGCCTATAGGTGGACGGGCGGGGTGGTGTACGTCTGTGAGTCACGATTTGCCCGTATCGTTACCAGTACCGATACTGATATCGATACAATACTGCGATATCAATATAGATACCAATATCAGATATCGATACCAATATCGGGTACCGATACCAGTATTGATAGCCAATACTGTGGCCGACCGATACCGATACCAAACTTCAAAATAAAAGCCCAGAACACACACATACCTTAGACACACAACACAATACCGGGAGTCACACCAAACTAGATTTGAAGGCTGCATAGCGGCCTGATAATTCGTTTATTTTTTCAATATTAAATTATTACCCTATGAGTGAATGTGACCGGTGTGTTACACCATTTTCAGCATATAGCAAGTTTCTACTTGCTACTAGCAACGAGCTAGAGTTGTTATTGTTGTTTCATAGCGACGGACGGATTTGAGAGCAACACGCAGGGAGCGGAAAATAAATCCATTAACTCATTGAGTGCCAGCGACTTTTGGAGAACGGACGCTCCCAGTGCCAGAGTTTCAGAGCTTTTTTCAGTGATTTCTCAAGGCCCACAGAATATTGTGTGATATTACTATGTAAACACTGAACACGCAAAAAGAACGATGAGACTCTCTTCTATCATCAGCAAAAACAGGTTTATTGATATAATTTTCCGTTCTTTAGTTATCAGCCGGAGAAGATAGCTTGATTTAACCAAAAACAGCCGTTTTTTTCTAGAAGCTGAGATAATGACCCTTTTGTGAAATTAAACATTTCAAACACATCACTGACTCTGAAGCTAATTTTCTGATGTAGTCACACCTCAAAAATAATTTCCTTCAATAAAACAGTGAAGGCCAGGGAATTTTGTTTGGCAGAATAATATTTTTTAGCTGCAACCAGCAGCGCTGGCCCCTGCGTGCGCTGCTGGTTGCAGCTTCTTGCTGGTCTTGATTTGCTGCTGGTGGGCATCGGATATCCTGGCTTGCGTTTGCCAATCCTGTCCTGCTGTCTGGGTCTGTCTGGGTGTTGTGTGCTGCTCTGCATGCCCCCCCCCCCCCCTCCCACCCCTCAACTGCACACTCCTCCTCCGTATGGGAGTGTCTCTGGTGGCTCTCTGCTGAGTTTGCTGTGCACAGTGAAGGGTGCGCGACATCCAGCTTTTTTACAGCGTTCCGCGTGTGTTTGTCACCGGCTCCCATGCTTCAAGTTGAGAATAATAACAACTCCACGGCTGATCATGCGGATGGGCTGTCGCAGCGGACACGGAGGAGCTCAATTGTGGGAGCAGATTGGCTGCTGCAGGCACAGCTAACGAGCTTCATGCATATCGATGCATACGGATGCGATGCGATTTCCGTTTCCCCAACGACTTGTTCTCTGTTTTTCTCTGCCTTTCTGTAATCTGTAGAGCACTGTCGCCACCTAAGGGTTCTGTAAAATAGGTTATAGACCTCCAATAGCTACAATATTTGTACAGGAGATGCAGAAGGCTTTGATCGACGTCCCACCGTCAAAAAACGCATTGGACGTCGAAAGACGTCCTTGGCACTCTACGTCACTATTTAATTGGACGTCGAAAGACGTCCTTGGCACTCAATGAGTTAACAAACTTGAGAATGGCATTCGTGAGGTCACAGTAACCTTGAACTTTCACCATTGACCACCAAAATCTACTCAGTTCATCCTTGAGTCCAAGTCGACGTTTGAGGCAAATGTGATGAAATTCCGTCAAGGCTTTCCTCCGATATCGCGTTAACGAACATCGGACGGACATCGGACATCGGACATAATGCCTCCGGCCTGGCTATTGCCGGCGAAGGCATAAAAACAAGGAGCTGCCATTATTGTACCATCATTCAAAGCTGACCTTTGATAATTTTCTTTGTTTTGCAGATATGTGTCTGATATATACATGTATGTATACCACTTAAACAATGTGTGTCATTCTGAAGGGAAAATGCTAGGGAGACCAGGGCATCCATCAAAGATGACCGCTCAACTCAATTCAGGAAAACTGCCGTCAGTCAGATCAGCAGGTACAGGTAAATGAAATCACCCCCACAAAACGTTACTTCTGGTGTTGTGTTGTGTCAGTAGGGCCGTGGGGGGAAACCATCAATGATCTGACTCACCAGCAGAAGAAGCAGCTCTACAAGAAGCCCCTCCTGGTGCATCTTCAGGTCAACATGGCGTGTTCAAATAACATCTACCAGGCCTCTGTGTCCGCTGTCTGCATGAGCTGGGCTAGCAGTTAAATGCTAACTGTGCTAGCTGCCAGGGAAAAACTGGACGATTTCCCCCATGCTGACCCATTGAGGCCATTTACACCTGGCACTACATGTGTTTTCTGTGATCAGATTGCAATCGGATAGTGCTTGACCACATTAGCCTGATTTCATTTACACCTGGCGTTAACATGCGTTTTGGGTGATCAGATTCCAATCAGATTGCAATCTGATTGCAATCTGATCACCCATTTAATAGGCTACCAGAAAATAACTTTTGATACTCAAGATACTTTAAGTCATTTACTCAAGTATAATTCTAGGTGAATTAACTTCTACCAAAGTCATTTTCTGGTAAGATACCTACTATAGGACCTTATGCCCAGTGCAAGGGCAAGCATTATGTTTGCTAGTTTCTAGCACTCAAAAATCGTCCTTTTATTTTTTAATTATCATTAGATCACTGAAACATGTCCTTTGATGTACTGACCCAGTGGTAATTAATTGATTTTGAGTGCTAGAAACGAGCAAAGATAATGCCCTTGCACTTGCCCTTGTGCTGGGGTAAGATATGGTCCCTGTACATATAGTGTGGCTTTCAGGTACTTCATCCACCACTGGTTGTTGTGATGTAGCATACCGTTTGTGGCTTTACTGTGTGTTGTGTTGTTGTTTTGTATTGAATGTAATACTGGCTTGGTTTTAATTGTATTGTTTGTATTGTATCCACCTTATTCTTGAATGCCCCACTGTAAAAAATAATTGTGGGTACAAGGCCCGCTTTAACGTGACTTATTGTTTTAGCTTGCCATTTCCTTTGTTATACTCGGCTGCAGACCCAAATTATAAACCGGAAACTGGAGTACGTTATAAAAGCAGAGCTACAAAGTCTCACCCATTGAGAGTGAGAGCCACGCAATCTAACCTCTTCACACGCGCACACGCCACACTTGCTATTTCACACGCTCATAAATGTTTCCCTCTCACTTCTTATATTTCCATAACTCGCTGCTTGCGGCTTGCCATAGTTCGAGTCTGTCACAGGGTAGCCCGCCCTATTCTGCCTCTGATTGGCTGACCAATATTCTTACCCTAACTTTAACCAATCATCAGTCCCCCCTGCCTACATCTAACCAGAGCGGATGTTGCGTATCGGATCATGTATCTCTATCGGATAGCGTCTTCACTTCACATGAAGACTCAGGTAGGAGCTGGCGTTATATCCGTGAAAATGACAGAGTGTTTGATGGGAAATTGGGAGATTGACATTTGATCTATTTATCTGGAGGCATCATACTGTGTAGGGCCAAAGGTCTGCTTTGTGTCATGCTGACAGATGTCTCTTTCTTACCCGAACAGTTCTGTACACATATGGAGGAAACAGCGATGGGGCTGAGTGCGTCTTCCCCTTTGTGTTTCTGGGGGAGACATATGACGGCTAGTATCATCATGTTGGCTTGTTTCCTTATTGTTATGTCTGTTGTTTGGACAGACACCGCTGTAAGTCGTGTATATGATGAGGGAGAGCCGTGCCACTTCCCCTTTAAGTTCGGGGATAAGACGTACGACTCCTGCACCACTGACGGACTAGGAGATGGCAAGCTGTGGTGCGCTACCACCAACAACTATAATGAAGATGAGAAGTGGCGCGTCTGCCGTGAGTAACGTGAAAAAACAGACAAAGTAGAGTCAGTGGAAATGCTATAGATCAGTGGTTCCCAACCTTTTTACACCAAGTACCACCTGAGAAAGTAGTTGGCTCTCCAAGTACCGACCGACGTTAAAATACAGTCTATTCAGCTATGCACAGTTCACGCAGGAGGCAAATTTATTCCAACCTGCAGCCTATGTGCAACCTGCAGCAGCTGCACTTGTGCTGGGTTGACTGCTGTCTTCACCTCCTTGTGCTTCATCGTTGCTGCTCTCCTCTACTACAACTCTTTTACGATTCCCTCCCGTTTCGATCCACTTTAGCATCCCTCCTCGACATAATTAGCCTAGTTACTCACTTCTACACTATTTTAGATTGTGTTACTTATGGATGGCATGGAATTATAGTGAAAATAGATTATCCCCCCTTTTTGCTGGGGACCCCACTTTGAAAACCACTGGCTTAGGCTAGAACTGTTGCGAGAAGGTTTCAGGATTCATCTCTGCATTAGGCTGTGATTACTATTTATATAAATCTATTTATTCACATAGATTCATGATATATTATGGTATACAGCCTACCTGTGACATCAATGTTTTGATTAATCTGCGCCAGTACCGAAAATGTAGCCTATTAGTTACTGCATGACTGATCCTATGATGTCTCACACTCAGGTGTGCTTTCACAAGACAGGTGTTGTCCATTCAATCAGCTAACCTGTCTTTATAATGGCTGTCTTGCACTGTTTGTATGATACTTGACAAAGTCTATGGCCGAAACTGTTGTCAAATAGCGTTAAATTACACTTAATTGCATCTGGAACGAGAGTGTGTCTTCCCGTGCACAGTGCTGCACTACTCGTTTAGTTCCATTCCAATTCATCAACATAGGAGCGTTATTTACCCCCCCTTCCCGACATCCTAGGTTGACATGCTTCATCCCAATCGATTCCTTATTTCTTCTACTTTCATATGATATAAAGATCACCACTCAAGCTTTAAAATTGAGCCCGCTGTCAGCCATCGATTCACAGGCCAAATTCAGTTAAAAAATTTGGGAATTTAAGGTTCGCGGGTTTTATTATAAAAAATTACAGGATGAAACTTCAATACGACAAAAATAGCGCTGCTCGGTGAACCATTTCCACGCGGAATTTAATAGAAGGCTCGGATAACTTGAAATCAATTGACTTACTTGAATATCCATGCTGTCTGTAGTGGAAACGCTGCAGTCGAGACGTTGCAAATATTCCAGTTTTCTGACATTGCAAAAAGCCCAGTACCGTGCAGCGCACCGCAAGGGTGAGGCTCCCGCAACCCGAAACTCGTTTTGGGTGTAATCCAATACAACGACTGTCTGGCTTGTGAACACTTACTGATTGATAAAAAAGTAAATAAAAATAAGGGGTAAATATAATATGCTGCTACTGTCTCAGTAAAAGTCGTAAATCCTTCCTGTCAGGTCATCACAGCAGTGGATTTCACTTCCTACTTTGATTCAGCTTGAGAGACCAGACAGTGGACAATACAAATGTAAATCAATGTCAGCAATCTATCCAACCAACAACCAATTAGATTTCACCTGGTTTAACCAGGGTAAGGGCGTGCTCACTTCCAGCTCAATGTTATTGGTTGGAAAACACATCACTCTCACGTGTTCTCTGTGAATTGCAAATGTTTTTCAACCAATCAGATTTTTCATTAGATAAATTACCAAATAAATAAACGCCCACAGGGCGAATGTTTTTTTATCTGCCTACTAAATGCTGGGACCAGGGCCAGAGTGACTCTCTGCATGGAGCTCTCCTTTCCATCAGTTCAGGTCACTGTTGTTGAAGCATTTTAAGCATATAAGAATATAATGAATGAAAAAATTAGCGTCTGCACATGAGAAAAAACACATTTGATTGATATTTTATTATTAAAAAAAAATGAAAAATGAAAAATGAAAAATGAAAAATGAAAAATATAAAAATATAAATAAAAAATGATAATATTTTTTTTTATAAAAAATCCCCAATCTAATAGAGGAGGACCATCCTCCTATGCCTCACTGGAAAAACCTCCTCTGCAGAGCCTGTCCAGCCAATGACGGCTTGAGGCTGGCTGCCACAGCTGTCAATCATCCATTTTTATACCTTTTTATATGTCAAATAACTACTTAAAAACAAACTGATCAGAAAAATGACCACTTGCACAGGCATTAGCATGATAATGACTATCTAAAATGATACAAACCACCTTTGGAAAAAGATTATCTGACGTATACTGTGATTATTTCGGTTGTGATTTTCCCATCCACTAACATGGGGAGGCGGGCCTTGTGACCTAATACTGGATTCAGCCGTCAGGGCGGCGATCTAACATGCAGCGGCTTCACTAAACGGGAGCTGAAATGGCGTCCATCTTTATATAGGTCGATGGTGTGGATGGATGTATTCACCTTATGCAGCCCCGCCCACTTGACCCATTGTATCACGACTTCCTGTTCAAAACGCCGGCTGTTTTACCTGCTCAAACTAGTCTGACTCACCTGGTCAAACCTAATAGTTACTTAACTTAATATCACAGAAAATTCTCACTGTTTACGTTTCTCTCCTTTTAGCTGGCATTGAATCACTGGAGGCAAACTTTTAACAAGCTCATACTAAAATCAGTTGTCTCTGTCTCTGTCTGTTGACAGGCTCAAGAGAACCACCAACAGGTGAGTGTTGAATGACGTTAGTTAATGTTAATTGCAAAATGTCAATTAGTAATGGTGCTTGGGGCTTGTAAAAAAAGTGTACGCAGTTTTTTGAGGATTTATAGTTTGTACTTTTTTTTATTTATGCATTTATTCATTTATGAAAATCATTATTATTAGGGGTCCAAGCACAAAGTGCGTGGATCCCTATTGTAACTGTTCTGATTTTTTTTTAATTCTTCTCTGCTAAAACTGTATGTACAGCAGAAACTGTAATGCTTAGAGTAGCCAGACTGGGCACATAAGATTGGAAATGTGACTCACTACTTAGAAACAAAAAATGACCCATATCGGCCAGATGGTGGCGCTATAACAGAACACTTCGCCTTATATCTTCTGAACCGTGAGTCCTATACTCAAAATTTCACTTTTCAGGGATTCCTTGGATTAATACGCATCTACCCATATAGGCCACACCCATTTGTGTGTGCCTAGATTTTCCGCCATTTTGAATTTGATCAAAAATGGCACTGGGCAGTGAGGGCTCTGTGGCACTGGGCAGTGAGGGCTCTGTAGCACTATGCAGTGAGGGCTCTGTAGCACTGGGCAGTGAGGGCTCTGTAGCACTGGGCAGTGAGGGCTCTGTGGCACTGGGCAGTGAGGGCTCTGTAGCACTGGGCAGTGAGGGCTCTGTAGCACTGGGCAGTGAGGGCTCTGTGGCACTGGGCAGTGAGGGCTCTGTGGTACTGGGCAGTGAGGGCTCTGTGGCACTGGGCAGTGAGGGCTCTGTGGTACTGGGCAGTGAGGGCTCTGTGGTACTGGGCAGTGAGGGCTCTGTGGCACTGGGCAGTGAGGGCTCTGTGGCACTGGGCAGTGAGGGCTCTGTAGCACTGGGCAGTGAGGGCTCTGTGGCACTGGGCAGTGAGGGCTCTGTGGTACTGGGCAGTGAGGGCTCTGTGGCACTGGGCAGTGAGGGCTCTGTGGTACTGGGCAGTGAGGGCTCTGTGGCACTGGGCAGTGAGGGCTCTGTGGCACTGGGCAGTGAGGGCTCTGTGGCACTGGGCAGTGAGGGCTCTGTAGCACTGGGCAGTGAGGGCTCTGTGGTACTGGGCAGTGAGGGCTCTGTGGTACTGGGCAGTGAGGGCTCTGTGGTACTGGGCAGTGAGGGCTCTGTGGCACTGGGCAGTGAGGGCTCGCTGGAAGCCTGCTGACATCGACAGGGAACCCGACAACGTGACACTAGCTGGGGGCTAGCTAGCTTGGAGGTAAGCTGCTGTCGCTTACCCAGAAATGTAGGCTGCTGCTGAGGACTGGGCTGGTAAGCCGGTATAGATGATGCCATTGATGGCTGCTGGATGGTGGTGGTGGAGTACCGGGCCATGGCAGCTAGCAGCCGCGGCATCATTAGTTTGTCCGTCTCTGCTGGAACCATTCCTGGTCGAGTCATTCTGTCAGGAAATGCTGCTGCAGGGGTGTGTGGACCCAAATGCAGAACAGAGGCAGCAGGCAAGGTTTTTTAGGAGCAACAAAAAAGTATTTACTGAAACTTAAATACAAAAATAACAAAAACCTCTAGCACAAAGCTAGGCTAAACTTGAAAGATTACACAGAGAGCAACAACATACGACAGGGAGTATAGACAATGACTTGGCAAAGACTAGACACAGACTGAGACAATATAGACAGAGGTAACTAATGAAACATGAGGGACAGCTGGGGAAGGCAGGAACACAGAGGGCAAAACGGGAGAACTGATTGGTGGGGAGAAGTCAGGTAATGGGGCAGACTAACGAGGGAACATAGGCAACAGGTGGGAGGAAAACAGAGAACACACAAGGAATAAACATAACAAACAATCACCTTTCTCTACAGTAAAACATAAAGGTCCACTGAGTCTTGTGTTAACATGTAACACAGCCACACCGTGGCCTGGGTGTTACAGGTTTCATACAAAACCGAACATTACATTTCAGTTTTACGACAAACTGCCACTTTCTTGACATGCAAAGTTATCTTTTAAATTGAGGATTAATCACTATTGTCTTTCGCCGTTCACCAGCATTCATATTTTTGTCGATGCTGGTGCATGTGCTATACTGCTATGATATATAGGGTATGAGTCAGAGCAGAACCCTGACCCTAAACTTGTATTAAAGGGGAGTCATTAAAATTAGGGTATTTCAATGTAATAATCATAATCCCAAATTGCTCCTGATGGTGTGCCAGCACCCTGCGTGGTAACCTGCCGCCATCGGTGTATGAATGGGTGAATACCTACTGATTGTAAAGCGCTTTGGATAAAAGCGCTATATAAATTCAGGCGTTTTAGGCCATTTACCATGTAGCAGATTATTATTATTTTTATTTATTATATATTATTATTATACTCCTCGTTCCTCCTCTTTCAGAGGCCCCAGTGGGCACATTTTTAAGCAGTGCTTCTATGAGTGACTTTGTCAGTATGAGCACGAGAGTTCACCTGAGATGTAGTCACCTGGAAGGGGTTAGCGTCAGGCAGTTGTGAAAAGTCACCTGGGATGGACGGTACATTCATGTTGTCAGAGTCATCAGAAAAACGAGATTCCGAGAGGTAAAACTCACATGAACGGCCGCTCAAGTCAGAACAACAAGTCAGAACAACAAGTCAGAACAACAAGTCAGAACAACAAGTCGGCAACTGATGTAACTCCTACTTTCACCAGACTATGTCACTACGGTTGTTTGCTGCTATCTAGTGGTGGTGATATACAACTGCAGCTAATTTGTTTTGTATAATTTGTTCTCTCTTCAGTCCACTGTCTCGACCCATCTGGAAGACCCGGGTACTTCTGTGCATTCCAGCCAGGTCAGACCTGCCAGCCTGAAAACCCAATCCCGTTCTACGTGCACATCTTCGAAGGCCCCTTCAGGGATGGCTATTACACTCCAACCCAGGATGGATGGTACAAATTCTCCGTCACAGCTTTTACCCAGGACCTCGGATTCGGAATCAGCAACTTTTCATTCATTGTGAACAAGGTGGAGGTAGAGCGATGTGTTAGTGTGGAATATCTCTACACGTGCGAATTGACCACATGGCTTAGAGAGTGGGACAAGGTGTCTGTGAACAACAACATAGGCGGATGCTCGTGGTGGATGACGTTTTCTGGATCCCGGGATCTTGAAGGTACTGTATATTTTCTTATGTAAAAAGAATTTTCCAAGAATAATAATTGTGTTAATTGCTAAATCATGTGTTACATCTTTCATAAATAGTGCCAGTCTAGCTGTACTGGCCTGCAAGTAAAGATGCCAACAGAGTGCAGTGTGGATTTCGTGCAGTTCAGAACACGGCTTTGCGCCATTCAGTTATGATGACTTCCAAATCACTTTACAACATTATGACATCACAATCAATTATGACATCACATCACAATCTCCGCATATAATGCTGATGATGTAATAAACATAAAATGCTAAGCTCGAGGTGTTCGGCCTCACACCACACCCAAGGGTTTAGTGAGATTTTAGATTAAACTGGACGGACAAACCCGTCTTTATTTGTCATTTATTTGCCCCCTGCTTGTATCACAACCATTTGTAAAATTGTCATTTTGATGTCAACTACACACCTGTAAAGTTTAGTGACTGCATCTTGCATGGTTCTGATGTTATCGCGTTCACAATATCTGTCCACAGACCTGGGAAAGTACTCAAAACCACTTCTATGGTAGATCCCGCTAGTACAGGCATGTCCAAAGTCCGGCCCGGGGGCCAATTGCGGCAGGCGCACCGATCTTAAGTGGCCCTCGGCTTGTCTCTCAAAAATACTATGTGTCCCTCCACACAGTATTGCGTAATCTGCATTTTTTCCCTTCACCTAACGACGACAGTACTATCATACAGTTTGTAGAAGCACCAGGTAGGAACAGCACATCAGGCAGAACTAATGTTTTCAGATGGTAAACAAAATCCTTAGAGTACAATTGTATGTGATTTTTTTATTTTTATTTTTTATAACCCATATGATGTGAGAAGCAGCTGGCCCCCTGACATTTTCACATGATCTAATCTGGCCCCCATTCAAAAAAGTTTGGACACCCCTGCGCTATAGGACCACATTTTACCATGATGACACACACACACACACACACACACCACACACACACACACACACACACACACACACACACACACACACACACACACACACACATTCACAAGGTGAAAACGGTAGAGCTGAACAGTCACGTAACATCTCTTGCCCCAGGAAGTGAGTTGCCCATTAATTTTCACCATAGACATTAACAAAAATCCTCATATAACAGGTTTTAAGGCTGGAACCAACTAGGTTCCACCTGTTAACAGCTTGTTTAAGGCTTGGAAAATAGGACTGAATCCTGAACGATAGTTTGAGCGCGGCGTGACAGCGGCCGCATGTGTGCCTTGAGAACAGCCTCGTCTCGACACCGAAATGAAACTTGTGGGTTCAGCGTAGGTCGAGTTTAGGTTGAGTGTTGCTTCCGCGTATGGTGTGAACGTGCCCTAAGGGTTGTGCTTCGACTTGGGGTTGTGTGAAAACACCCTTACGTGTGATATAATGAGCATATATCACGGCCTGAAGTGAGCTATTGCTTTTATAAAACTGTTACAGCAATATGAAAGGAATAAACAACTCAAATTTAAATGGCTGCTATTCAGAAATCATACTCTTGGCTCCCTGCACAGAGCCGACGCAGTTGCTGAACAATGTCAGATAGCAGCAACACAGACTTGGTGACAAACAAACAGCTAACGTTAGTGTGGTGTGTTCTATGATCGTCATCCTCGGGGATGAATTTTCCCCTCGGGGATGAATAAAGTACTCTATCTATGTGGTTTAATTCTGTTGTGGGTAACAGGACGCCTTGTGGAAGATAGCCTATAGGCTGTTGGGGCCATTTTCAGATTTTTAAAGATTTTGGCACACATCCCAAGTTGTTTGCAGGGGTAATATAATTCTTTAACAGTTGAGATATTCTCTCCTAACTGAAGTGCATACTGTCCATTTCTGAGCCAGGTCCTCGACTATATTGTTCAAATTCCTAATTGTCAGTTCAACTCCACATGACACAAAAGTTCTAACTTTGCTTTAAGTCCTGGAAGTTTAAGTTAATACATATATGGCAGTCCCTGTGTGTTGTTAGTTGTATGGTAATAAGTTGCTATTCTGAACAATCTGTAGTTACAACAGTTTATATGCTAATCTATGCATATTTAATGATATACATTATTTCCTAAATTGCATAATAATTATTATTCTGCTTTTAAATAATGCAACATTATTATTTATTATTTGTAATGTGAAGATTAAACTGGTAGAAATCCAGGTCCTAGACTACAACGCTAGCTCGTTGCTACACGCTGAAAATGGTAAGTTTTACCACACACGGTTGACTCGGTTGACTGACGGTCACGTCCACTCCATTTTGATTGGGTAAAGCAGCATGCGACCCTGCCCCCATCACGAAAGTGACATCGGGCCAAGACATGACAGAGAAATTCTGAGTGTTTACATTTCACTTATTTTACCGTAGCTGGCATTTAATTAATGCAACGTTTTCAAGTTATTCACACCAAATCTGTTGTCTCTCTGTCCCTGTCCTATCATGTACCAGGAGATGCAGTTCCAGACTCAGCAGCCATGTCGCATCCTACCCCTGCCAACATTGAACCAGCTACCAATATAATCCAAACTGAATCAGGTGAGTATGCAGTTAATTCAAGTCAACAAAATGATAGTAAGTGAACTTTTATGACAACTATAAATGTTGCAAGCTTCTGATGCTCATTTCTACGGTGGAGACTCTGGAGACGATGCGCCATGGGGGGACCTTTTTGTTGTTGTGACAAACTCATGTCGACTCATGCGCTTAGCATGAGCAAAAACCCTTAATATTTTACATTATTTATTCAAATTTTCCATGTTCCCCATTCTCTCAAGTAGCCCCCTGTAGTACCTCCACATACCCCTAGGGGTACGGGTATGCCCATTTGAGAAACGTGGGTTTAAACCACTGATCCTCAGAGTCGATTGTATCAATCTGTGCTTTTGTGCTTTTAATCTAGGAAAAAGAAGAGAAAATTAAAAATAATAATAATAATTCTGTTCTCTCCTCTTCAGTCATATGCATGGACCCAGCTGGACTCTTGCTGTACTTCTGTAGATTCCACCCAGGGATGACCCGCGGCTATGTCAACCCTGTCATCTTCTACCAAGTCCTAGTCCCTCCCCACGGTCTCTACAGAGATGGCTATTTCAACGTGCCCTATGATGGAAGGTGGATATTCACCGTCAGCAGTGGTCAATGCGATGGTGAATGGCAGACCAGGCACTTTCGCATCATGTTCAGCAGCCAGCCAGATAAGCTGTGTGATGAACCACCAACACCAATACAACCATATGTCTACACGTGCACGGTAACGAGATATCTTGCCGCCCAAACCCGTGTGTGGGTGGCAAACTGGTCTGGATGCTCACTGGACATGACTTTTTCTGGGGGAAATTTTATGATACTGGAATGAGTCTGGAAGACCTGGATGTTAGCACTTCTGGTTCCTACGTGTAAGAGTCGATGGGATTTTTTCTATGGGAATTTTGGTGAAATGCATGAAACAAGGTCTGAGGTTAACAAAGGTTTATGAAAGAGCAAATGTTGTGTTCAGCAAGATAATCTTCATGAATGAGGACCACTTTAATGATTTTCGAAGCATAAATGCGTTATTTTTAAGTGATTTTCAGAAAACGCTTCAAAAGTCATAAAAGTGGTCCTCATTTGTGAAGAATATCTTGCTGAACACAAGGTTAGCTGTTTCATAAACTTTTGTTAAAGGGATAGACCAACATTTTGAGAGATTCGCCTATTTGCTATATCGCCCATACATAAACAAGATAAACAATGCCTTTATCGTCACTCTCCGTGCAGTACACTGTGAGGTACAGTCATCCAGTTAGTTAGATTCGCAAATGAATGGGAGTTACCGGTACAGCTCCATACATGTTGCTAAAGAAAATTAAAACGATATTCCTCGAGTGCTTCCCTATCTTCTCATTTACCTGTGACATTTCTTTGGACTACGCACCTGTCTGAGCGCAGTGGTTACCTCCTCTACTTTCAGTTACCGGTACAGCTCCATACACCCATCCAAGTCACCAAAAACACACATTCCAACAGTGCCAAAAGTTGGCCTATCCCTTTAACGACAGATCTTATTGAATCACAACCGAAATAACCATAAAAAAATCCAAATGTAGGAACCAGGAAGTGCAGGGACTTCTGGGTAAACCTACAAAAATATGTCATTCCTCTATGAACACATTTCTTTTACTGATTAGTACTGAAACTGTAATTGACCAATGAACAGAATCTGAAGTAGCCTAACCACCTCTTGCACTGTTTTGGGGTGAGCACATAATGTAGAAACCTTGATTGGATGTTAGAGGGAAGGGGGATGAGAGAATCTCCTATCACTGATGTTTGGCTGAATTAGACCCACAAAACTTCCTGAAGGATCACCGCAGATTCTATGCAGATTGGTCAAGTTAAACCTCAGTGGGTGGAGCCAGACAATCACAGTTTTAGACGAACTAGAACGGCAATGGAGCTCTGACCAAAATATAACATCATAATGGCGAAGAGTTTTTTTTGCCTCGTCACATTCATGATGACTAATTTTATTTTTTCAGTCTGACTTTGCTTAGCCAGAAAATGTTTTGCTGTTTGGCTCCGCCCCCTGGGTTTTAACACAACCATTGATGTTGTTAATGAATGTAGAAGTAAAACTGCAATATGCAAGAATCAGGATGAATAGCAGCAACATGCTGAAGGAGGGGTGGGTCTTTTCCCTCTACAGACCTTCTTAATGTGATCACAGGATGTATTATCCAAAGCCTTTCAAATAATAATAGTGAAATAATAGTAAAATTATTCCTCATGTTGTTGAGGACTCTCTGGGTTCCCTGATGGTCCCCATACTGCACTATGGTAACCACTGCTATAACACCTTGTTTAGTTAAAGGCACAGGAGACACTCTTCTCATCTGGTTTCCAAGACTTAATTAATTAGTGTGTCATCTTTCTTCTGTATGATCACTGGCCTGCTGTAATTCCTCTATGATTCCTTTGGGCATATATAATATGAAACAATAAATGAAATTAACATTTCTCAAAACAAAGAGTGGTTGGTATTATTTATTTGGCATCGTTTTATTGTGGTACTTCCTAATGAGTGCATTTCAGTGCAGTTCCACTCCCTGCGCGAGTTCCCCTGGAGCGCTGACCCTGGTGGTGGACAGTGGAGGAGGTACACTAACCACAGCAAAGATCCGTGAATACATCAGAATGACCATATGGTCCCGCCCCCTTTTAGGGGAAAAACACAAGCCA
Source organism: Poromitra crassiceps (assembly GCF_964638095.1). NCBI lineage: Eukaryota > Metazoa > Chordata > Actinopteri > Beryciformes > Melamphaidae > Poromitra > Poromitra crassiceps. The sequence continues at coordinate 62,011,733 of NC_139642.1, forward strand.
CTCGCCATTGTCTTCAATGTAAAATAGTGGTACAAAATATCTATTAAGAAAATGATCTGACTTAACATCTGTAACTGTTCCAGTAACTATACCCGCTTTACTGTTGAATGACTTGTCCGGGCTCAATCTGTCGAAGGCTGCAAGGCGTAGTGTACTAGCTGGTATTACAGCTGCTAAAAAGATGGTTGCGTTACGTTGGAAGCCTCCTCACTCTCTCACCATCAGACATTGGGTCTTCTCCTTCCTGGATGTTGTGTACTTGGAGTTGTCAACTGCCAGAATGAACAGTGCATCAAGTGAATCCACCTTAAGATCAACTGGCAGAATGTTGCTAATTCACTCAAAGAGCTCTAGAATGATCCTCTCTCTACCAGATTATTTTGATCTGTAACATTCCCTAACATGATGTTCCCCTTGTGTGTGTGTGTGTGTGTGTGTGTGTGTGTGTGTGTGTGTGTGTGTGTGTGTGTGTGTGTGTGTGAGATTGTAGAGGTTTATTATTGAGTATATGCTAGTATGTGTGAGTATGCGTGTTGTGTTTGGGATGTGGGTGGGGGGTGGTGCATTTCCTGTTTTGTCTGTTTTTCTTTTCTTTTTGGCCCTTTCGTTTTGTTGACGTGTTCAAAGTGTCTGACTTTGTGATTTGTTATTATTTTTCTCTTCTATTTTTGTTATGGAAATTGTTTTGTTGAATCTATTAATTTAAAAAAAAATTATTGCAAAAAAAAAAATCTATTAAAGGAACACTCTGCCCAGTGACATCACTGGTCCACACTAACTCAAATTAATAACTCATTAACTCAAATCAACTCTCAAACTGTAAACAGTTTTGAAGTCATTCATCTAGTTTGACAGTTATTGAGAGTTGATTTGAGTTAATGAGTTATTAATTTGAGTTAGTGTGGACCAGTGATGTCACTGGTCCACACTTTAACACTCAATAACTGTCACATTAAATGACAGACTTCAAAACCGTTTACAGTTTTCTGATCTACTACTGATGTTCTAATGATACAAAGCTGGTTGAAAATGGGCGGAGTGTTCCTTTAAGAAACAAATTAATTTAGTTTATAAATGACCCAATTACACCATGCCATGACAATATATTACAATTTGGCTGGCCATAGAATGTGCAAGAAACATCGGAAATAGTAGCCTAATTCCATCTTCACTATGTGCCTGTCCAAATATGCATTTACAAGTCTGTCATGAATAAAATCAAGGGGAAATAATCAGTATTTCACGCATTCAGAAATAATATCCTCTAGGCAGTGATGGGCAAGCTACTTGGAAAATGTAGTAAGCTAAGCTATCTGTTACTCTCGATTAAATATAGCTAAACTACATTGAAGCTATCCCCAGAGAAATGTAGCAAGCTAAGCTACGAGCAACATGGCAAAAGCAGCTTGCTACATCAAAGCTACTTTTTTTCTCACATTGAATCAACTTCATGTCAAAGAACAACTTTCCACCAAACAAATAGGCAGGCAAAAATAAATCTCATTTTGATTATTATATTATAAAACACACTGAAACTCTCACTGGCACCATATTCAAAAACGGACAATAAAACCTGAACGTCTTCTTCATCACTACCAGTGGCTCTGCCATCTTTCAAAGTTCGTTGCTGAAGCGACTTCGCCAGCACATGACATATTTTGCCCTACCCTTAACCAATCATCAGTCTTCATTGCCTAAACCCAACCCAATCAGAGGCAGCTAGTGCCAGGTCTTGCTGCAAGATAGGCAAGGATGCTAAAAAGCAAGGATCAGACAACACTTGTTGCCAGTCATAATGGAAATGGAAGTGCTTTATTGGCTACACAGGCACACTTGACATATGCAATGTCTCCTCCTGTTTAATCCAAACTGCAGCAGAAATCTCCACTGCGTGCTTTGCTCATGGATTTTCTCTGGTGAGTAGCTTGTAGCTTTTGCGAGAAGCTACAAGCTACGTGGGTCTATAAATAGCTTAGCTACTGAAAAAGCTACTTGGTTCAAAAGTAGTGAAGCTACCACCAAGCTACTGAGAAATGTAGTTAAGCTATGTAGCTTCGCTACTTGTAGAAAGCTACTGCCCAACACTGCCTCTAGGGCAGGGATACTCAACTTGCTTTGCCCGGGGGCCACTTTTGTGAAATGATAGGAGGCCAGGGGCCAGCTAATAAACAAACAATATACATTTTTATGTAGCGCATTGTAGTTTTTTGGGGTGTCAGCCGGAGTTTAGTCTGACAATGTTGTGCACACCGGATAGTTAGTGAGGTTAAGTTAGTTAGGTTAAGTACATACATAAGTGCCTGGGTAGCGAGCAGACGGCGGTATTTGACAATTTAACTGGAGCTCAGCCAAACTTTATTTCACAGTAGTTATTATTGTGAATTAGATTCTAATTCACAATGAAAACTAACATGAAATTATTAGGAAATGGTCGGGAGGCCACTCTGCACCCTGTCGCGGGCCGCATCTGGCCCCCTGGCCGCAAGTTGAGTATCACTGCTCTAGGGCCACGCCACCCCCATCCTGTGTAAGTAGGGTTGGGAGTGTGCCATATTGTGCAGTGCAGTGCCCTGATTTCGTGCAATTAGGCATAGCGCCACCTACTGGCAACATAAAAAATGCTGTTTATCTCAAGAACCGTTCGTCCGATCGACTTCAAACTTGGAGTGTGCTGCTGGGAACCTGACATAGAACAGTGCAGAATGTTGTGCAATTCAGCACAGCGCCACCTACTGGCAACACAAAAGGTGGTTTAACTTGAGAACCGTTCGTCCGATCGACTTCAACTTTGGGGAGTGCGCTGATGGGAATTCGACGCAGTGCAATTTGGACTTATTCCAGGACTGTTTGTATGTATTTTCTTCGCATATCTCGAGAACCGTTTGTTGGATCGACTTAGGGGGACCTGACTGAGTGCAGTGTGTGTGTGGGGGGGAGTGCCCACGGGGTGGTGCATGGGGGAACGGGCACTGCACTAGTGTCTATAATGTTGAGCCGACAGAGCGGAGCGTTTGCTGAATACGGACGAGTGGAGTGGTCGCCGTGTGGGACACATTAAACGGGTGGACTGTTAGCTCAACATTACCTCAGGCAGTGGTGTAGTGTAGCCTCCCTGCTCGGCAACAACATATTTGTTGTGACCAAATATCGCGCATTCAAAGCACCTTGTACTCCCAGAGCTGGCGTAATCCATATAAAAAACCCTCATGTTTTACCCGAAATGAAACGTCCAGGTTTTGTGTTGGTCGGTGGCTCTAGAACAGCCGGCTAACATTAGAGTGGCTAACCAGAGCTAACGTCAAATTGCGTGTGGGGTAAGTCCCTCTATAAACCACAATATCTGTCGTTTCACCTTTGATTGAAAAATGCTTCCACCTGATTAAAGAAAACACGTGCTTTTATGTAATACATAAAACATCAGTCAACATCACATAATATCTTGACTTTAACCAGATGGAAACACACAGACAGATAGCGTAATGGTTTATAGTTGGACAGACTTCCCATGCCTGTCTGCCCAGTGCCCATTCACTTCAATAGGACTCTCCCCAATGCCAAATTTGTTACAGCTTTGCCAGTAACATGACAGTAAGAAAGGCAGATGTAGTGAGCAAAGATGGATGATTTAACTAATATTCCAGAGCTTTGACCTAACCAAATCTAACTGACATCACTATTGTGAACACAAAACAAAGAACTTCTGATATATGATGTGTGTATCACTCAATACAAAAAATAAAGGCTTTGATAGAACTAAAAGCCTATAGTCTGCAGATAAAACACATTGACAAAAGTCATAGTAATTTAGACTCAGGTGTGCATAAACTACAGGTTATTAAGAACTTCAGTTTTTTTTTATGTGAAATTATCGCTTATCGGACATGAGAAGCAGATATTTGTCAGTTATTCACCTTATGTTCTAACACAGGGGTCAGCCAGTTACTTCCTATTGTGTTTACACTTCCTGTGACAGTACAGTACTAGCATAGATATATATAAAGGCTAGATGGCTTAAGGCGGAGTCAGCAGCGTCGTTGAACGGCCTCCATCTTGCTACAGTGCCTTTCTGGTACGTTCTATGGTAGCTGGTGACCTGCACAGACAAAAATACTCATAACTCGCTGAAATCTTGACGGATTTACAAACGGTTTGGTTTATTACAAGCATATTCCGTTCCCGAGATAGACCAAAAAAAAAAAAAAAAAACTAAAAACACTATTTTTTTGATGGGCTCCAAATTACACCAAAATTAAACCGAAGCATCTATGCCATGAGAGGGATTCAGGCACAAAGTTTCATGCAGTTTCATCCATTTCCCTAGGAGTTATGATCATATGATGTTGCCATACTAACCCAACAACAGATGCTCATAACTCCTAGTAGCTCCCTGTAGCAAGATGGCCGCCATGCGACGACGTCGCTCTCCATTGGCCGGCAGCGCGGGTAAGCTATCTAGCCTTTATATATATCTATGAGTACTAGTGCCCAGGTAAAACAGACTGTGTTTTAAACAGGAAGTCATCACACAACTAGGTCAAGTGGGTGGGGCTACATGAGGCGAATAGTAGGCTATCGGCTGAAAAAAGCCGATATATATATATATATATATATATATATGTATATATTATTTTTTTTCCTCTGTAAAAAAATATATATTTATGGATCTTAGGGAGCATGTATTCATTATTCAAATCCACATTTGCTTACTTGCTTACTACCCCTGTTACTCCTGGATGGAGCATAGGTCACTGATGATATTTCTCCACCTCGTCCTGTTCTGTGCCATGCAATTCACATTTAGTTTTCCAATTTTGTTAGGGCTTGAGTTGTGAGATCACCAATATATCTTTCAGAAGTCAGCGGTGCGGTGGGCTGATTCTTTAGTTTCATATAATTCACCATCATTCAACAATATCAGTATCACTTGCACGTTCTTCAATGGCATTTCCTGGCTAACGTTACTTTAAGTTTAAATAATAATAATGATAAAAAATAATGTTACTTATTTTAGTTATTTACTCTCAAACTACTTTCTACAAAGTGCTACTCTAGTCCATCAAGCTAGTTGCACAGTTTATTTTTGTACTGCTAAATTACGTAATTCAATGTAATGTAAAGTAAATTGCCTACAATAAAAAATTTTTTAGCTACTGTAATCAAATTAGGACTGCGTTTAAAAAAAGGGATTTTGGAGTGGAAGCTGCTAACCTTTAACCTGACGCTGCCAGATCGATGAGTTTGCTTCACATATCTGGTGGGATTGTGAATTTGTGGAACAATGCCGCCCCCGTCTGGCGGAGTCAGGCTAGCTAACCCTGCAAGCAAGCCGGCATGAATGGAGCAGCGCATAGAAGAGCCTGGTGACGCGAGGTTAAGCAGCGCAGGGAAAGGGCCTTTGACTTCAATCGTGATATTTCCGACTGTACGGGAAGGCAACACACTGTATCTCATTTCCGTTTTTATTTTCAAAATAAAATCACGTCAACTCAAGATCCAGCGATAAGCAGAGACAAGTTCCAATATCTCTGTATGAGGCTATGACGTTAAAGCAAAGACAGAAGGTATAAACCCTTTGCAAAATGCCCAAGGCTTTGCTTCGGGAGATATTAACGATGGGATTGTGTAGCGGAAGTGCAGCTAGTAGCTGACGCTACTGTTAGCCAAGCTAAAGCTAATGCGTTTGGTTTCCCTGGCAGCGGCAGAGGAGGAGACTTGGCTGTCCGCTACTTGATGCCACATAGTCAACACAGAAATCCATCTGCGTTCACTTTAATGTTTTAAACAGGTACGTATCGTTTATGTACATCACGTAGCTAAGGTTTAAAATGCCTAAAGTAAGGAATCTAACTAGTGTTGAATGAGATGGGTATTGTAGCTGTTGCTTGGCTAGTTAGCTTTTACTAGCAGGCTACATTTTGTTAGCCTAACTAAACGTTAATGTTAACGTTAGCAAGATAGCTAACAAGCTAACGTTTTGTCATAAACCCAGACTGACACAAATCGTTAGTAGTTAATAGTGCACATCATGCGAAGTAGTATACAAATGCTGTAAATGTAACTTAAGTTATAACCGGTCATGAGGATAATATTGAGAGAGATAACAGTAACGTATAACGTTAGTTTGTTGTGATGATTCATCATGAGAGGATGATATTCCATGACCTAACTGATCATAACCTCTGAGCCATTCACTGCTGTTAGCCGGCTAGCTAGCCACCTGTCAGCACAAGCAAGTTAGCTAGCCATAAAGCCTGTTGGTTTCAGTGTAACGTCATCTTTGCCACACACCCTTAGAAATGCATGGATGTGTTGCAATCTTTTCTCCCTGAAAACACAGAGAATAATTTTCATAATTTAATTTGATTTGATTCTGTCTGTCCCCTAAGTGACAAATCCTTTTTGAACATATGATCATGGGAAACTATGTTTACACTGTGTGTGTGTGTGTGTGTGTGTGTGTGTGTGTGTGTGTGTGTGTGTGTGTGTGTGTGTGTGTGTGTGTGTGTGCGTGCGTGCGTGCGTGCGTGCGTGCGTGCGTGCGTGCGTGCGTGCGGTAAGTATAGCCAGTCTCAACAAATCGCTTGAGGGACAGTTTCTTCCGCAGGCCACGAGACTCCTTAACATACACAAATAGTGTAGTAGCTGTACTGTAGCTGCTACCATTACGTATGTCTAATGTTTAACTGTATGTTTAATTAGGTATATGCTATTTGCACCTGTACGTCAAATACGTCGAACTTAAAATGTTTAAGTACGTCTATATTCACAGCACATAGGTGCATGTCATGTGCATAGTATGCACATGACATGCACCTATGTGCTGTGAATATGCCACTGTCTCTGACTTGTCTATCACTCTACTGCCTTATTGCTTGTTGTGTCTCTTGTTGTTTTTGCACTCATATGCCCTGTTATATTTATTTTGTACTATGTTGTAAACGGAGTCCACAGCACAATAATTTCACACTTGATACTTGTACTACGGAGTGACAATAAAAATCTTGAATCTTGAACAGCTCCCTCTGCAAATGTAGTGTTTTGACCTCTAACAGAAAAAACATCTGTTTAGCATTTTGTTAACAATACTAAATGTAGTACCGGTAGTTATAGTCTTATCATGTTTTTGCTGTTGGTCCCTTGTCCTTTAGGTGTCCTTGCTGAGCGGCCCTGTGGCCATGGCCAAAGACCCGCTGGCGGAGGCTGGCTTTCACTTTGATGAGCTCAACAAGCTGCGGGTGCTGGAGCCGGAGGTCGGCCAGAAGACCACAGAGCTGAAGGAAGAGTGCAAAGAGTTTGTGGACAGTAAGAACAGTAGAGTTTGTTCACTTCACTAGAGGCCATGACTGATCCCATCTGCCAACATTACACGATTGACATGTTGTATTGTTCTCTTTGACAGAAATCGGCCAATTCCAGAAGATCGTGGGCGGTCTCATTGAGCTGGTGGATGAGTTGGCAAAAGAAGCAGAGACAGAAAAGATGAAGGCAAGTATGACAGTTGAAGCTGCTTTCCAGTGGCCGTGACAAAGGAAGTTCTCGTCGTCCCTTTGAAACACTTGGTTGTGGTTGAACGGTCTGCTGGGGTTCCTTCTGCTTGTATGGGCTTGTGTTTGTACATGAGAACAAGACCCAGACACACCAAGGCCACCTTTGGCGATATCGGGGCCGTGGGTGAGCGTCTGTCGTCTTTGCGGTGCGTCCGGCACTGTTGGCTCGAGTCAGCCTTGTCGACGGCTTTTTGGGATGTTTCAGCATGTTAAATTGAAATCACTCTGATTGGCTGGTCAGCTGGTTAAGCAAGCATTACATTACATTACATTATGTCATTTAGCAGACACTTTTATCCAAAGCAACTTACAATATCACATTTTGTCAACAGGACAGAAAACAACTATGCAACACAATCAATGACAGCCAAGACATTTTGATGGACTTTATTTTTCATTTTTATGGAAAGATTTTAGTTCAGGAAGGGCCCGGGTGGGGCCTGAAAATGTGAGTTTTTAGTCTCCGCTGAAAGATGGGCAGAGATTCGGCCAGGGACGAGAAGAGTCACGATCGGGACGAGCGACTTTTGAGCCCACGTAGCGGTGGAGGGGGCTAAGAAGTAGTGATAGGCTGTCTTGCAGGAAGAATGAGTGGGCAAGATCATTTAACAGCTGCGCAAAGAAGGCAGCCAAAGTTTGCAGGACATTGAAACTTAACATCCTGTGTCTTTCTCATTTAGGCCATTGGAGCGAGAAACCTGCTGAAGTCAGTGGCAAAGCAGAGAGAGGCCCAGCAGCAGCAGCTTCAGGCTCTCATCGCAGAGAAAAAGATGCAGCTTGAAAGGTGAGCAATGCTAATGCTAATGCTAATAAATATACAGCATAACACTAGGGATGCACCGATTGCGATTTTCTGCGATTTTTCGACTGACTGATTGTCTGACTTGCCGATACCGATTTTGGCCAATTCCGATTTTCTTTCTAAGAACATTAATTAACAGCTTATACAACAATTGTTGTAACTTTGCTTTAATAGAAAATTAAGATTCATGTAACAATTCTTATCATTTGCATGAGGTAGGACCAATTCACTCAAACCCATCTCAAAATAAAAGTGTTCCAGGTTACTGGACAGAGCTTTTCTTTTTGTGTGCAAATACAGTGAATATAAAAAAAAAAAATCCAGGCGCAGGAGCGCCCCCTGTCAGCCAGGCGAGGCATGGCCACTCCTGCACGGACCTAGTCTCTCCCCAGACTCAAATATTACGTTGAATCGCTGCGCTCCGCATACTACATAAATTAGTCTAGTGGGGTTGAAACTGAATGAGTGACAGGTCGTAGCACCAATGAGAGAGCGGTCGAAAAATGGGCTGCGCCTCTCCTGTCGTCTGATCGCAAAGTCGTTACTGATTGGGGAAGACTGAATCCACCACTGGCCAGTCACTGGCCAAGTGAACGGTTCACTTCTGACCCCAGCTGGCTGAGGGAAAGTGTCCCAGACCCAGAGAGAGATCTGCAGCATGCAGTAACGTAGTGTATCAGCGTAAGAACTCTCATGGGTCTGGCATTGAGACTAGCCGCGACCTGATCACCATGTCTTGGCATGCCAGGGTAATATCACCATATTACCATATCCAATATCTAAGACAATAGCTAGTCTCAGATTACAATATCGATCTTGTGTGGCTAAGAGCTACTTTTATACTGGAGCAAAAAAGTTGCCAACAATGTACAGTAGAAAAGACTGTGCTGCAATAAATAGCATTTTAAACAAATGCTTTGCTAGTTGCATTGAACTGTGCTAGCATCAGCGTTAAATGCATTCATTCTATTGAATTTTCCTCATATTGTTCCTCGTTTCAGATACCGCATCGAATACGAAGCCCTCTCCAAAGTGGAGGCTGAGCAGAACGAGTTCATCGACCAGTTTATCCTGCAGAAATAGACGGCGGTGTGTGTATGTGTGCGACCAAGTTTCCAGAGTGCCTCTTCTCTCTGGGCGATACCCGCCGCAGGCAGGGCATTGTCTCAGCTGCAAAACACAACCTAACTCCTATCCTGAAGCCACCCAGAAGCTCCTGAAACATCTCCACACCTCGTGTTTCAGTCCGGATACCTCCTCATACTTTTGAACATGTGTGAAGCTGAAACATCTCCACACCTCGTGTTTCAGTCCGGATACCTCCTCATACTTTTGAACATGTGTGAAGCTGGACACACTCTAGTCCAGTGGTTCTCAACCACCAGGGGTCCTTTGAGAGGGTTCCGGAGGGTCTCCAGCAAATGGATGATTTCAACATGATTTCACTTGCAAGAAGTTACCACAGTTTGAGAACATAGAAGAATGACTGTTCTGATCATAGTTCCTGTTATCTCTCTACCTACGATACATATTCATGGGATTCTGGACAAAGTCAAATCCCACAACAAAAATATTCTCAGATTTGGGGTCTGTGGACTAAATGAGGGTCCTTGATAATGAAAAGGTTGAGAATCACTGCTCTAGTCATCCGTTTTTAGGTGTCCTAAGCTTGAATATAACCGTAAATGTAGGTTCTATTCACAACATCTCAGAAGACCAGAGAGGATGGAGCTATTTATATACGAAGACATTTATTTATACTATTTATACTGCAGAGTTGCTCTGTATATCTAGTTTTATTACTTTTTCTATCAACTGAAATGAATACAGCATCTGCATGCAACGGTAAATAACCTCCTGATTCTCCAACATGGAAAATGTTGACATCTTAATTATTTTCTTTTATGTTGTAATTTTTCTGCCATCAATGTCTGTTAGACCGCGCCAAACATATTTACCTTGCAGTGGCGTGCTGGGTTTTTATTCCATTCTTCTAGCAAAATATACTAGAGTTACAGTATATTTTTCCTTACATTCTCTACCCTTTCTGGGTTGTACACCATATTCTTGTGTATAGAGCTGCAACCAACGATTATTTTCATTTTCGATTAATCTGTCGACTATTTCTGTGATTAATCGATTAGTTGCTGGGTTTATAAAATGCCCCCCAAAAAAGCGAGAAAAATGTCGATCAGTGTTTCCCAAAGCCCAAGTTTAGTGTCAGAGGAGTAAAGAAACCAGAAAATATTCATGTTGAAGAAGCTGGAATCAGGGAAGTTTGACTTATTTTCTTAAAAAATTAAATAAAAATACCCAGATTAATTTATTATCAAAATAGTTGATTATTTAATAGTTGACAACTAATCGATTAATAGTTGCAGCTCTACTTGTGTACGTTGATTGCTTTTGTCTAATTATATTGCCTATTCTGTCTTAATTTAGCTGACAAATGGTTATACTTGAATAAATATATTGCACAAAAATCATGTTATCACTTAACCCTGATTTTCATTGGCTCTTTCATCTTGGAAATGTATACCAAGTAGGCCCACAGTGTGAAGGTTTCTCATTGTCTCCATGTTTCTCAACATGGCAGCTGGGAGAACATGGTTTGTCACTCTAAACCAGGGCCCAGGGGTGTCAAACATACCGCCCGGGGGCCAGAACCGGCCCAACAAAGGGTCCAATCTGGCCCACAGGATGACTTTGCGAAGTGGAATAATTGCACTAAGAAGTCCTTCAATCCAATGTGATGCACTTGTGATGGCCAAGAGGTACCAGGTTTCAGGAGCAAGTGCTCCTCACGGTCCATGTCTCATCAGATGACTGCTGCTCACTGGGGAATGCTCACGGTTATCGACCAAGACGGTCTGTCCTTTCTCTTTCTAGATCGGACAGAGAACACCACAAGCATGCAAGACCCAGCCACACAAATAAAGCCCTGGACTGTTCCACAGTCTAGATTGAAGACTGTTCGCTGGTATGTCCATTGTCCATTTTACAGCACTTGGTGACATTGCAAAGGAAAATGCAATACGACTCTTTTCATACTTTTAATAATTATGGCAATAAAATAAGTTGTGTTGAATACATTGAACATCATCTAATTCCACACTCACACTTTACAACAGTGCATTCACAACCACACCGCTCATGGCATCATCCTGATGGCTTCTACTTCTTTGTATACTGTAAAAAAAAATAAAAAGAAAAGAATGATTAACTGTGTAAATACTGTGTATTTGTTGAATAAATCAATTGAAAAAGTGACAAAGTGAAAGGCCTTTATCATAGTAATCATACCTTCTGAAGAATCCAGTCAGCGTCTGAGATTGCTCTCTGAATGATCATGTGTATTCTCGACGGGTCGTCTTCATCTGTATGGCTGTTGTATCCCTGGAATCAGAGGAAGGAGCAGCAGACTATTTGGTAACACTTTATTTGAAGGGGTGCACTGTGCATAATGGGCCTCCTTCCATCAGGGTCGTGTTTACCGTGAATACGACATGAGTCCAATTGAATATCACGACTTGGTAAATGGGATTTTCTGAAAGCCTCGATCGAGTTCACGACTTGTGACGTGTCTTGTAACGTTTTCACAAAATGGCGGAGGCCATGGATGTGGATGGAAAGTAAATATATTGTAATTTTAGCCATATAGAGCCTTTCTATGTCTGAGGGACATGTTGATATTCCCAACGGTCTCCTCTTTTTTCCTCTGTTATTATGCTTTTGCATTTCCTGCATTAACATATTTAGCCGCTCGCTAGCTACCGTTAGCTAAATTGTTGATGTCATAAATCAATGGTGTCATCAGTGATGTCATAAGATGCGAAGTTGTGACATCATCAGTGATGTCATAAGAGCACACTATACAGTATTTCACTCTATTAACCCCCCCCCCCTTTAATTAAACGTACCATGGCCCATCGTAAAACAAACAAACTATTATTTTGCTTAGAACAAAAATATTGCTTTATTGTAAGTGTAAACTACTAGACTGTGTAGGGATAACAGGAGTCACTCTGTTCCTCAGAACTCACCATATGGCTGTAAATAGTCTCTGTAACCATAGTAACGTTTACTTCAGACCAATATGGCGGCTACCATCAGCTCAGCTGTGTGTTCAGTTTACTTGACATAACAGTTGATGTTCAGTTGTCGAGTTGTCATATGGATGTGCTTATGAAGAAGACCTCACCTGTCTTATTGCATGTCGATAATGTTGTTGCATTGCTGCGGTGGGTAGCTGCCTGCAGCATCTGAGGAGGTAACGATAGAGGTGCACCGGTGTCTGGACCAACTCAGCTCCCACTAAAGGCGGCATTCCTCCAATGTGTCAAATCTTCTCAGCAGCTGTGTGTAAACATGAAAGTTAAAGGTTCGTTCAGTTTACTGCAAACGCTTATCCGGAGTCGGGTCACGGAGGTTACCAGATACAGCAGAGGACACAAAAAGTCCCTTTCCCTGAACACATTAGCCAGCTCTGACTGGGGGATCCCGAGGCGTTCCCAGGCCAGCGTGGAGATACCATCTCTCCACCTAGCCCTCGGTCTCCTCCCAGCTGGACATGCCTGGAAAACCTTCTTAGGGAGGCGACCAGGAGGCATCCTTACCAGATGCCCGAACCACCTCAACTGGCTCCTTTCTACGCAAAGGAGCAGCGGCTCTACTCCAGTAGAATTGTAGTCACAATATGTTTTTAAATAACAGAAAAAGTCCATTAAAAATCATATAGGCCAATATTTCCGTTCATATACGAAGTTGAATGAACACAATATGATTAACACTTTTAAAAGTTTTAACTTTTAAAACAAATGTTTTGTGTACTACTGTTGAGTGCAACATTATGGTATAGCATCTTAGACCTATATAGCTATTAATAAATGCTGCACATATTTTTGACGTTTTGATTCACTACACAATTATTCATCCTTAGATGCACACTTTATTTTCACTACTGTATTGATCAAAACAAAACAAAATTCATTGAATCAAATTCAGCAACAAGGGTTTTATTTCTATGCATGACATCTGTTTTGTAGGTCATATGAAATAATGTTCAATGCATTTGTCCCTGTTCAATAAATGAATAAATAAATAAAATAAATTTCTGAAGGTCGTGACCGGAAGTCATATATTTTTATTATACCTGGCTTGACATCAATGATATTCTGATGCATAGCATACAGTGCCAACTCAACTGCTTATTTGGACAAAATAAAAACGTATAATAACGTAAGTTACAGATCAAAAATATCCTACGACATGAGGGAGGAGGTCCAAATAAAACGTTAATTTACCTGGACTGAAGGAACACCCATGATGACATTGATCCAGTGATCCTCCACAACGTTAGCTTATTTTAGCAGTCACGTTTACCGTTGTATTTATCTAGCGTTAGGTGAAACTTCATGCGTTTATCTGATTAAAACTCTAAACGATAGTTCGCCATAACTATAAATGTGACCTATGGGGATAGGATAAGCATAACGTTGATGTACACAACGAGAAGTAACGATTAGCTGACTGACGCTAGCTGCCTCCTGTCAAAACCAGACTGGAGTGGAGAGACAGTGTGGTCACGTATAGCCACACAAAGTACAGACTTACAGCCACACATGACCTCTTCTTGTTGGACTGTCTGGAGTGGATGCTATGCTAGAAGCGTCCCGTCGTCTTTTCATAACCTGTTATGCATGCATTGCTCAGTTCTGGCAACAATGTATAAAGTCGCCAGAAAACCCCCAATAAGACTTCCGTTTACAACCTTCAAAATAAAGTCATGATCATCCAAATTATAGCCTATCATTTTTGTGTGTGGTTATTTTACTTCAGTGGAAGAAAATACAATCACATGCCAAACGCATGCCTCCTGTGCGTGTGCGCCTGAAAATGACTGATCCAACCAATCTGTACAGTTTGCATTATAAAACATATAAAATACATTTTGAACAGGGAGTCATATTTGCTGCATCAGTTTCTCAAAGTCTTGCAAAGTCAGAAAGGGCGCTATGTCATGTCTGAGGAGCCCAATAGCATCACTAAAGGGACATTTCACACAAAACAACAAGTGATTTATTTTGTACATGATCTCACACATAGGCTATCCGAAAACTAAACAGTTTTGCAGGCATTCATTTAGTTTGACAGTTATTGAGAGTTAAGTGCGGAGCGGTGATGCCATCACAAGATTGTACACTGTCTGATTCAGTGCCTTCTGATGACATCACTGCCTTAACGTGTCCCTTTAAGCGAGAGCAGAGCAGGTTTAATGTGCTGTATTTCTCTTCAAATCCATCTTCACCTGGGCGTTTCCAACTCAAAGTGACAGAATGATTCATTTAATGAGTCATTCTCAGGCCACAAGTCAATATGACCTCAATTTCAAAGTGTATGTGTGTAAACTCAATTGTAAATAGCAAGGCCTATTGGAATGCACAGCCGACAATAATACCAAACAATAATACACAGATGAAAATGTTTCATAAGTTTAATGGTCATATAGCAGACACTTGCATTGCTGTACAGTGGAGTTCGGCTGTGAGATCACCACAGGTTTCAACAGAGAATGAATTAACATCCATGGTCCTGAATGATATCCCAGATAAATGATTCCGGTAGACAAAACATGTCAAAACATTGCAAATGAAACGTGAACATATTTCTAGCTACACTTAGTTCTCTTTGGTTGTTCTCCAAGAGCGTAACATTATCCCTATAATGTGCAGTCCAGAAGCATACAATTACTACATGTAATTCAAGCAAAACACAAGACAAACTTGACTGAATGAACATGTTTGAATATTCTATCTCTGAATGATAACATACACATAAACGTCGGGTGTCTTTTATGGCAGTGCTGGACATGGTTTGGGCAAAAAGGCACAATGATACAATACTAATCTATATTGACTAATATAATGACATATGCATACATTACCATAGAGAATACAGGATGTAAAGACAGTATAAAATTATTAGGATTAAAATATATTCATTTAAACTAAGATTTTTTTTTAAAGAATTTAGGATTTGATTATGGAAGTAGAAAAAATACATAATTTCTAGGGGTAATCAAGAGAAAGCTTTACAATCTGGATACAGGAAAGATTTGGTTTCATAAACAGCAAACAAATGCTTTTAAGGCAAGACATGGCATGTGAAAATGAAAGGCTGTTTTCTCTTTCTCATACTCTGAGCACAAAATCTGCACTTCAGTAGCACTTACATACACCACACTTTCCAGTTGTGTTGTATTCTCTCTCTCTCTCTCTCTCTCTCTCTCTCTCTCTCTCTCATATACCGTATGTACATATACATATATATATATATATATACATGAAATTTATGTTCTGGAAATGTATGCAAATTTGCACATATCTAAGTAGATAACGACTCATTTGCATATTTAAACATACAACTTCAGAAAACTTGTAATCCAAAAGATTATTGTCTTAAGCCGTTTTCCCACATGCGTACCGGAAAATTACCTGTAAGTCAATATCGGACATTTCCCTTCACACTTCGGCTCTCGCATATGGGAATCTAGCAGCGAAAGTGCCTGTATGTTGGGGGGCGGGGCGGCACTGCTGAGCCGGTGGGGAGTGACGTGTCGGCAAAACTCTTGATGGTGAAATAAGTTTGCTTGTTTATCCGTTCACCTGCGTCGCGTTGAAGCACTTTTTACAGACTGGCTTCGTTTGATGTGTCCGGGCTTGCCTTCGCTGTCGGCAACGTAAGCAAAATACTTCCACATTTCGCTTCGTGCATTTGCTTCGTCTGTGTCCCTGTCGGGCTGTGACTGAAGGAGGAGGACGGACTGTGGCCAGAGAGCGAGCAGGCAGCAGAGAGGAGAGATCACAAGATCATTTCGCCAGTTTGCTTTAATGTGCGCGAATGATTAGATTATGCCCGCTGGAACATTAAGCAACGTGTGTACACCTCGCCCATGCCGGCAAATGACTGGACCCGTTCTACACTTGCGCCCGTTATCGCGCATACCGCTCTTCTGACTGGCTCGAAACTGGTGAAATGTCCGCGATGACGGGGTTGCGCTTATACCGGCACGACAACTTTCACACATGCAGGCATTAGACCACGTTCCGGTCATTTAGCGGTACAAAGCGCATGTGGGAAAACGGCTTTAATGTAAGTAATCAACTAGAGAGGTTTCATGGTGATATCTATTACTTAATTATTATTATTATTATTATTATTTTTGCCTATTTACCTGTAACTGTCACCCTCAGTCATAGCTTGACAAAAACATTGAACAAACACTGACATGTAGCTCAAAGAAACAGATTCCATTCAGTGTACAGGTAAAATATCTCCAGAGTATGGTCTCTCTCTCTTTCTCTCTTTCTCTCTCTCTCTCTCTCTCTCTCTCTCTCTCTCTATCTTCAGTGCAACAGCTGTCCTCAGGTTGTTCTTGTCTAATAAAGATGATGTAAACATTCTCTGTTTGTATTTGCTTCTCTAAAGGGCTCACTTCCTCGGACCAGAGCTATAACATACGTCGACCCCAGTGTTACTCTGGCTTGGTCGGGTGTCCTTAAGGCCGTGTCTGCGGGTGGGAAGTCATATATTAAGGGTATGTGTCCCGGTCGCTGCACTAGCGCCTCCTCTGGTCGCTCGGGGCACCTGTTCAGGGGGAGGGGAACAGGGGGGAATAGCGTGATCCTCCCACCCACTACCACGTCCTGCCGGTGAAACCCCTCGCTGTCGGGTGAAAACTGACTGCACATGTATCGGAGGAAGCATGTGCTAGTCTACAACTCTCCCCAGATCGGCAGAGGGGGTGGAGCAACGACTGGGACAGCAGGGGGAATTGGACGAGTACAATCGGGGAGAAAACGAGGGGGGTTGGGAAATCCGACAAAAAAAAACGAACAGTATGCTACTGAACATGGCCCAGTCTCTTCTTCTGTGGTGCCCTCCTCACTGCTGGTCTGCCTTTGTGCGCAGGATGCTTCACTTGGAGTGCAGATGTCTGAGGTAAAACAGGTATTTGTGGTGCTATGAGACGGCTCTTCACTGCTCTTCACCGCCGATGCCACAGTCCTTGGCAGTGGAGCACATGGGAGTTTGATCTGTTCTCTTAGCAGCAATGTACAAAATGAAACAGAACCAATTCCCAAAGCAGAGAGGTTGTTTTATGTGCACAGAACAGAGACCAGGCCAGGAACGAAGGGGGGGAGGGCCTTGAGTTCTGGGAGCCATGCCGAGCCAAGCCTATCGCTCAGACTTGACCTTGTAGCGGAGGACGAGGTAGGTGGCCAGCCGAAAGATGAGGAAGAAGATGCCCAGGACAATGAAATCCATGTAGAGCTTGGCATCCTCCACATCCAACAACTGGAGAACCTCCTCGGGCTGTTGGAACTTACACACCTTGCTTGGACACTCCAGCTCTGAACGGTTCATCCCATAGATTGTCAAGATCACCCCTTCAAAGCCGTACCTGGGGAGACACACAAACACCAATGCACATGAATAAGAGACAGAATAACAAAGTGCCATCTCGCTTGATTCTGAGTCACGATAGCACAGAAGTTGTTGGGTTCAATTCAATACAGCCCCACTATGATGTAATAAAAGTTCAAGACAAACTAGCACTGTGTAGAATTGTGTTAATTTCTGAGCCACACATTTCTAGCAATTGCATTGCCTTGCTAGAATGTGAACAATTTAATCATGTTATTCCAAAGTGCAAATACTATCATTTGGATTGAGAGCTTGTGAAAGTGTGATGGTCCCATCCCTAATGCAAACATATAAATATATATTTGGTCATATTGTTATTTCATGGCTCTATATCTCATAGAACATACACTGATTTGCTAATTGCTATAGTACCTACCATTTGTCTACCTTCAAAAAGGTGGGCAAGCTCTTGATCAGAAAATAGGGATTTGCTGAACATCTCCTACATACATGACTCCCACAACTTCCCACTAATAAGGATACACATACTAGCATGACCTACACGTGTGGAAGAAGTTTAAGAATCAGACCAGCACACACCTGACGTAAGACACATAAGAGCTCCACTGAAGGTACTTGGGGATGGTGTCAAAGTTGACAAAGAATCCAGAGAAGAGGAGCACTGGGATAGCTGTGACAGGTCCAACA
Source organism: Poromitra crassiceps (assembly GCF_964638095.1). Classification (NCBI taxonomy): domain Eukaryota; kingdom Metazoa; phylum Chordata; class Actinopteri; order Beryciformes; family Melamphaidae; genus Poromitra; species Poromitra crassiceps. Next base: position 62,030,216 of record NC_139642.1, read on the forward strand.
AATGTAGCCACCTGTGGACAGATGCATCGAAAGGATTTGGCATCATTACGTACCAGTGAGTGCGATATTAGGGAATACGAGAAGGTACACGGGTGGATAGATTTTGTGCAATGCAAAGAAGGTAAAACAGTCGCAGAGAGATGCAAAAAGTGCCATAGGTCCAGTACCTGTAGCGATGTGGAGGCAGCCCCAACTAGGAGGCCTAGGGACTGAGCGACCAGGGCAGTGCAGATGGACAGGGCTATGAAGAGGAGGTAGCGGCTGGCCTCTGGAGGCTGCTCTGTCATCCAGTACACGATGCTGCAGTACATGATGGGGCAGATCACCTACAACAAACAACACCTTTACTCACTTTTATTTATGATGATGGACGGAATAGTTCACCCCAAAAACAGTATCTACTCACTCCACTGAAGTTTGCACAACAACCAAACACTGTGTTGTGGAAAACGTCAGTGATTTTTGCACGAAATAAATACTTTTTAAGTAGTCTCCTATTAGACAGCAACGTGTCATCCGCCGAGCTGAAAAGGTGGTCGGGTGCAGCCTGCCATCCATTCAGGACGTACACACTGCCAGGATACTAAAGTGGTCTCAGAAAATTATGGCCGCCCCCACCCACCCAGGACATAAACTCTTCTTCCTCCCCCATGGGAGAAGACTGATGTCTTGCAGTACCACAACCTCCCGTCACAGGGGCAGCTTCTTCTACCAAACTGCCACAATCTACCAAGCCCCCCACAATCAGAACTTTATCACTCCCCCCCCCCCCCCCCCCCCGATGCCCCCTGAGCAAACCGGCTCTGCAACGACTGGGGTCCCCCCATGGACATTATCCCACAGACATTTAAAGGACTCTTATTTGAGATCCGGACTCCTTCCTGCAGTGCTCTATTGACAGCACTGACAGGAGCCAAATGTTGCAGAAACACGGGCAATGTGTAATCCATATCAACAGCAGGGGAGTACCTTTGAGCAACACTAGGTGGCAGGTTTACTGTCTAGTTGGATTTTATTTTGTGTCATCAGCTTCTCAGCACTCAGATCCTCACCGATATCACTCCCAAATTAACATTCACAAACCATCCACTCACCTGGAATGGAATATCGGCCATGGTCTTGGCCAGGTAGTAGGCCTTCAGGCTGTACCAGTAGTTCAGATGTTCCCTCAGGAACACAGACATCTCCAGCGGAACTAACAGAAGGTACATGAAGATGTCTTAACAAACACATTCGTCACATTCCCATTATGTTTAGTATGTGTGAAAGAATCTGGCCTGAGATTATCTATTTGACTAGCTGAACTGTTTCAATAGTAGACAGAAAATTCAGTTTTCATCATTGGACAAATCTTACTTTCCAAGACCTATCAGATCTTGCAAATAGCGACCGTATCATGTCTATTGAAAATGTACCCTAGAACCAACTTAAAAACTACACTTGGTATTAAAATGTGGTCTGTATTGGGACGCATTACTGATACACTACGTTACTGCATGCTGCATATCTCTCTCTGGGTCTGGGAAACTTCTAGCTCTAAACTGATGTCTGAATCCTGGCCAGTGATTGGTTCCGCCGAAATCCTGGGGGCATCAATCAGTAATGACTTTAGTGATCCGGCGCGTCCACCCAATCTGACTGTGTTGACTTTTGAAAACGAACCACTTTCCCATTGGTGCTACGACCTGTCAGTCATTCAATTTTGACCCCTAGACCCACCCTCAAAACAGCAGCAAGGGCTGTGAAGTGGCACAGACTCATTTATGTAGTATATGGAGCACTAGGCAGCAGATCCAATCACATTCTGATCATGATGCATTTACCTTTTATTAACACATGTTTTTCCTTATCCAGATACAGATCATATTTTAATAGCATGTGTAAATGGGGCCTCTGTCTCTAAGGTTTGATCATAGGCTCCTCACAGGTTAAGACTGTAGGTTTGAACATAGGCTCCTCACAGGTTAAGACTGTAGGTTTGAACATAGGCTCCTCACAGGTTAAGACTGTAGGTTTGAACATAGACTACTCACAGGTTAAGACTGTAGGTTTGAACATAGGCTACTCACAGGTTAAGACTGTAGGTTTGAACATAGGCTCCTCACAGGTTAAGACTGTAGGTTTGAACATAGGCTCCTCACAGGTTAAGACTGTAGGTTTGAACATAGACTACTCACAGGTTACGACTGTAGGTTTGAACATAGGCTCCTCACAGGTTAAGACTGTAGGTTTGAACATAGACTACTCACAGGTTAAGACTGTAGGTTTGAACATAGGCTCCTCACAGGTTAAGACTGTAGGTTTGAACATAGGCTCCTCACAGGTTAAGACTGTAGGTTTGAACATAGGCTCCTCACAGGTTACGACTGTAGGTTTGAACATAGACTCCTCACAGGTTAAGACTGTAGGTTTGAACATAGGCTACTCACAGGTTAAGACTGTAGGTTTGAACATAGACTACTCACAGGTTAAGACTGTAGGTTTGAACATAGACTCCTCACAGGTTAAGACTGTAGGTTTGAACATAGACTCCTCACAGGTTAAGACTGTAGGTTTGAACATAGGCTACTCACAGGTTAAGACTGTAGGTTTGAACATAGACTACTCACAGGTTAAGACTGTAGGTTTGAACATAGACTCCTCACAGGTTAAGACTGTAGGTTTGAACATAGGCTACTCACAGGTTAAGACTGTAGGTTTGAACATAGACTACTCACAGGTTAAGACTGTAGGTTTGAACACAGGCTACTCACAGGTTAAGACTGTAGGTTTGAACATAGACTACTCACAGGTTACGACTGTAGGTTTGAACATAGGCTACTCACAGGTTAAGACTGTAGGTTTGAACATAGGCTACTCACAGGTTAAGACTGTAGGTTTGAACATAGACTACTCACAAGTTAAGACTGTAGGTTTGAACATAGGCTACTCACAGGTTAAGACTGTAGGTTTGAACATAGACTACTCACAGGTTACGACTGTAGGTTTGAACACAGGCTACTCACAGGTTAAGACTGTAGGTTTGAACATAGACTACTCACAGGTTAAGACTGTAGGTTTGAACATAGGCTACTCACAGGTTAAGACTGTAGGTTTGAACACAGGCTACTCACAGGTTACGACTGTAGGTTTGAACACAGGCTACTCACAGGTTAAGACTGTAGGTTTGAACATAGACTACTCACAGGTTAAGACTGTAGGTTTGAACATAGGCTCCTCACAGGTTAAGACTGTAGGTTTGAACATAGGCTCCTCACAGGTTAAGACTGTAGGTTTGAACACAGGCTACTCACATGTTAAGACTGTAGGTTTGAACATAGACTACTCACAGGTTAAGACTGTAGGTTTGAACATAGGCTACTCACAGGTTAAGACTGTAGGTTTGAACACAGGCTACTCACAGGTTACGACTGTAGGTTTGAACACAGGCTACTCACAGGTTAAGACTGTAGGTTTGAACATAGGCTACTCACAGGTTAAGACTGTAGGTTTGAACATAGGCTACTCACAGGTTACGACTGTAGGTTTGAACACAGGCTACTCACAGGTTACGACTGTAGGTTTGAACACAGGCTACTCACAGGTTAAGACTGTAGGTTTGAACATAGGCTATTCACAGGTTACGACTGTAGGTTTGAACATAGACCACTACTCACAGGTTAAGACTGTAGGTTTGAACATAGGCTCCTCACAGGTTACGACTGTAGGTTTGAACATAGACCACTACTCACAGGTTAAGACTGTAGGTTTGAACATAGGCTACTCACAGGTTACGACTGTAGGTTTGAACATAGACCACTACTCACAGGTTAAGACTGTAGGTTTGAACATAGGCTCCTCACAGGTTAAGACTGTAGGTTTGAACATAGGCTCCTCACAGGTTAAGACTGTAGGTTTGAACATAGGCTCCTCACAGGTTAAGACTGTAGGTTTGAACACAGGCTACTCACATGTTAAGACTGTAGGTTTGAACATAGACTACTCACAGGTTAAGACTGTAGGTTTGAACATAGGCTACTCACAGGTTAAGACTGTAGGTTTGAACATAGACTACTCACAGGTTAAGACTGTAGGTTTGAACATAGACTACTCACAGGTTAAGACTGTAGGTTTGAACATAGGCTACTCACAGGTTAAGACTGTAGGTTTGAACACAGGCTACTCACAGGTTACGACTGTAGGTTTGAACACAGGCTACTCACAGGTTAAGACTGTAGGTTTGAACATAGACTACTCACAGGTTAAGACTGTAGGTTTGAACATAGGCTCCTCACAGGTTAAGACTGTAGGTTTGAACATAGGCTCCTCACAGGTTAAGACTGTAGGTTTGAACACAGGCTACTCACATGTTAAGACTGTAGGTTTGAACATAGACTACTCACAGGTTAAGACTGTAGGTTTGAACATAGGCTACTCACAGGTTAAGACTGTAGGTTTGAACACAGGCTACTCACAGGTTACGACTGTAGGTTTGAACACAGGCTACTCACAGGTTAAGACTGTAGGTTTGAACATAGGCTACTCACAGGTTAAGACTGTAGGTTTGAACATAGGCTACTCACAGGTTACGACTGTAGGTTTGAACACAGGCTACTCACAGGTTACGACTGTAGGTTTGAACACAGGCTACTCACAGGTTAAGACTGTAGGTTTGAACATAGGCTACTCACAGGTTACGACTGTAGGTTTGAACATAGACCACTACTCACAGGTTAAGACTGTAGGTTTGAACATAGGCTCCTCACAGGTTACGACTGTAGGTTTGAACATAGACCACTACTCACAGGTTAAGACTGTAGGTTTGAATATAGGCTACTCACAGGTTACGACTGTAGGTTTGAACATAGACCACTACTCACAGGTTAAGACTGTAGGTTTGAACATAGGCTCCTCACAGGTTAAGACTGTAGGTTTGAACATAGGCTCCTCACAGGTTAAGACTGTAGGTTTGAACATAGGCTCCTCACAGGTTAAGACTGTAGGTTTGAACACAGGCTACTCACATGTTAAGACTGTAGGTTTGAACATCGACTACTCACAGGTTAAGACTGTAGGTTTGAACATAGGCTACTCACAGGTTAAGACTGTAGGTTTGAACATAGACTACTCACAGGTTAAGACTGTAGGTTTGAACATAGACTACTCACAGGTTAAGACTGTAGGTTTGAACATAGGCTCCTCACAGGTTAAGACTGTAGGTTTGAACATAGACTACTCACAGGTTAAGACTGTAGGTTTGAACATAGGCTCCTCACAGGTTAAGACTGTAGGTTTGAACATAGACTACTCACAGGTTAAGACTGTAGGTTTGAACATAGACTACTCACAGGTTAAGACTGTAGGTTTGAACATAGGCTACTCACAGGTTAAGACTGTAGGTTTGAACATAGACTACTCACAGGTTAAGACTGTAGGTTTGAACATAGGCTCCTCACAGGTTAAGACTGTAGGTTTGAACATAGACTACTCACAGGTTAAGACTGTAGGTTTGAACATAGGCTCCTCACAGGTTAAGACTGTAGGTTTGAACATAGACTACCGTACTCACAGGTTAAGACTGTAGGTTTGATTGCTGTCGGATATTTCAAAATCAGTAGATAGGTGGTCTTCGATTCCAATGTCATTAATAGGGAGAATAAATGTCCTCAAGATGAATGTACTTCCCAAGCTGTTGTATTTGTTTCAAAATTTACCATTGTCACCTCCGAGCAATTTGTTCTCTCAGCTAAAGAAACTGTTTATCAGATTTTTATGGAATAATAGACGCTCCAGGTTGCGACTGTCGTTACTGTATTTACCCTATGATAGAGGAGGGCTTAAGTGTCCCAACCCACTCTGGTATTACTGGGCAGCTCAGCTGAGAACGATTATGTTTTATTTTACAGAAACAGAGGCTCCCTTATGGAGGGAGATGGAGGGCCATCGGTTGAGTCTACCTCTTCCAAGCTACCTATACTCGGCTAAAGTTAAAAAACTCAAGAAAAGCACTGAAAATCCTATAGTTAAAAACATGATTGAGGTGTTGCGGCAAGTCAAACAATTTTTGGGAGAAACAGAGTCTCTTTCACTTTTCAGTCCAATATGGAGGAACGATCTTTTCCCCATAGGGAGGTCTGGGTGGTTTAAAGACTGGGCTGAAAAAGGCTTACAAAAAATAGGAGATTTATATGAACCAGATGGGGATCAGATGATGTCATTTGAGGAAATAATAGATAAATACAACATAAATCGCAAACAATTCTTTGGCTATTTACAAGTGAGAGATTTCATCAGAAAACAGCAAAATCAATCTTTAACTATTCCCACTATGTCTGCAATAGAAGAGGTAATGTTGATGAACTGTATAGGAAGAGGCATCATTTCTAGGATATATAACCATCTGGTAGGACAGTCTGCAGAGTCTTCCATGGAGAGACTGGAGGCATGGAGAGAGGACTTAGATGATGAAGACATTACTGAAGGGGACTGGGAGGAGGCATGTGATAAAGCACAATCCCAAACGTTTAACTCACGTCTTAAATTGCTGCAGTATAACTGGTTGATGAGAGTCTATGTAACGCCAGAAAAGATCAATAAATACAATGGTGCCATTCCTGATTTATGCTTCAAGTGCCAAAAAGAAAAAGGTACACTTTTCCACTGTCTATGGCAGTGCAACCAAATCAAAACATTTTGGGATGCAGTAAGAAAATGTATTCAAGATATTTTGTCCATACAAATACCTTTAGATCCAAAGCTTTTTATTTTAGGATTATACCCACTTAATTTTAACATCAGAAGGAGAGAGAAAAGGTTTCTGGATATAGGTTTACTTTTGGCCAAAAGAGTTATTGCCGTAACTTGGAAACAGGTTGGTAGGCCGGGGATCGGGAGATGGATTTCTGAATTAACAACAACGCTGCCCTTAGAAAAAATCACATATATCATCAGGGGTAAACAGGAACTGTTTGACAACATTTGGGGCCCTTTTATTTGTTATCTAGAGAGGACAGATGTGGCCGGCATGATGGAAGCGCCTGGGACTGTTTGACTGACTGTTTCTGTTTTTATTTGAATTTTGTTTTTTTGCTCCTTTATTCCATTGGCTCTCTGTATTCCATTCTAAATACCTGTACATGAGTCAAGATGTAACTGAAAAATGTAAGCTAAATTAGTCAGCCCCCAGAAGAATCATGGTCTGTATGTCGGTGTGTTTTTGTTTTTGTTTTGTATGTTTGTTTATCTTTCTGTTGTGCTATCGGGGGGAGGGGAGGGAGGTGGGATATGTATGGAATGTTTGTATTGTAATTTGTATAAATGTGATAAATGAAAAACAATAAATACAATGTTGGAAAAAAAAAGACTGTAGGTTTGAACATAGACTACTCACAGGTTAAGACTGTAGGTTTGAACATAGGCTACTCACAGGTTAAGACTGTAGGTTTGAACATAGACTACTCACAGGTTAAGACTGTAGGTTCGAACACAGGCTACTCACACGTTAAGACTGTAGGTTTGAACATAGACTACTCACAGGTTAAGACTGTAGGCATGAGCGCTCCAAACATGAGGAAGAGCATAGAGAAGAAGAGGAATCCCGTGTTGTTGAAGACCTTGCTTGCATCATTGCCAATGTTCAGGTACAGCAAGCCTATTAACACGCCTATGGAGATGTGGGACATCAGTCTCAGGTGGGTCAACACCTGCAAATGGAAAGATAGCACAAGATTACATAGGGATGACAACCAGTGACCATAGATCATATTTGTCCTGTAGTTTTCTGGCAGATGTTGTGGTCACCCACCTGGTCTCGACATATAGTAATGAATGTTCTCTTGAAGAGGATGCAGAACTGTGTCGTTGTGCTTGTGGCAAAGGTATGGTTCTCTATGTGTCCAGAGTCCTGGGGAGATTAAAACAGGGGAATCCATGTCAATGAAAAATGTCTCTGCTAACAGCTCCAGAATCACTTCCCCATTTAGGGTGCCCAACTGGTGGCTCGTTAGTGCGGTGGCCAGTTAAATTAAATCACCCTCAAGACTGGCCACTTGAATTAGACAGGGGTAGACGATCCACAAAATTGTAATGATCCCCATCATCACATTAGTTCATAAATCTCAGTTTCATTTGACACTGCTGATGATAGCCAGAGCTACATGGATGTATCTGATTGTGATATTGCTGCTGCTAGCAGCTCTAGCTCATCTGGAAAAAGAGAGAATGTCTGAACTGAGCATCCCTGCTGCATCTGAACAGATTTCAGTATGAAAGACAAGACAAAGACAGGGACAGCTTAGCTAAGTCTGGTGACGTATGCTGGATGTGTGAAATGTCATTATAATTCAAATATAACACATTTTTAAAGTAACGCAAAGTACAACTTTGACTTTACTTTACTTTTCACCCTACTTGAGTAATTTCCTGGACTAGTACTTTTACTTGTACTTGAGTTCATTTTCCACTAATGTAACAATACTTGTACTTGCGTAGGATTTGTCAGTAGCTACTCTTTCCACCTCTGCTTACTGTACACCAGCACCTCACGCAGACCAGTACCCACCTTAGGGCACTTTGTTGCACAGACTGACGGGCCTTTCTTATCGCACTGGTTCTTCTTCTCCTCTACGGCACACAGTCCACCTTGCACTGCCTCAAACAGCATAGGGTTCAAGTCTCCATACTCTCCTGACGCCACCTCAATGACTGAACCAATGAGAGAGAGAGGGGGGGAGAGGGAGGGAGAAAGATCATCCTCAATTTGCAGAACCATAATGTCATGAATTAGACTTCAAATAAGTCAACTCAAACAACAGCTTACACTGTGTATCGTATTGGTCCAAATATAAGTCATCCTCCCCCCTGGAGATACATCTGAAAAAGTTGTGTCGTATTCAGGGTCTAAAGTAGACGTTTGTAATACATTCACAACAACAGATGGCACCAAATATCTGTACAATGAGTGTTCCCTTCAAATGAGCCACCGCCTCTCAATAGACTAGGCTACAGTATATTTTGTATTTTGTGGTGTTTAAATACCATAAGTCGCTTACAAATGTGATTACATTTAATTTAATTTAAATGTGACAATTTCATCTATAAGATATTGAAAACATGATTTAATTTAAAAGATGTCCAAAACAACAGCCTACCTTGTTTTATTCAACATGTTTTTATTATAATTTTCAAATTAAATTGTTTACTTTCAAAAAACAAGATTTGGACTTCAAAAAGGCTTTTGCCAAAAATGTAATGAGTCTTGAAGGGGGGGAGGGTCGTCTTACATTCGGGTCAATACGGTATATTGTCAGAGTGTGATAGATGTTAAGTGAACATACTGAAGTCTGCAGGGTTGTGGTAGGTAGGACAGTACAGGCCCAGAGTCTTCAGGTAGGGGATGAGGTAAGGAACTGTGCCTTTGTAGATACACTGACCCTGGCTCAGAATGTAGAGCTGCAGGAAGACAGCAGATATGGGAATAGTACACACATTCTTGACTTAAGTTTGTGCAAAAAAATTTAAGTACAGGCTCTGAAATCTAATGAAGTATAAAAGTAAAAAAGTTTGTCTACCGGCTGTTTCTGTACAAAGCTAACTGAAACTCATGTCATATTAATATAATTCAAATACTAAATTGAAGGATCCAACCCCAAACATGTTTTAAGATGGATAAAGACTATTTGATTAATAATTTGTGTTTTTCTCCAAAAAAGGCAGGCTACACATGATGCATGAAAGCTGGGAGAGCGCGAGATGAGAGAGACACACAAATAATAATGATACATGGTTTTTGTCTTTCGTGCATTAAAACTGAAGTAACAGCCTGTTTAAAATTTAAAAGTTGTCTGAAAAATAAATTGGCACTCTTCTTTCTTTAAAGCCAATGCAAATGTTGCTGCAACCTTCTCAAAATGAAATTTGAATTCTTCTCCATCGTTCCGCCCTTCTCTTATGCATTAATCTTCTCATGTATTGGCGGTAAAGGGGCAGGTTACCTTATCAAACATCTCAAAGAGCTTGGCACTGGGTTGGTGGATGGTGCAGATGATGGTTCGCCCCCCCAGTGCCAGAGAACGCATCAGGGAGACAACCTGGTAGCACGAGGCACTGTCCAAACCACTGCAGGAGGAGGCATAGAGGAGGGGGAAAGAGTAGGGGGAAAATGACTTTAGTAAGTTCATGAGATGGGATATATCAGTTTGTTTGGTGATATATCAGGCTATCCTTTTGTTAAAAGAACTGGTTTATAAATAAACAGATTGAACATGTCATACCTCCACCTCCCACACCAAAAGTCTGATTGACACAATACTTTTGATGATACATATGCAGCCGGGTGTGCCACTTTTCCAAAGGCACCACCCACATTTGCAGTGTCGGGCAAGTTGCTTTCAAAATGTAATATACTACATATTACTAGTTACTTTCATTTGAAAGTAATAAGTTACTTTACAATATTACTGTCTGTGTAGAGTAACTCGTTACTAATTACACTACTTTTGCATTACTTTCACCAAAACAACAGCAGCAGCAGAATGACATCGCTGCCCCGGAACCATCCTAAAAAATAATTTCAACCGCCTTGAAGTCAGTGTAAACAATCCAAAATTCTAAATGTTTCTTCCTTCCTTTGTTATTGTCATCTATAGTGGTTATTTGCATAAGAACACACAATTTGATTAGGAAATTATTGTATCTTTATTTAAATATTTGCTTTGATTAAAAAAATGTAACTCAATTTGTCACTTGTGTTACTTGACAAAGTAACTGGTATAATATTACTGAAATCTTATTGGCAATAAGTTATATTACTGAGTTACTGCTAAAAGTAATATATTACATGTAATATGTTACTTTTGTAATGAGTTACCCCCAACACTGCACATTTGTCATTTGGACTTTTAAAAAAGCAGGCAGCTTAATTATTTATTTATTTTTTATCTATCAACTTGCAGTAACACAAATCGGATAAATAATATGGCCACCATTAACTGATGAACTTGACAAAGTGCATTGTGGAATTGCAGACATGGTGATTGTTTTTGTTCAACCAAACAATGTGCAAGATGCAGGATCAAGTTACTCTGACCAAGGTGAGGTCTTTTTATTGTTGGTACCAGTTCAGCATCTCAGAAACAGCTGACCTCCTGCTGGGACTTGTCTTGCAGGCTACAGTCTCTCTAGTCTACACTAGAGTTTACAGAGAATGGTGCGATACAATAAAGAAAAAGAAAATCCAGTGAGCAGCAATTCTGTGGCCGAAAACACCATGATGCTATGACACACTCCGGTGCAGTAGGTGGCGGTGTGCACCTAAAAACGTTGGTTTGCGATCCGCCTTGAAACTCGAGAAGAAGAACGGTTCCGTTGGGAAGACATTTGATGCGGAACCGAATGCACCCAGTTTGGTTTCGACCTGTGTGTGTGTCTAAAGATATGAATGTCTACTCCTTTTTTGCAATATCTACTATACAATATCAGCTCGTACCTCATTTTACTGATGTTGTTATAGCTCTTATAGCTTTAGATACGCTTTAAAGATAGCCCAACGGATGCGCCCTATGGTTCCGTGTAAAGTAGTGTAACATTGTATAGAGTCCGGCGGAAGTAAACACGGCTAACGATAGCTATTAGCTTAGCTGAAGGAGTTGGTTTAGCTTTAGCTGCGTTGTTTGTATACTGTGTCGTGTCTAATTCAGAGGAAATGTCGAACGTTACACTCGGAAGTTTGAGGACGTTCGTCAACGAGCGACTAACTGCAGCTGCTGAGGAAATATTAGGAGTGTTTGTAAAGACTATAGTAGTGTACGAGGAGGAGATCTGTCGTCAGCGCAGGCTGCTGGATGTCGTTTTGAAGCCGGACATAAAGCTGCACAGAACAGGTTGGTGGCGTCACTATGTTCTTGGTAGGCTTGTCGAAACAAAGAGTATCATTCCCACCTTAGCAGCCAGATGTATCCATTGAGAAAACCACTGTAATTATCAGTTCTTGGTAGGGCTGAACAATAACTAACACTAACACACACACACACACACACACACACACACACACACACACACACACACACACACTTATTCAGTTAATACGTCGACAAATAAAAAGTAGCTTTAGTTAATCTATCATCACCTTCTTGTTTGCTCTTGTTTTCATTTTGCCTCAGAAAACAAAAAGGTGAAAAAGATGTCTCTGTGTGCAGAATTTACAGTTTTGAGTATGATGAAAGGTTTGTTCTGAACTTGATCTATATACCAATCGCCTGCATACTTCTAGTCTGTTTTGCACTAGCTTGGTATGTATTACTACAGGCAGGACGTCCCGCCCCGTGTTCCGGTCCTGTGTTCTGGTCCGCAGTGTTTTCGTTCCCCCATAGAAATGCAGCAGTAGGCAGCCTAACCTCACCAGTCGCTATGAGTTAGAGAAAAAATAAGAACTTCGAAGCATGGCCCCATACCAAACGAAATATTCCAAGAATTCCTTGAAGAAACTTGTTGGATCCAAAACATTACAGCCCAGCACTTTGGTTCCTACGTTCCGGCCATAGCCGGGAGTCACGGAGTGAGGTTTTACCATCCAGACTAATTTTGCACCATTTGATATTTGCAGATATTCATATAGAGTGCCTGAGTCTCCCCTTGTGAGATTGACCACTCAGGAATTTAATTCTGCAGTCATTTCTTAAAACCCTTGTGTCCTCCTAGTCCATCTGATGGACTTTTCCTGCATTCGCGTATGGGCCGTTTCGACATTTTTTGAGTATATGGTCTTAAATTAAGGCTAGGTATTTTTTGGGGGGTATTTGACAAAAATCAATCATAGTTATCATCTTTATACGATCCTAAGACCTATTTCCAAAAATACTCCTCAATTTACTCTTAGTCCATCTGATGGACCCATTGACTTCCATTGAAACCACTCTATTGGTACTCCCAGCAAATTTTCACAAAATTAATTTATTTCAGCGGGCATCCTGGACCAAATACCTTGAACTTTGACCTTAATATCTAACCTTGGAGTTGGTAGAAATTTTGGGGGAGTTACATGGTCTCAAAGTCCATTGCATAGTTGTCCCATTGATTTCAATGTTAATTTTGCACAAAAAGAACTTTTTTTTTTTACTTCCAGCAAATTTTTCAAAAAATCATTATTTCCTTGATGTTACACATCTCACCTTGACTCAAGGGGTTAAAATTGTAGTTTCTACTGTGTTTGCCTATTTCCCCATATTCCCCCAGTTTTGGCATAGCAATCAATTCCATACAGTTTACATGAAATGTAAAAAAAACTGATTCCTATGCCAAAGATGGGAAAATATTAGAAAACTGAATTTGACAGTCCACACTACTGATTTGAAGCCTTTAGACCAGGATAGATGCTGGACTAAAGCTCGTTTGTGTTTTTTGGGGAAAATAGCTGGTAGTCCAAAACATGCGCTTTTTGGATTTTTGGGTCAAAATATGAAAAAATACTATTTTTACAAAAAATACAAAAACCCACTGATGATGTCACAATGTCTGTGACATCATCAGTAATGTCATCAGTGACATATTATTGACAAAAAATCATCTCATGACATCACTGATGATGTCATAGGCTAGTGATGTCATAGCTATTGTGACATCATGCCTGCGAATCTTTGATACTAGGCATCTTGCACTGGTGACTTTTGTAAAACACCCCAACCTGCCCATAATATCAGACCCAAAGCCAGTTTGTCTTTATGGAAATGGGGGAAAAAAAATCACTTTTTTTTTTTATGTACTTTTTTTTTTTTACTGTACTTACTGTACACTGGCATTTGAGGGGTTAAAATTCGAATAGGTATGAAATGTTGGTATGAGGTATTAGGGAAGAAGTTACCAATGAATTATAAACAGTCAAAAATTTAAAAATTTAAATTAATATTTATAAATTAGTACAGTATTCTCGTTAAGGTCCATCAGATGGACCAAGAGTAAATTGAGGATTCCGCGGCATTAGGACACAAGGGTTAAAATGCTGAAACAAACCAGGTCAGAGTGAAATGTACCATGGTCCCTCGGGATTCTGAATATAGCTGAATCGCTTGGATTGGCCAAGTAAAACTCTTTATATAAGGTTTTTTACCAAACGTCTATGGGGAAATGAATGAGGAATGAAATCCCTTTGGTCCCATGCCGAACCCAGGAGAGGGGCGTGACTAAAGGCTCCTTCACACTGTGATTTTGGGCTGTCCGAGACGAACCGTTGGTCATCACATTGAACTTCACAGAAACGTGGCGATATCTTTGGTGGGCGTGGCTACAAAAACAGTGGTCCAGCATCGCTCAGTGAGAGAGGTTCAAAGACGGCCATTGTCACAGTCTTGCAACCAAAGATAGCCTCGCACAAATTCTAGAGTAGAATAGAAATGCTGCATGATCATATCAGTAGACGGCTAGACGATATAAATATCAATATAAAATGTAGATACAGATTGCCATATGATTTCCGCAATCGGAATTGTGTAATTGACCAATAAAAATGAAATTGACTGTAAACAACAGTATTTACTTTGTGCTTCAGACCCCCCACAGCCACCTGTCCTTAAGGAGGAGGTTCTGCTTGAGCAGCAGCGCTGTATCCAGCAGAGGAACTTCAGTCTGGACCAGGAGGAGCCAGAGCCTCCACAGATTAAAGAGGAACAGGAGGAACTCTTCACAAGTCAGGAGGGAGAGCAGCCTTTACTGTGGGATATCTTTAAGTTGGCTCCAGCTTATGATGGACGTGACCACAGTGAACATCTGTCTCTGCATTCAGATCCTTACCAAACTCAGAGTGTAGACGAGAAAGAGTCTCTGGCCAACGTCTCATCTGGCTCTGCAGCATCAGAAGCAGACAGTGACCACCAGCTCCTCTCTGACAACTATCATGTAGCCGAGAGCGGAGCTTACGAAGCATCCAGCTGTGGGAATGCAGGATCAACTAGGAGTACTGAGCTGGAACCAAACAAGAAAACCCACAAGTGCAACACCTGCGGTAAAGAGCTTCCTTGCTTGGCAAAATTAAAAATTCACGCAAGAACCCACACCGGTCAGAGGCCGTTCAGATGTGACATTTGTGGGAAAGGTTTTAGCCAGCCATTCATCTTGAACACGCACATGAGAAGCCACACGGGGGAAAGGCCTTTCAGCTGTGGAATTTGTGGAAAGTTTTTCAGCTCTCGTTGGAACCTCAAGGCACATGGTAAAATCCACACAGGTGAGAAGCCGCACGCCTGCAACACCTGTGGGAAAAGATTCTGCCGTGTGGACGATTTGAAACTTCACATGAGAGGTCACACAGGGGAGAAACCGTACAGCTGTGTGTACTGCGGGAAGAAGTTTATCCAGAGTTCCTCTCTCAGAAAGCATCTGCGGGTGCACACAGGGGAGAAACCGTACAGCTGTGTGCACTGCGGGAAGAACTTTAGCCAGAGTTCCTCTCTCAGAAAGCATCTCAGAGTGCACACAGGGGAGAGACCTTACAGCTGTGTGCACTGCGGGAAGAACTTTAGCCAGAGTTCCACTCTCGCCAAGCATCTCCAGACCTGCCAACTTGCACACATTTTTCAGAGCAGGCACGCATTTTGACATTGAAGCACGCTGGTACGATTTGTCACTTAAAACTTACGTTGTTATTAAACATGTCCATTTCGTACCTATTTTTCTCCTGACCTTTAGTTTCCATCCACCTGTTAATGCAGTTTTTTTCCCGTATATCATCATTCTCTTTTTTGTGGGTGAATGTTCCCATCAGCTCACAAGAGAGTCCATGCCACAGGAAAACGAAAGTAACAAAATTGAAAGTAAAATGAGCGCTTTACTCTTCCCCGTTTTCCTTTGCAAACGTTTGAAATGCGCTCTGACAACTCCGTTAAACTGTTTGATTTTGTGTTGAATTGCACCACCTGGAGGAGATAAACATGTGTGTGTGCACGCGTCCTCTCCACTCGGAGTCTGGCTTCAAGCTTGTATGAAGGCTCAACTCGTTAGAGAAGGAATATTCCAAGTGTTAAGTGTTTTGGATCCTTCTATCTGTAAGTATCTGTAAGTTCTTCACAATAAAAAAAAATCGTCCGGGTGTTTTGTCAATGAAAGCTTGCCTTTTTATATGAATCAGTAGTCAGCAGGGCATGACTGAAAGCGATCAGGGTGAAACTGTAAAATAGCAGGTTTCAAACAAAATAGATAAGAGGGAATCCAAACTAAAGCTGCGAACTAGCTTACACCCTTTTAAAAACGTACTGTATTTTCCTGGTTTGCTCGTTGAAGGGGAGGAGAGGAGAAGGCAGGTGAAGTGACATACTCCGCTGCACTAGATGCGTCTCGCTGCGCTGGATCCTGTCTGAATCCAGCCTTAACAGACATCACCCCCCACAAACGCATGCAGGACTGCCCCGCTTTATAAATCAGAAATATGCGGGAATTGCCGAAAATATGCGCGATACCTGCAATATATAATATATATATATATGCCATATATATATATATATATATATATATATATATATATATATATATATATATATACACACAAACACACACACACATTGTTAAATCATTTAGGGAAAATGCAATTGCATGCCTCTACTACATGGTACAGCAGCGCCCCCAAGGGAATAAAAACAAAACTTCAAACAGCTCAAAATAAACTAATCAGGGTGGTATTGGATCATAGTCCCATGACATGTTGGTCCTCCTGAATTTAAGAAATTAAAGTGGCTGTCAGTAGAAAATATCGGTAGTTGAAATTGAGGATTACTTACAAGGTCATATGGGCCAAAGGATTTTAGGAATTATTTTACGCTGGTTAGGGACTCGCATGGCTATTCTACTAGGGGCAGGGCCACAGATACTGTGCCAGGTAGATTAAAGGCCTGTTCTGGGCAGAATACCTCTGCAGCAGCAGCGGGGAATAGGCTTCCAGTAGAAATAAAAACTAGTCGGACATACCACAGTTTCAAATGTAAATGTGGGAAATGGTTGGCTGACCAGGGTTGAGGTAGGACATTGGAATGTACTCAGCATGCAGGGGAATCACCAGATGCCCCAAGATACAATATTATCACGATACTTAAGTCGATATTGCGATATATTGTGATTTATTCGTTTTTTTCAACGGCAAATGATGTCCCCAAAGGAAAAAACTGTGTCAACATCTGTTTTATCTAATGACATGATCAAGTTTCCAGACTGTTAATCTCACTTCAATCACTGTCATTGCAGCAAAATGGGATTGTCAAGCAGACAGACTGACCAACACTGTCATAAAAACCTGTCATGATAAATGTTGCATGATGCACTTGACAATTTATAGAATAAAATATCACGATGCTTGGCATTTGTGCGATACAATATATTGCCACGCAAAATATCACGATACTATGCTGTATCGATTCCCGCCCACCCCTAATGTGTAGAGTAGCTATGTGGGATCAAGTGTTGAGGCGAGTGAGTGTGTGTGTGTGTGTGTGTGTACACACTATACTGTACGTACAGTAGCCTATGTGGGTATCTATGTAGGTAGGTGATATTTAACTTTGTATGATCTGTAATTTTTTATAGGGTATTTTGTTAGCAATGTTATTTATCCAACTGTTCCTGTTGATGTTTATACTGTTTATTTTTGATGTCGTCTGTCAAGACAAACGACCACAATGGAAACAAGTCTTTGACTTTTTTGTGATATAACTCATCAAGGATATCACAATAAAGTGGTTAAACATATTTCCATTGTGGTTCTGAGGTCTTAGCAAACAGAAAAAGGAATAACACTACGATACACAATAGTACAATACACTACTACACATGAAAAACATCAGTAAAAAACAATCAGGAATACGAAGGAGATACAAAACAACACAAGTTCAAAAACCAGTCCAAGAAAGGCTTTGCACTATATCACTGCAGCTTAAGATGCATGTCTTGTGTAGCATCTATTTTTAATGAGTGTCAAATAAAATAAAAGAAACTCAATAAAGCATGCATGGTGAAATGGTTTGTTTTTTTGTCCGTTTGACCAAAAATGACAATGGGTAGGATGACAGGGTCTATGTGATTGACTTGTGACAGTCTGATTGTTGATCTATGTGACTCTGACCTGTGACAGTCTGATTGTTGATCTATGTGACTCTGACCTGTGACCATCTGATTGTTGATCTATGTGACTCTGACCTGAATGTGAATGGAGAGCCATTATCAAGATAAATATAACAGTTTAATCCCCCCCACTGACATGAGCACCCCCCCCCCCCCCCCCCATCATGTCAGTTTACAGTTCATCAGCTGGACTACACTCCTTACATTAAAGTATTATAGCTGCTACTTCTACCAGAACTTTCTACTCTATAGATTACTCTTGTTAACTACATTGTGATTATTTAACTTGGACTGTAAATTCATATTTAATGCCTAATTAACACATCTCCTATCCGTGTGTATATTGGGCCGCACTTGTAATGTTGTGATTTTGTCTTTTAGATATTTTCTCTTTATGTCTGAATATGTGGCAGAGTGAATGAAGGATGGGCACCACTACTTATGACTAGACAGACTGGGACACTGGACTGGGACTCGGCAAAGATGGACTGTGTGGAACGTGCAGGCATCGCCGCCACAGGACTCCCATGGAAATAGAAACACCATGAACAGCAATATATTCCCGACCTGAGAGAGGCAGCAATGTGCCGCAAGGCATCCAGTCTGCAGAAAAGCCATTAGAAGAAGAAGCAGCTTAGCTGATTGACTGTCCGTACTACCAACAAGAAAGACAGGTCCTCAACAACAGATTGGAGAGCAATCGCATCAAGCTGGAGTTAAAATAACTATTGCAGTTGAATTCAGGGAATGTGGGGTATAAGGCTATGTTTTCATTTTTAGAGGAAACTGGACTAAATAGAAGAATATAGGATATCCATTCTGATCCACACTCCATTTCAGAAGGTGGCGGTAATGCACCATACGTTGTTTGTCAACCGCCATAAAACACTAGTAGAAGAAGAAGAAGCAGCTTAGCTGAAGGAGTTGGTTTAGCTTTAGCTGCGTTGCTATACACTGTGTCGTGTCTAATTCAGAGGAAATGTCGAACGTTACACTCGGAAGTTTGAGGACGTTCGTCAACGAGCGACTAACTGCAGCTGCTGAGGAAATATTAGGAGTGTTTGTAAAGACTATAGTAGTGTACGAGGAGGAGATCTGTCGTCAGCGCAGGCTGCTGGATGTCGCTTTGAAGCCGGATATAAAGCTGCACAGAACAGGTTGGTGGCGTCACTATGTTCTTCTTGGTAGGCTTGTTGAAAATCCACTGTGTGTGTGTGTGTGTGTGTGTGTGTGTGTGTGTGTGTGTGTGTGTGTGTGTGTGTGTGTGTGTGTGTGTGTGTGTGTGTGTGTGTGCGTGCGTGTGCGTGTGTGCGTGTGTGTGTGTGTGTGCAGAAGCGTCATGCCCATTGTAACTGAGGGGGCAATTGCCCCCTCAGATTTTTGAGAGGTAAAAAAAAAAAAAAAAATTTTTTTTTTTTTTTTTTTTTTAATAAACATAGGCTATATTATTATAGGCTGTGTATGGTAGTTGAAACATAGTTTCAAGTTTACGTTTATGTATGTTTGTAGTTAAAACAAAAACATAAATACTGTATAGGCTACATACAGTACAACACAAAAGGCTGTTATTTACCCTTTGTCGCCACCTGGTGAGTAAATATATATAACTAAAACCATTAGAATTGACAACCGGTCCGCGACTTTTTTTTCCCATGTATCTACCAGTCCTTGGCACAAAAAAGGTTGGGAACCCCTGCTCTAGAGGAAAGATTTCTACCTTCTGAAAAGGCAATACCAGCCAAAATAAACATTGTGTTACATTGCTTTGAAACATGTGGTCTCCCTTTTTTGTCAAGTCCATTGAGCCTGGGCAGTGGCAATGTACTTAGTCTGGTGATTATGGATCTTTCCAGGAGGCTGAGCAGTTTGGAAAATAGCCTTATGGTTACACCTGCTCAGTCTGTTAATTTAAAATTAGATATTCCTCTAAATCTGGCTTCCAACCCCCCAAATTTTTTGCCGCCCTCTGGGCGGCGCCAGAGATCGCCCCCTCAGATTTTTGGCTTGCATGACGCCCCTGTGTGTGTGTCTTTCTCTCTCTCTCTCTGTCTCTCTAGGAAAATAGCCTAATATTTTATTTCCTACAGTCTTCCCTTTTGTCATAAAAGGACAACTAAGATCAAAATAAAATAATATATTGTGTTTTTATATTAGTTTGTTTTCCTTTCATTATAGTATATTATTTTCTGGGCCTTGAACGGACAAGTGCTTTTCTCTTTGCCTCATATTGAGAACAGTGCATAGGACTGAAGGATAAACTTTTACCATGTTTGGTTAGGAGCTAGACGATAATATATATAGCATATTCTATAAAGTATAGAATATGCTAACACCTTGCAGCTCGGCCGCTCGTCAGGTGACCCGCACGGAAGCCATCATCTCCGTCTGGTTCCTCCCCAATTCCATAGACATAAGGCTAGATGGCTTACCCGCGCTGCCGGTCAATGGAGAGCGACGTCGTCGCATGGTGGCCATCTTGCTACGGCACCACAGCTTTATATATATCTATGGGTTAAAAAAACGCTAACATTTTATTATTATTTTTGGCTCCAAATTACACCAAACTTAAACTGAAGCATCATCATCATGAGATGAATTCACGCACCTAGTTTCATGCAGTTTCATCCATTTTGATAGGAGCTATGAGCATCTGTTGTTGGGTTAGTATTATCACATCAGATGATCATAACTCCTAGGGAAATGGATGAAACTGCATGAAACTTTGTGCCTGAATCCCTCTCATGGCATAGATGCTTCGGTATAATTTTGGTGTAATTTGGAGCCCATCAAAAATATAGTGTTTTTAGTGTTTTTTTTGTTGTTGTTGCCATATCTCGGGAACGGAATATGCTTGTAATAAACCAAACCGTTTGTAAATCCGTCAATATTTCAGCAAGTTATGAGTATTTTTGTCTGTGCACCCTCCAACAGCTACCAGAGAACGTACCAGAAAGCCTGCCGTAGCAAGATGGCGGCGCTTCAACGACGCTGGTGACTCCGCCTTAAGCCATCTAGCCTTATATATGTCTATGCCCAATTCTACCTACTTATACTCCCATCATTTATGTAGCCTCAGACTGATGACATCACTGATGACATCACTGAACTATAGCCTCAGCCTTAGGACACAATTGCTCAAGTGACATCACTGATGATGACATACATCACTGATGACATCACTGATTACATCATCAACCGAAACCGAGAGATTGAACAGAGATTGCCCACATGCTCCCTTTTATAATAATAAGGAAGGATATATTATATATTATGATGAAATAATTTAATAATATATATTATTATGAATGATGGAAGTACACACATGTCGATGGTACACACATGTGACATGTTTCTGTGTGTTCATCATGTCCATGCTTCATGTTAGTGGCTGCACTTTGTGTTACGAAACTGAGGTACAAAACACACACACACACACACACAGATCCAGTTCAACACTCGGCTGCTGACGTGACAAATACTACAAAAAGTAGCTTTAGTTAATCTATCATCACCTTCTTGTTTGTTCTTGTTTTAATTTTGCCTCAAAAAACAAAAGGTGAAAAAGATGTCAGTGTCTCAGTGTGCAGGATTGACAGTTTTGAGTATGATGAAAGGTTTATACTGAACTTGATCTATATACCAAATATCGCCTACAGCACTAAAATAACTTCTAGTCTATTTTGCACTATTTGATATTTGCAGATATTCATATAGAGTGCCTGCCATTGCGAGATTTCCCAGAGGAATTTAATTCTGCAATCATTCCCCGACACGTTTCTTAAAATGCTGAAAGAAACCAGGTCAGAGTGAAATGTACCATGGTCCCTCGTGATTCTGAATATAGCTGAATCGCTTGGATTGGCCAAGTAAAACTCTTTATATAAGGTTTTTACCAAACGTCTATGGGGAAATGAATGAGGAATGAAATCCCTTTGGTCCCATGCCGAACCCAGGAGAGGGCGTGACTAGAGGCTCCTTCACACTGTGTGATTTTGGGCTGTCCGAGACGAACCGTCGGTCATCACATTGAACGTCACAGAAACATGGCGATATCTTTGGTGGGCGTGGCTACAAAAACGGTTCAAAGACGGCCATTGTCACAATCTTGCGACAAAAGATAACCGCACAAATTCTGGAATAGAATCGAAATGCCGCATGATCATATCAGTGGATGCTAAATGCTAATAGATGCTAATAAATACTTAACGTTACCTCAAGTTCTCTCGCATTCTCCTCCTCCTCTTCTTTGGATTTTTTCCCATGTACATAAATACCATTATTGCAAAGGCTCGATTCTATTCACCGTATTATTCGCCCATACAAGGACGCTTCTGCATTACGTTATTTTGTAATAGTCTTTCCGTTTTAGACCCGGAAGTCTACCGTAATCATTTTTAGACTTGCCAAAAAGCTGTTTTCAAGCAAAAAAACAGTTTTACAATTTTCATATTTTTTCGGATGACAACGTAACATTCCAAATATGTGACCAGTTTATCAGAATAATGCCTATTTGGAAATATTTAACGAGCAACGAGGACTGAGAGCGCTGGCTGTGCTGACCGAGTCGGACTAACGCTAGCTAGTATCTGTCAAACGCTACTGTAGGCTTACTGGCAGTGAGAAAACACTGTCGACGTGCTTTTGTAACTAACGTTAAATGCCGACCGGGTACAGCCATCGGCTCCTCGCAGCAGTAACGCTATGAACATGTAAATGAAGTTGGCCGCAGTGTAGCTTCTGAATGTTGTCAAACTTCATTCATAGTGACGTTTTGTTTTGAAATTGGCCGCCAACTAGCGCTGAACCGGAAGAACAAATACAATTGCGCCTAACGCGGAAGAGAGAAAAAGTGGGCGTGGTGAATAGCACGACCAATACTGGATTTTTGGGGCCGGTACCGATATTGGAGAGTAAAAAAATAACGATATCGATATAACAGCCGATAGATACACACATTATCTTACACACATTTTTTGCACTGATCCCGCAAATATCAAACACTTGACAAAGATATGACTTGAGATATGTAATGTAGGCAGGCTATTGTTCCTACCACTATAACAACAGTATTTCATTTGTGTTTCAGACCCCCCACAACCACCTGTGCTTAAGGAGGAGGTTCTGCTTGAGCAGCAGCGCTGTAACCAGCAGAGGAACTTCAGTCTGGACCAGGAGGAGCCAGAGCCTCCACAGATTAAAGAGGAGCAGGAGGAACTCTTCACCAGTCAGGAGGGAGAGCAGCCTTTACTGTGGGAGGAGGCTGATCTCTTTAAGTTGACTCCTGCTTGTGATGGAAGTGACAACAGTGAACATCAGCCTCTGCATTCAGATCCTCACCAAACTCAGAGTGTAGACGAGAAAGAGCCTCCAGTCTACATCTCTTGTGACTCTGACAGAGAGGGCTCTGCAGCATCAGAACCAGACAGTGACCACCAGCTCCTCTCTCACAACTGGCATGTAGCTGAGAGCCAAGGTTACCAAACATCCAGCTGTGAGAAC
Organism: Poromitra crassiceps; assembly: GCF_964638095.1. NCBI lineage: Eukaryota > Metazoa > Chordata > Actinopteri > Beryciformes > Melamphaidae > Poromitra > Poromitra crassiceps. The sequence goes on from NC_139642.1 coordinate 62,053,787, forward strand.
GCAGGATCAACTAGGAGTACTGAGCCGGAACCAAACACCTGCGGTAAAGAGCTTCCTTGCTTGGCAAAATTAAAAATGCACGCAACAACCCACACCGGTCAAAGGCCGTTCAAATGTGACATTTGTGGGGAAAGTTTTAGCCAGATATTAATCTTGAACACGCACATGAGAAGCCACACGGGGGAAAGGCCTTTCAGCTGTGCAATTTGCGCAAAAAGTTTCAGCACTCGTTGGAACCTCAAGATGCATGCTAAAATCCACACAGGCGAGAAGCCGCATGCCTGCAACACCTGTGGGAAAAGATTCTGCCGTGTGGACGATTTGAAACTTCACATCAGAGTTCACACAGGGGAGAAACCGTACAGCTGTGTGTACTGCGGGAAGAACTTTGGCCACAGCTCCTCTCTCACAAAGCATCTCAGAGTGCACACAAGAGAGAAACCGTACACATGTCTGTTGTGCGGGAAACGCTTTTCCAACAGCTCCAATTTGAACTCGCACAGCAGAATCCACACGGGGGAAAAGCCGTACAAGTGCAGCACTTGTGGGAACGCTTTTGCTCAAAAAACAAATCTGAACACACACATGAGGATGAGGCATGTATGAGATTTTCACGGTATAATAACATTACGCAAAAATACCAGCGTTTCATGTTATCACGTTATTGCGCACTTCTATGTAAAAACTGTGTAAAGAAGAAAAAAGACATTGAACTAAGAGGATTTGTACTTTCTAAAAGTATCTTTTATCATGCTATAATTTTACTCTTACTCGAGTATTTTAAATAATATATATTGTAATTAAAAAGTATTTCTAAGGGTTTTTCCCGCAAAGAGAATTGGGACGCAGCCACCTCCGTAAACACTATTTTCTAACGAGTTGCACCAGGTGGATTTCTGTCATTTGTAATGGCGGCATTACGCAGATGTGTTGACAATTTAATGTTAAATATTCTTTAATAAAGTTATTTGTTTAAAAAACCAGCCTCCTGAGTACCTTTGCTTAGTCAACACAGAAAACGTCTATTTTCATTCAAAACAAAACAAAACATTATATCGGCCGTCTACTGGCAAGTGGTGAATTTTCACTAAAATCGGTATCGGTCTCAAAAATCCCATATTGGTCGGCTCTCGTACCACCTCTGCCTCATTTTGAGCCACTTCCATACACCAGTGTCATTTTCCTTGAATTAAACATAGCTAAAAGCTGTTGTGTGGTGGGGCTGTGCAGACAACAAATGTAGAAAATCACCTATTAAAGTTGTTTGTACTCCCGAGCAAAACAAGGAAGCCATTGAGAATTGGTGAGAAGAAAAATGTGGATCTAGCTGTCAAGGAACTAAGTTGGAGTGTTCATCTTCACGCGACATAGGAGAACGGCAGGGGGGGGGGGGGGGGTTGTTTTCCCCCTTTTTGGGCGTGGTTTCTGAATGTGTCTATGGAGCACCACGGGGCATGCAATATTTTTTTCCCCATGATGGCGAAGGTGTGACCCGCCCCTCTCTGCCTCTGATTGGCTGACTGTACTCGGCTGCTCCCACCTTCTTTCCAGGCGAGCCAGAAGTATCTCAAATGTCAGCAGCAGGTGCAAAACAATCATTAAATCAACAAGCATGAGATACTTCATTATATGGAACGTTACAATAGCAAACCCTATATCTGAGTTACTTCGGCTTACTTAGCCTATTGCACAGACATGTAATTTTTTCTTGTCATTCCAAATTGAATCACATTGTTGCTTGATTAAGTAGAAGTACAGTTATTTGTGTAAAAAAAAAGACTGGTAAAGCAGAATTACTGATTCAACTTAATTACTCAAGTAAAAGGAAAAAAGTACATGCTCTGAAATGTACTCAAGTATAAAAGTAAAAGGTTTTCTGTGCAAGGCGAATAGAAACTTAAATCATATTAATATAATTCAAATACTATTCAACTTAAAAGGTTCCTTCAAAACATATTTTAAGATGCATAAAGACTATACTTTAATCTTCTAGTCTTAATCACTATGACCCACTAGCTCAGAGAGTTGGATTGCTGTCTAGCAGTTTGGAGCTTGTGGGTTTGAGCCTCAATGACTTTTGAGGTTGTGGGTTTGATCCTCAGTCAGTTTTAGAATGTCGACAGCCAGAGGAAAGAGTCATTTAAAGCCCTGAGAAAACCTCATTCAATCAGTCTGCCTTGGTGGCACAGAGAGTAGGCTTGCTGCCCGGCAATATTGAGACCTCAGCCACTTTTGCGGTCGTGGGTTCGAGCCTCAGTCAGTTTTGAATGGTGACAGGCAGAGGGAAGAGACAAGAGCGCCCGGAGAAGAGCTGTGAGTGTGAAGGGCAGCTGGTGGTGTGAAGGAATAATACACACAGTGACACCGGGGCCAGAGGTTGTGGGTTCTAATCCCGTTCCGCTGGCACTGCCTGGAGCTAAGGGGGGGATGTTCTCCCCCCCTGACCTCTGCAGAGACATGAGCTGAGGGTTATGAGACAGAAAACCACAGAGAGCTGAAATTTTACTGACATCGGAAGTACGTTTTGTGTTGTGATGTGTTGTGGAAGTTTGAGCTAGCTGCCGCTAGGTGTAAAAATAACTTTTTGAAAAACTGCTCTAGACTCAGTATATATGACATGTCTGGATCTGTTTGCAGTCTGTCCACAGTGTCCATTTCTGTGGATCTGTAGGAGGCGCTGAGTCGCTCTGTGTATCTGCCTGTAGGAGGCGCTACGCTGGTGATGTTAAAGACAGGGCAATGCTGTAATATGTCTCCTCCATCAGGAATCGAACCAACAGTCTACCTGTCAGACAGAGACAGTGACACAGCCGCTCAGCCGACTGAGCTATGAGCTGTTGGGAGTTTAGCTTCTGATTTCTACACACTGTATTCACACTGACAATACCACAGAGCATAAAGATTGCTATATTCACACAATAACACAGAGCATAAAGAGTGAGACAGGTGAGATTTGTACCAGTGAGTTGAGCTAGAGTCAGGGACTGACTAGTCTCCTTCATCAGCTTATTTCTATCAGTGTTCAAACTACTGGTGATGATAAAGAAGGATCACTGCTGCAGCTTATAATGTGAGTACTTTTTAAGAAATTGCCTGAGGCTGGGATTGAACCAACAACCTTTGCATATCACACAACATTCACATGTTTATCTGAGTGAGCTATAATCCACTTTCTCTTAAGCTCTTATCGCTCCACACCCGAGGTGGCGGGGGGATCCCCCGCAAAGAAGGTGGTGGAGGAGGGGACACTGGCCACTAGGGTGGATATCTGCAGCACAGATGTCTCAAAGGATGACACCCTTTCTCTCCAGGCCTCGGACACTGTTTCGCCGGGACGCTGCAGAGCCTGAGGTGACGGATGGGAGTCACGGGTCTGAGACGTCCAAGGGGCAGTCGGACGTGGGCCAGGACACCACTATAGGCCAGTGATCCACTTGCACCACTGAGAGATCTGGGGGCTCTATGAGACTCCGGTCCCGGATGCCTCTACTAATGCATTCTTCAGGATGGACCCATGAGAGGCGGCCATCACGGTTCCCGCCCTTGGGCACCTACTTGGCGGAGCAGCTGGCGAAATCCCACGGCTTCCTCCAGTCACTCCAGAGACACCTGGGTCCTCACACAGCCATGCAGGACCGCAGTGCGCACGGGCTGGACACCATGCCGGCTGTGGCAGCCCTGTTTGTGTCCCCAGAAGAGGCGTGGAGACCTATGAACCACTGCCCCAGCCTGCAGTGCCATGTCACAGATGGCTTGCTCACAAGTAGCTATAACACCCGTGTCCATAGTCCCGTATGGGGAACTCCCTGTCCCATCTCATGCTGGCCCAGGAGGACCAGCTCCTCCCGCTGTGCGGGTCCTCGGTAGTGTCTCACTGCAGGTGTCTGCCTACATGACCAGGGAGCCTGGCAGAATTATGGTGACACTGACATTGACCCGGCGGCAGGCAGGTCTGGCTGGCGTAGTCTCTCCATTTTCGGAGACCTGCAGGAGAACCCTCCTTAATCTCCCTGTGGTACCAGGGGAGTCCAGGCAGTGTTTCGCAGCCACCCTGGGTTGTATGGGTGGACAGACGTCTGCATATTATTATGCAATGATTTCCACCTTAAAAAGCAGCCTGGTTTTAATCCATTGAGAAATCCACTGAGTGCAAAACTCCTCCTGGTCCAGACTGGACCATATATACAGTATATATATATATATATATATATATATATATATATATATATATACTTATATATATATACTTATATATACTTAAATATAAGTTAAAATACAGCCAGGTTTATATTTGATCAAGTGTCCCTATTGTTTCTACTACTATAACGACAGTGTTGACTTTGTGCTTCAGACCCCCCACAGCCACCTGTCGTTAAGGAGGAGGTTCTCCTTGAGCCTAACCAGCAGAGGAACTTCAGTCTGGACCAGGAGGAGCCAGAGCCTCCACAGATTAAAGAGGAACAGGAGGAACTCTTCACCAGTCAGGAGGGAGAGCAGCCTTTACTGTGGGAGGAGGCTGAGATCTTTAAGTTGACTCCTGCTTGTGATGGAAGTGACCACCACCGTGAACATCAGCCTCTGCATTCAGATCCTCACCAAACTCAGAGTGCAGACGAGAAAGAGCCTCCAGTCTACATCTCTTCTGACTCTGACAGAGAGGGCTCTGCAGCATCAGAACCAGACAGTGACCACCAGCTCCTCTCTCACAACTGGCATGTAGCTGAGAGCCAAGGTTACCAAACATCCAGCTGTGAGAACGCAGGATCAACTAGGAGTACTGAGCCGGAACCAAACAAGAAATCCGACAAGTGCAACAGTTTCAGTGAGGAGCTTCCTCGCTTGGCAAAATGTAAAGATCACACAAGAACCCACACTGGTCAAAGGCCGTTCAAATGTGACACTTGTGGGAAAAGTTTTAGCCACAAATCCACGTTGAAAACGCACATGAGAAGCCACACGGGGGAACGGCCTTTCAGCTGTGGACTTTGCGGAAAAAGATTTGGCACTCGTGGGAACCTCAAGAAGCACGTTGAAATCCACACAGGCGAGAAGCCGAACGCCTGCAACGCCTGTGGGAAAAGATTCAGCCGTGTTGATGCTCTCAACAAGCATCTCCGAGTGCACACAGGGGAGAAACCTTACAGGTGTCTGTTTTGCGGGAAAGGTTTTGCTGACAAATCAAATTTGATCTCGCACAACAGAATCCACACAGGGGAAAAGCCGCACAAGTGCAGCACCTGCAGGAAAGCTTTTGTTCAAAAATCAAACCTGATAAACCACGTGAGGACGAGGCATGGGCCGGTATGATTTGAAGGTATGATCATCTTAGGCAGAAGTACCACGATTTCATGGTATTGCACACCTTTATGTAAAATCTGTATAAAAAACAGCTAAATGTATTTTATTGTTAAATAACATAGAGAACAAAAATAATTGAGTTATTTTCTGAAGACTGGATGGTGTGTGATGTGTATTGTTTATACTCTTATACTTTTGTACTTCTCTAATCATGTATGCAGGGCAACCTGCTCTGTTGCAAATATGCACCTGGGTGTGCCAGTCTTTTAATGGCCGAAACCCGAATTTGCCATTTTGACTAGAATATTTTGCAAAGCAAGCTTTTTTAATTACGATTTTAATTACGATTTTTCTAATTTACTTTACAGTAACTCAAATAATTTATATCTACACAAAATGTTAAAGAAATTAGCAAGACGGGATAAATAATATGGCCATAACTGATTTGACTTGACAAAGTGCATAAAGTAGGGAAAATGGAATTGCAACTCAATAAAGCATTGATTTTTTTTTGTGACATTCAGTGAGGCTATTTCTGTCACCAAAAGCTGTTAATGAAGCTGATGTTGGATGTAAGCTGTTAGTCTCACATGGTCAGAACAGGGTGGGAATTTTGTCATTTTAGGGGAAAGGCCATCTGGCCTTCGGATTTGCAAATTTGTTTAGCGCACAAGGCCACATGCCAGGGCACAAAGGCAGTTGCTCTATTGACAACGTGAAGAGTGATTTTTCTGAAATGTTTTTAAAATGAGCCAATCACACATCCTTTGCATAGGGCAGGCTACATTAAACTGAGACCACTGATGCTTTTAAAGCAAATGACAATATAGCAGAGCACTGCCAAGGTGGCCTTAGGGATCTCAGGGCATCACGGCCAGAGGGAGGGGCAACAGAGGCCATGGCCTCCATGTAATTCCCACCCTGGGTCTGACCCAACGTCTTAGGGCTGGCTACTACGAGACTGGGTGAGTGGTAGTTAGATGTAAGCTGTTATTTTATTGTGCAATTGTAATATTGGTAAGACCCCAATCAAATTGTCGAACTTTCATAAGCAGAAGCTTGATACTCCTGTGGGTAGTTTGTGCTTTTCAGCAGACCATCGGGTTAATATAGAACAATTCTGGAGATAGGGAGGATTGACAGAATGTAGGGAAACAGTGGATGGATAAATCCAGAAGGAGGCGGTAATGCAACATAAAGGATGGCAACTGCCATAAAACACCACAGAAGAAGAAGAACAATTCGGGCTTTATTCCAAAAAGACATTGTTACAATTCCTTACATACCGTATAATCTATTTTTGGAATGGTATAGTAGAGAATGTGCTTTGGAGAAAAGTGTGGTCCTTGCGACTCAAAAATTTGTTTTAAAGAGATAAGTTACATTTAAATTAATACACAGGTTCTACCCAGCAAAAACCTTTTTCTTGAAAGATATAAACGGGACATTGAGTCTGAATGCTCATTTTGTAAAAAACAAATTCAGATGAAAATGTCTCACATTTGCTTTAGAATTGTGTCACAGATCAATTTTGCTCAGACATTCTAGAGCAGTGGTTCCAAAACTTTAGATTTTTTTTTTCCCTTTTAAGATGACAAACTATCACGACCCAATTCTCAATAGGCCTTATAAATCGCGAGGAGAGCAAATTTGTGAACAAATGAACGTTCCTCGCCATTTTTATTGCCAGTTCTGCATCACCTTATATTATCGTGGTAAACCAGCCAAAGAGATATGCATTTGGTAAATGATAACTTTAAATACATTTATGCACATGTTATTGAAAACATATCCATGTCAAATACTTTATAAATGAGACCGAATATGCATTTAAGCAGAGTTAACAGGCTATCTCATTGTTTTATTTCCTCTCAGTAAAACAATTTTACACATTTTAAATAGAAGAGTGTAGAAGAAATTCTGCAAATTTATTTGGCGACCCAAATAAAATCTGCAACCCACCTGTGGGTCCCGACCCAGTCTTTGGGAAACACAAATCTAATTGTATTTCATTTCAGATTGTTCATTCTGTTTTAAGGATGTTTTCTTTGGTGTATATGATTTCACGATGGAGAATGAGGGAAAATGTTTTATAATTAATCTTTTGTTTTTACTAAATACACATCCACAAATGTAAATTCAATGGAATGTAAACCATTCTTTCCTGTATTAAAGAATGATGTCAGTGAATATGGATACCATAAAATATTTAAAGAACTCCAAAGCAATAAAAGAGAAGGACTGTGCTACAGTAGTATCGGTGGGACGCTCGAGTGCTGACAAGGCTCCAGCCAGCTGGATGGGTGCAACCATGGTGGTTATTGTTAGCATTAGCATTAGCATTAATGTGTGTGTCTCACCTGGTGGGCTCGTCAAAGAACATGACTGGAGGGTTGTTGACCAGTTCGAGGGCGATGGCCAGACGTTTACACTGACCCCCTGACAGAGAGCTGCTACGAGTGTGAGCACATTCATGGAGCCCGAGGGCGGTCAGGATCTCATTTACCTGGTAAGAGAGGGGGAGAGAGCTTTAGCTAGACGGCTATTTTGCAATTAAAAATCTATTCTTTTTACATTTCTTCCCCTAGCCGAAAAATCTAATCAAATGTGTGACCTGTAGGTGACAGTATGGGAAAATAATTGTTATGTACCATTGCTATGTATGTGGTATATAGACCTTATTAAACCCCTTCAGATATACTGGGGTAATTTTGTGCTATGGAACAGTAAAAATCATACTTATTGACCCTTAAAGAATAAAACTGAAAATTGTAATTATTGCCCATGTAAACACATCCAATACATCCACACAATTTGTTTACTCTCCCCAAATCTTTGATCCTGCTCTTTATAGGTCCAAATCATTAACTCATTCTCAACCTTTTACATAATGAAGGACCCTAATTGAGTCCACTTCAAAGCCACAACCCCCCAAACACTATACACAGACACACAAAAGCAGCAGCTAATATTGCTTTGTTTTCTAGTTTTGAGTTTGATCTCTCATGTTATATGTTCAGCTCACCAGCTTTTTCTTCACGTCCATGGTTTCATTCAGCTTCAAGTTGGCTGAAACCTGAAGCAACGAAGAAATGTGTCATACCATAACCATGTGGTATTCATCAGCACCTACACATTGTCATCAACAGGTGGCAGGCTTCTCCAAGTCACAAGTCTGTTCTGGCAGCACCCTGGCACACTGAACACCAGTAGAGGAACACATCTACAGGAAAAAGCTTCTGAGATACCCCTCCCTGAGTTAGAACAAAGCACAACCATGCTTTTCTTTTTTGACTGCAAAATTAGTTGATTTGGTTGATGGCTGGATCCTGCCCAAAACAGAAAATAGTGAAAATTTGGGCTTCTCCAAAAGGGGCAGCATCTGCCTTATCACATTTATCTCTGGAAATAATGATCAGAATGTCACCAAATTTGGACTGGATGTAACACAGTTATTTCATACAAAACAAAGATTTCATCATTACCTCCATCTCAGAAATGTATAAACTTAAACACATGAATTATAGGAAATGTATAAACTTAAACACATGAATTATAGGAAATGTATAAACTTAAACACATGAATTATAGGAAATGTATAAACTTAAACAGATGAATTATAGGCGAAAACTGGATAGGAAATAAAAAATCCAAACATCAACCACATAATTGCATTAAAATATTTTCATACAACCATCCATCTAAAAAACTAGACATATTAAAGTGAGTAAAAACATTGTTGTGCTTTGTTCTAACTTGGGAAAGGGTATAACTTTTAGGGGACTTAGTGCCTGTTCTGAGCATGCTCAGTTGCGACAGTTTTGACTTTCGGTGCAAACTCGTGTGCTGAGCATGCTCAGTTGCAACGCTATGTGCCTGTCTGTCTGTCAGATATGCCATGTGCCTGTCTGTCTGTCTCTCAGACGTGCCATATGTCCTATCTCTCAGTCAGACGTGCCATGTGCCTGTCTGTCAGATCAGACGTGCCATGTGTCTGTCTGTCAGATCAGACGTGCCATGTGTCTGTCAGTCAGTGTCGGCTGGCTCTCACCATCATGGCCTCCCGCACGGTGAGGTGTGGCAGCAGCATGTCATCCTGCATGATGTAGCAGGACATCTTCCTGAAGGTCCTCAGGTCCCTGGGCTTTCCATTCACCAGGATCTGACCTTTCATCCCTGTTTTCCTACACGCACACACACACATACACACGTGCACACACGCACACACACACGTGCACACACGCACGCACACGCACACACACACACACACCGACACACACACACACACACACACCGACACACACACACACACACACACACACACACACACACACACACACACACACACACAGTTCAACTGGCTAGGCTGCACACATGACAAATACTACAAAAAGTAGCTTTAGTTAATCTTCAGCTTGTAGGACTAATAGCCTAACTAATAACAGTGGCTACAGAGCTCAATAGTGACTCACTTTTTCACGGCTTCAGTTCCAGGATGTGAATTTGCCATTCGTTTCACCATTGACGTTTCAGAAAATCCTTTTATGAAGAGTTTTAAGTCTGGAACCAAGCCAACCAGCTACAGTATGTGACCATAAAACATTTGATTTGGAGCTAACCCTAACTCTAACCACAAAAAGGCAACAAAAATAATTACATTTTATTTTATTTTTTGCCTTTTTTCCGCTTTCCTTTCCCTTTTTTCGGAATCAAATGTTTTGCGGACCCGATTCATCTTGTAGCTGGTTGACTTGCTCCCAGGCTTAAAATGACAGGTAATATAAGTATTTTCTGAAACGTTAACAGAGAAATGAATGAGAAATTCACTTCCTGGAACCACAGACGTGTAAATGTGGGTGGTAACCTTTGATCTCTACATCACGAGTGTAGGCTACTAACTTTCACATTTCCTGGACAAAATGTGTGGACAGCTGAAAGAAGCGAAGAATGTAAGAATCCTTTTAAAAATGTGTTTACGATCTTAACTATCAATAGTCTGCTTGGGTTTTATTTTGTAAACCCATATTCAACTCCGTCCCATGTGGCCATGCAGTCACGTGACGTCATGTGTGTAGAAAGAGAATGCACAGCCTTGGTGAACTCTGTCAGTGTATTTGAGGTATGGCTGTGGGTCTCGGCTCTTACCTGTATCCAGCCAGAATGTTCATCAGGGTGGACTTCCCAGCCCCTGAGGGCCCCATGATTCCTATCAGCTCCCGGCTGGAGAACCTCCCAGACAGGCACTTCAGTAAGGCTTTGAAACCTGGACACAACCAAGACAGCTACAACTGACCACTTCAGTATGACCAACACCAACAAAGATAGATCACATTATATGCTAAGTATTTGTTTATTAAAAGGATCCCCGTTAGCTAGTCTTCCTGGGCTCCAAGACAACGATACACATGACATGACAAGCAATAAAAAATATATACAAAAACAAGAAGGAAAAGAACAAAAAGAAAGAATAAAAAGCTAATCTAAATCAAGACAGCATGGTCAGCTAGCCCTCTAGCTGGCCAATGGACCCAAATATTAAAATATGGTCAGTACATCTGTCTATACAAACAACAACAAACATAAGGGAAAGAGATGTGATGAGGGGATGTGTAGGTGGGATCTGATATCCTTTTAAAACATGCCTTTCCTTTTACCCAACCAATATTACTTGGAAGACAGTTCCATGACACGATAGCCCTGCATATGACAGCTCTTTTCATCTAGTTGGATTTTGGTCTGGTGCAGTGTATGAATATTTTAACTATACATTATGTTGTTTGAAAAGAAATTTAGGAGTCTTTGTTTGAATACAAATATAGAAGTAAGTTGGCTGATAGTCTTTCCTCAACACTAAGCCATGTGAGACTTACATCAGTTACGCTAGACCTAGGGGAGCAGCCCAGGACCAGTCTAGACCTAGGGGAGCAGCCCACGACCAGCCTGGATTTGACATAAACCTAGGTCAAGCATTTGTCTTTGTCTTCTGTTCCCGTCTCAGGAAATTAATTTTGTGTTGAGGTGTGAAGCTTCTCCATGGTTCAAACACACACAGCCGTTTCATTATTGTCAATTTAATATGTTCCTGAATCCTAGAGGTAATTGTGTTATCTGGCAATGCTAATAAAAAAAACACTAGAATTTGTAACACATTAATGAATGTCAAATTGAAATGGACATCTTTTAGTTTTTAATTAATTGTAAACACGACACAGCGATACCGTTGGAGTTATAAGGTCATAAGCTGTCATGGAATGCCTCTTGTTTGATGGTTGGAAACAAACATAATTGATACATTGTGGCTCCTATCTTTGTGATATGAGACATAACTTTGTTCTTTTCAGCAGGAGCCACTTGCTGCTCTTTTCAGCTTCTGCTTAAGCTGCATTAACAGCATAGCCTGATCTAAGCCTGATCTAAGCCCTGGCCACAAATCCCCAACTCAAACCCTGCCTCTCCAGTCTCAGCTGCTAGCTAAAGGCAGCGTTAGCTGAGCTTCTTCCCATGACGCAGCTCTACAAAGTCAAGAAGCTTCATGGATGTGGGGGCGGGGCTATGCATGACTGGACTGTGTGAAACCATGGTGACTTTCTAATCCCACGTGTTAACACCAAAGTGCTGTGGTGACTTTCTAATCCCACGTGTTAACACCAAAGTGCTGTGGTGACTTTCTAATCCCACGTGTTAACACCAAAGTGCTGTGGTACTGTACCACGTGTTAACACCAAAGTGCTGTGGTACTGTACCACGTGTTAACACCAAAGTGCTGTGGTACTGTACCACGTGTTAACACCAAAGTGCTGTGGTACTGTACCACGTGTTAACACCAAAGTGCTGTGGTACTGTACCACGTGTTAACACCAAAGTGCTGTGGTACTGTACCACGTGTTAACACCAAAGTGCTGTGGTACTGTACCACGTGTTAACACCAAAGTGCTGTGGTACTGTACCACGTGTTAACACCAAAGTACTGTGGTACTGTACCACGTGTTAACACCAAAGTGCTGTGGTACTGTACCACGTGTTAACACCAAAGTGCTGTGGTACTGTACCACGTGTTAACACCAAAGTGCTGTGGTACTGTAGCACGTGTTAACACCAAAGTGCTGTGGTACTGTACCACGTGTTAACACCAAAGTGCTGTGGTACTGTACCATGTGTTAACACCAAAGTGCTGTGGTACTGTACCACATGTTAACACCAAAGTGCTGTGGTACTGTACCACGTGTTAACACCAAAGTGCTGTGGTACTGTACCACGTGTTAACACCAAAGTGCTGTGGTACTGTACCACGTGTTAACACCAAAGTGCTGTGGTACTGTATCACGTGTTAACACCAAAGTGCTGTGGTACTGTACCACGTGTTAACACCAAAGTGCTGTGGTACTGTACCACGTGTTAACACCAAAGTGCTGTGGTACTGTACCACGTGTTAACACCAAAGTGCTGTGGTACTGTACCACGTGTTAACACCAAAGTGCTGTGGTACTGTACCACGTGTTAACACCAAAGTGCTGTGGTGACTTTCTAATCCCACGTGTTAACACCAAAGTGCTGTGGTACTGTACCACATGTTAACACCAAAGTGCTGTGGTACTGTACCACGTGTTAACACCAAAGTGCTGTGGTACTGTACCACGTGTTAACACCAAAGTGCTGTGGTACTGTACCACGTGTTAACACCAAAGTGCTGTGGTACTGTACCACGTGTTAACACCAAAGTGCTGTGGTGACTTTCTAATCCCACGTGTTAACACCAAAGTGCTGTGGTACTGTACCACGTGTTAACACCAAAGTGCTGTGGTACTGTAGCACTGTGCTGCTGGAACTACAATCGCTGAACGTACTATTTAACCTTAGCCACTACAGTTAGAAAATAGGCTTAGGGTTACTATTTAACCTTAGCCACTACAGTTAGAAAATAGGCTTAGGGTTCAGGTTTATGCTTGTTTGACTTCTGCCTGGTGTGGTGGTGTGTATGTCCCTGTGCAGAGGTTTTCAAAGGGAGGGGGGGGGGCAGTTTCAGGGGAGGCTCAGTGAATGGAAGTGAAAAAATATGACATTAGTTATGACATTAGTTAGAGTCAGAATCAAATAAATGCCTTCGGACAGACCGTTTTGTATGTATTTGTTTGGTGTAGTCAAACAACAATATCAGGATATCTTGTCTGAATGAAGGAGTGCCTATGGGATCAAATAATCATGATCCCACAGGGATCCAGGAATTTAGCGAAACTAACTTTAAGCAATTCTGCTTTGCCTGAGGGGAGACCCACCAGTCTGAGACTTTGAAAACCCCTGAAGGAAAGAATGCATAGCTTACCGTAAATGTCCTAAGCAGTGCGCATCACAAAAAAGCAAATCAATGCAAACACACAAAGCCCAGATCTTATGGTGCTCATCCTGAGCATCTCTTTACGGTGCATGCAGACTACAAGCGAACAAGCCTCGCCCCCCATTCACTTTGTATTGGACGCGACCAAATCGCTGAAAAAAGCATCCTAGGATACCTGGCGTTGTGACCGTTGTGAACGACAAGACACCAGGAGGGGCCAAATTCAAAATAGACCAATGCAAAACGGAAAGACATGCAGCCATGGCCGAACACACCATACGCCAAAGCCATGCCGAACTGAAGCTTGAAGCAGACTCAAGCTGATCTGGCGCCAAAGCGGTCACACCAGACCGTCTCTTTTCCTCAGCGACCGGCTCGGAGCTGCTGCTCCGGCCCCTCCCACCCCCCTCCCACCCCTCACAGGCCCCTCCCACCCCTCACATGCCCCTCCCACCCCTCACAGGCCCCTCCCACCCCTCACAAATTGCATTGACTGCCTGCCTGGCAGCTCGGGATCAGCGCGCGGCACGCTTGGAAAATAGAACAGAAGCTGAAACTATCGGATCAGCGTGGCTTTGGCATGGCGCAGTGTGGCTTCAGTGTGGCTTCAGTGTGGCGTGGCGTGCGGCCCGGGGTGACAGACTCGCCTGTTAACAAGGACGCTGAATTGAAACTGCGTGGCTTTGGCCTTGCTTTGGCGTGTGGTGTGACGCCCTTGTTCACACAGGTGTTCACTCAGACCAAAACGTTTAAAAAAAGTAGCAGATTAAAAAACAATATCTTTTCAATGTTTTTTTCAAGTTTTGGTCTGAGTGAAATGTTCTGTGGTCTCTCCTGTTTCTAAATATAGCTGAATTGTTTGACTAAGTAAAACTATTTTATAAGCATTTTACAAAATATCTATGGGAAAATAAATGGTGAATGATGTTGATCTCTGGTGTGCATGCTGAAGCAGGAAGTGACGT
>NC_139642.1:62073381-62078381 GCF_964638095.1 Poromitra crassiceps
TTGTCAGTGTGCCTCTGAGCGATGTTATTTTGTTTGTCAGTGTGCCTCTGAGCGATGTTATTTTGTTTGTCAGTGTGCCTCTGAGCGATGTTATTTTGTTTGTCAGTGTGCCTCTGAGCGATGTTATTTTGTTTGTCAGTGTGCCTCTGAGCGATGTTATTTTGTTTGTCAGTGTGCCTCTGAGCGATGTTATTTTGTTTGTCAGTGTGCCTCTGAGCGATGTTATTTTGTTTGTCAGTGTGCCTCTGAGCGATGTTATTTTGTTTGTCAGTGTGCCTCTGAGCGATGTTATTTTGTTTGTCAGTGTGCCTCTGAGCGATGTTATTTTGTTTGTCAGTGTGCCTCTGAGCGATGTTATTTTGTTTGTCAGTGTGCCTCTGAGCGATGTTATTTTGTTTGTCAGTGTGCCTCTGAGCGATGTTATTTTGTTTGTCAGTGTGCCTCTGAGCGATGTTATTTTGTTTGTCAGTGTGCCTCTGAGCGATGCTATTTTGTTTGTCAGTGTGCCTCTGAGCGATGTTATTTTGTTTGTCAGTGTGCCTCTGAGCGATGTTATTTTGTTTGTCAGTGTGCCTCTGAGCGATGTTATTTTGTTTGTCAGTGTGCCTCTGAGCGATGTTATTTTGTTTGTCAGTGTGCCTCTGAGCGATGTTATTTTGTTTGTCAGTGTGCCTCTGAGCGATGTTATTTTGTTTGTCAGTGTGCCTCTGAGCGATGTTATTTTGTTTGTCAGTGTGCCAGACTGTCAGAGACTCACCCTCACTCTCCACTTTCAAAAAACCTTAAAAACCTACCTGTTCTCCCAAGCTTACAACCTGCCATACCCTCAACCACCTCCTCCACCCTCGCTACCTCCATCTCTCCTTCCCTCTCTCCCCTGTCCCTCCCTCATGCTCCCTCCCTCCCCTCTGTTTTTCCATATATCCCTGACTAGACATCTTCATTGTTGTTTTGTATCAGCTGCATGTTGCTCGTTCATTACGTTTGCTATTGTTACTTGTATCTGTTGCCTGTTGCTTGTTTCTATTTTTGGGTCATTGAAAAGCGCTATATAAAATAAATGAATTATTATTATTATTATTATTATTATTATTATTAACACTTAGAGTAGTGTGTGTGCGTGCGTGCGTGTGTGCGCACGCGTGTGTGTGTGTGTGTGAGTGTGTGTGTGTGTGTGTCTCAGGGGGATTATGTGCATGAGGTAGGTGCAACAGGTAAAGTGATTCAAGGTAAAGTGATTAAAGTGCACAGTAAAGTGTTTGTATGAAGTGATCAAGTAACTGGATTAAGTGTTCATCAGAGCGTGGTACTAACTAAACACTACATATCAGAATACCATCCCCCCCCCCCCCCCCCGTGTGTGTGTGTGTGTGTGTGTGTGTGTGTGTGTGTGTGTGTGTGTGTGCGTGTGTGTGTGTGTGTGTGTGTGTGTGTGTGTGTGTGTGTGTGTGTGTGCAACCCAATCGCCAGACATGTTACTATTTTTTCCAATTTTATCCAATTTTATCCCCTAATTGTACTTCGCCAATTCTTCCCCCTGCTGCCCCGGTCGCTGCTCCACCCTCTGCCGATCTGTTGAGAGCCGAAACTAGCACCATGCTTCCTCCGACACATGCGCAGTTGCCAGCCGCTTCTTTTCACCTGACAGCTGGAGCCTCACCGGTAGGACATAGCACGTGGGAGGATCACGCTATTCCAACCAGTTCCCTTCCCTCTGAACAGACCCCCCCCCCGACCGACCAGAGGAGGCGCTAATGCAGCGACCAGGACAAATACCCTCAAACCAGCTTCCCTCGCGCAGACACGAGCCAATTGTGCCTGTATGGACGCCCGACCAAGCCGGCGGTAACACGAGGATGCCACCCCCGTGTTGGTAGGCAGGGATTTTACCGCTACACTACCCAGACGCCCGGATATGTACAATCTTAACGTAAATTGGAAACTAAATGGTGCTTTTCTAACGTTAAATGCAAATAAAACAACTTTAATAACTTTGGTTTAGACAAGTAAAACAACTTAGATAAGGTTGGGATTATGGTTTGGGTTCGGCTTAAATAACAAAACCGTTAAATGTGATTTGTGGTTGAAATGTAGACCTTGGAAACCCTGGGGATCGAACACACGGCTCTCCAGTGTGAAAGGCAACTGTTTACGCCGTCCTTCCACGCCGCCCACAACACCTTTCTGGCCACCGCCCTATTTCAATAGCAGGCTCTATGACGTGTATAACGTTGTTAATATACACATCTAGAAACGTGACATGCAACATATTTGGTCTCAGAAACGTGATATTCTATGTGTCCGTGGATTGCAGAAACGCATGCTGACATTTGATTCTGTTGACCAGGCGGATGTTACCTCTCTTCCTCCAGCAGGGTCCCTCCTGGATGGTGTAGGAGAGGTCGGTGAACTCCAGGTCCACGGTGGAGCGTTTGGGCAGGTGGGAGAAGCGCTGTGCTTCAGTGATGTGGTTCTCCACCTTCTTCAGGTGGGTCAACATGGCCGCCTCCTGCGGCTGAGGCGGGGCGTGAGGCTGGCCACCCCCGTTACACATCACGGCCTCCTCCATGGGGACACTCACAGACTCTGGCTCCACCATCTTATCTGCCATAGCAAAGCTCTTGCTGCATGCGGGGAGAGAAGCAAGGGAGAGGAGAGACGGGGTGACAGACAGGTAGAGGGACAGTGATGTTTATCAGTGAATAATGCTGAAAAAACATTTCTGAATGTACCCTGGGCCTCTGGGTAGTGTCGCGGTAAAAGCACTCGCCCAGCTACCACTGCAGATAGCCAGGTTCAATTCCCGGTAGCGGTACTTCCGGCTTGGTCAAATGTTCGTACAGACCTTCTGTGTCTGCGTGTGGGAAGCCGGTGGGATATGAGTCCTGGTCGCTGCACTAGCGCCTCCTCTGGTCGGTCGGAGCTGTTGTTTGGGGGGAGGGGAACTGGGGGGGGGGGGGGTAGCCTGATCCTCACGCACGGGGTAACACGGGGGCTCGAACCTGCGAACCTCATGTTGTAGGGAATCTACCGTTGCACCCTGGACGTTTCTATCCAACTTAAAGGATGGCTTTACCGGTAATCAACCCACTTTGTATCATAATCTGGGTAATATAAGCACATGGGCAGTGTTTTACCTTCTCTCTCTGTTTACCTCACGGAGAAAAATTATCCTGCTGCTGCCTGCAGAAACTCCGCCCCCACCAGCTGCAAGTCATTAAGGCTTGTTAAGGCTCTCCATGCGATTCTCCGTGGATGTACATACTTTAAAAAAAATAAAAAAAACAATAACAGCACTTGCCCTCGGAGCAGATTCTGCCTCTCCAGCACAACTTCCGCAACTGTGACGCGTTGTGACGTAAAACGGAACGCTTTGCCAGAGGAGGAAATGGGAGATCTCCGTGAGGAAAACACAGAGAGAAGGTAAACACTGCCCATGTGTTTATATTACAGAGATTATTAATGATACAAAGTGGGCTGATTACCGGTAAAGCCGTCCTTTAAGCAAACTCTGAAATGGTGCAGTCGTTACTGATGCACTTTTTTCCATTTTCAAACTGGCAACCTTCCAATGTAACCCTGTGCAATTTGCTCACTCTGAATCTATTCACTGTATACTCCACACATAGAGTGGAAAACCACATACACAACATGCCTTCAAAGACACACAGACACACACTATGCATGCTCAAACATGAACACGCACACACATGCACGCACGCTCGTACGTACGCACGCACGCACGCGCGCACGCACACACACACACACACACACACCATTTGTTGACAGATACATATCAGGTGCATGTGTGATACTAGCTTGCTATCTTTCACTGCTGGCGCGTATCATGAAATAGGGCTGGGCAATATATCAATATTAGGCCATATAATAATAATAATAATATAATAAGAGGCCAAAAAGTTGCATTTGAACACATCGCAAACCCGACAGCCGACGGGCAGCTGTACGTTCTGCGTCTGCGTGAGACCTGAGTCATGAAACAAAGCACCACTTCACTCATTTAAACGCTTTCATTATATAGCTACTTCTAATGGAGAATATGTCTGATCAAAAGTTGTAAATGGTGCTGGTGTTGTCAGGCCTTGTCTGCTCTTTTGCTTGTGGAAGAAGAAAGGAAGAGGCGTATTCAGAAAAATAAGGAGAAAGTGACTGAATGGGTGACATCATGCAGGCAGCGACAGGCTCAAGCAGCTTTCCTGAAGGCCACGTTGTTGTGAAAATATCTGTGTCTTGGATCAGATGAGATCAAGTTGGAAAATGAGCAGTGCCCTCTCTTCTCCTGCAGTGCTTCGCTACCCCTGACCAGCCAATCAGAGTGATTACTCTACCCCTGACCAGCCAATCAGAGTGATTTCTCTACCCCTGACCAGCCAATCAGAGTGATTTCTCTACCCCTGACCAGCCAATCAGAGTGATTTCTCTACCCCTGACCAGCCAATCAGAGTGATTTCTCTACCCCTGACCAGCCAATCAGAGTGATTTATCTACCCCTGACCAGCCAATCAGAGTGATTTCTCTACCCCTGACCAGCCAATCAGAGTGATTTATCTACCCCTGACCAGCCAATCAGAGTGATTTCTCTACCCCTGACCAGCCGACCAGAGTGATTTCTCTACCCCTGACCAGCCAATCAGACTGATTTATCTACCCCTGACCAGCCGACCAGAGTGATTTCTCTCACCCGGAAAGCCGCCGTCAAAGCAGACTAGAGCCAACGGTGCGGGACACACTGCAAATATAGAGCCAGTGAGCCACAGACGCCCAGACATGGCCGACGGCCGACTGTCAGCTTGTCTGGGGTTAATAGAGAGATGATAGACAGATGATAAAGGTTTCAGATGGATTCCCATGAAGTATCAACCACAGTTTAAAGGAGCAATAAGCTGTTTTTCTACAACAGCATGAGTGAATACTGGATTCTGATTGGCTAGCAACAGTGGTAAATAGGCCAACAATCTACAGTTCGGCTCCAACCGCAG
>NC_139642.1:62083381-62315881 GCF_964638095.1 Poromitra crassiceps
GAGAATTGTTTCAATTGTTGGGTCTAAAATAAAGAGCCTGGTCTCCTACCTGCTCTATTTGTAAAGCACCTTGGGATAACTCTTGTTATGATTTGGCGCTATATAAATATAAATTTGATTGAAGGCTAGTAAATGGATGAAAATAAACCGCAAAAGGATTGAAAATTTTAAGAAAAAAGACAGGCAAAAGTTTTAATATATTTTTTTATGACACCATGTTTCAAATTCCTGTTTCGGGAGGAAGGCGATATATGGTATGTACTGTACTGTACTGTACTGTACTGTACTGTACTGTACTGTACTGTACTGTACAATCAGTTGAATTCAAATCACAGAGAAGAGGCGGTGAGGTGGTGAGGTTGAGAGAAGAGAAGACAAAGCCTTTGTGTTGTGAGATGTTGGCCCAGCATGAGGCTGACTATTCTTACATCACTTGGCATGGAGCAGAATGGATCTTCTAATGAGATCAAGCCCACAGAAGTAGGTTAACAGCACGGCTCTCCCATGACTTTGTGTAATTATACCACCTCATTCATAGTCGAGGCTTTGACAGAAGAAAGCTCTCACATTCCAAGACAGGCCTACAGCTATAGCTCCTCCCCCCACAGACTATAGGCTGTAGGCCTACAGCTGTAGCTCCTCCCCCCACAGACTATAGGATGTAGGCCTACAGCTATAGCTCCTCCCCCCACATACTATAGGATGTAGGCCTACAGCTATAGCTCCCCCCCACAGACTATAGGCTGTAGGCCTACAGCTATAGCTCCCTCCCCCACAGACTATAGGTTGTAGGCCTACAGCTATAGCTCCCCCCACAGACTATAGAGGCTGTAGGCCTACAGCTATAGCCCTCCCCCCACAGACTATAGGATGTAGGCCTACAGCTATAGCTCCCTCCCCCACAGACTATAGGGTGTAGGCCTACAGCTATAGCTCCCTCCCCCACAGACTATAGGTTGTAGGCCTACAGCTATAGCTCCCCCCCACAGACTATAGGTTGTAGGCCTACAGCTATAGCCCCCCCCCCCCCCCCACAGACTATAGAGGCCATAGGCCTACAGCTATAGCTCCCTCCCCCACAGACTATAGGTTGTAGGCCTACAGCTATAGCTCCCTCCCCCACAGACTATAGGTTGTAGGCCTACAGCTATAGCTCCCTCCCCCACAGACCATAGGTTGTAGGCCTACAGCTATAGCCCCCCCCCCCCCCACAGACTATAGAGGCCATAGGCCTACAGCTATAGCTCCCTCACCCACAGACTATAGGCTGTAGGCCTACAGCTATAGCTCCCTCCCCCACAGACTATAGGTTGTAGGCCTACAGCTATAGCTCCCTCCCCCACAGACTATAGGTTGTAGGCCTACAGCTATAGCTCCCTCCCCCACAGACTATAGGGTGTAGGCCTACAGCTATAGCTCCCTCCCCCACAGACTATAGGTTGTAGGCCTACAGCTATAGCTCCCTCCCCCACAGACTATAGGTTGTAGGCCTACAGCTATAGCTCCCCCCCTGCACAGACTATAGGATATAGGCCTACAGCTATAGCTCCATCCCCCACAGACTATAGGCTGTAGGCCTACAGCTATAGCTCCATCCCCCACAGACTATAGGCTGTAGGCCTACAGCTATAGCTCCATCCCCCACAGACTATAGGCTGTAGGCAAACACTTTTTAGCACTTTTTATGACCACAAGAGATCATAAAGGTGAATGGGTTTCTTCTTAGAGGGGAAGGCTCATCCTTCTGTGTAAACTCAATGAGAGGAAATCATCCACAGCAGCATGGTCACCTGGGGCCGGTTGCACCAACTGGTCTTAACTATGCCTGGTCGTAACTTCTACGGCGGTCTTAGTTAAGACCAGTCTTTAGAGTGGACTTATGCCTGTTGCACCAACAGGGCTTACGTCTGGTCTTAACTACGCCGGTCGTAGCGATGCGCGTCCATGTGAAAGCATGGGAATGCCCACTGGAATGCGACACACGACCTGTTTAGAAGAGTGTGCTGACGTCAAATGACTTTCCGCTGATGGATAATCGGCTGTAATAGTGCGGCTAACTGTTACTTGTCGTTACTTTACATGGCAGTAAAACGCCACCGAATGACCAAATTGATTTAACTTTTAACCATTTCGATTTCCACTTTCCATACGGACCCCCAGCGTTGGTTAGTTGTTTATAACTCGGGTCTGAATACAGCCAGAGTGCTGAGGGGTTGTAGCTATTGCGCAACACACAGGTGAAAACCGTCTATACTGCACCTTACGCCTGCTCTGGACTAGGCATAATATTTACGACCGGTCTTAGTGAGAAAAAGGCTTACGCCCTGTTGGTGCAACCGGCGTAGCTGTTAGGTCGTAAAGTTACGACCGACTTAGCTTAAAGTCGAGCTGAACTCATAAATGACTTTTCTTTTCTTTTAGTTCAAATACCTGGGTATGCAGTGCACCTATTTAATAATGTATGCAAACAAAATCACAAAAGTCTAATTTCTTTAGTTTTTCACACTTTTTCACATTTTTCAAGATTTCATTGATAACAGTAATGTACAGTTTGCTGACGTCCCCCAGTACTATCAAATTTCTACCCCATTTCAACCAATCATATCACGACATGCAGCTGTCAATCAAATCTTCATTTCAGGATAATTTTCTCTTCCAAATGAAGTAGAAAATGGCGCCTAGTGCCTGTCATCTGGCAGAATTCCTATCCCATAAACTAACTACTAACTTGGCCAATTGTTAGAAACATGAACACAAAAAAAAAACTATAAAAAACTATAATCTCTAAGAATGCAAAGAAATGTAACTGGCTCGTTATGCCGCATTCCAGGGATATCGTATTTACAGAAATAGCGTAAAAGGCGCGCGCTTGAGAGCGTTTGAGAGCGTGGTTGTCAGGGGTCTGCCCTCGGAGATTCCAGGCGGGCAAGCAGCACCCATTCATCGGATTGTCCGCTCCCTCCGCACGAAGCAAGTGGCTGCCTGGTACTCCGCGGATCCCACTCGCGTAGCACGACAACACGCTGAATCCCACTCGATTTGCGGGTGGAACACGCCATGATTGACCAATGCCAAAGCCAGTCGACAGAATTGTCAAATCAAATCATCGACATGATACAATGACCCACCTCTCAACCTGTCATCTCAGACAAATTATGTTTTCAGTCTGAAACGGACTGTGAAGCACGTGACGATACGGGTTCAGTTTGACTTTAAGACCACCCAGCGAGCATTTTTAGGTTGAAAAGACGTTTAAAAAACGTTTAGGGTAAACGTTGAAAAAACATGCAAGAAAGGTTCAAGAGTGAAAGTTTTTCCACCGACTATTTGCAGACGTTTAAGTTTAGACCATATTTCACCAAGGTCTTAAATTACTAATAATACTAATAAATTAATAATTTCAACACCACTCACGGGATTCGAACTACTTCTCTCACGTTCAAACCGAGCTCTCTAAAGCATGAGCTATCCTTTTTCTTGTATTATGTCGGGGGCCGGGCACCTATATACTCTATCTCGCACACAACTTGTAGACTACACGATTGTAGGCTCAATGATCGGGAGGACAGGTTATTTTATGTGATGTGTACAAGACTATAATATTATGTAACAGACTAAAATTATGTTGCAGACCAGTGCAGACTTGCTTTGGTCTAGTCAGTCTCAGCTAGCTAGCGACTAAGTAGGCTACTTGTGCATGCGCGTTGCTGCAGGAACTAAATTCATTATTTTATAGTATTGCGCTAAACTATTAACCATATGTGTCCTGGAAGCTTTTTGCTGGCACCACATAGCCTATAGTCCCATATTTATGATATTTCATGTGACATAAAATGCGTTGAAATGTAGTTTTCGTGTAGACCAGATTTCAACTCTCAGTTACACAATAAATTGGACAAATGCCAATTCACACACTATCAATATTGTCTCTATTTCAAGCTACAACAAACGTTTTAACAATATGATTAACCAAATTGTGTTTTTTGACACGTTGACGTTGTAACCGCATTTTAGCCGGTTGAAAAGAGAGTGAAATTAGGTCTTAGACGTTGAAACCCAATATCACCCAGATTTCAACTAAAAATCAACGTTGAAAAAACCTTTTGTGCTCGCTGGGCAGTCGTAAGACCAGTTGGTGCAACCAGCCCCTGTACATCAAAGCTGATGAACATTTCAACAGCAGTGATGTAGTCGAGCTAAATCAAACAACACGTCCTCACACTGAAATGACAGAAAACTTGATTTCCAATGAGTCCTAAAACAACAATGAGTTATGAACTATAAACTTCAGTCGCCCACGAGCCGAGATACATTATATGCAATGGGGGAAATGGGCGGCGAGGCAGAGGGAAGGGAAAGGGGGGGGGAGTCCTCAGAGTAAACATTGAGAGGGAACGGGCCCTTAAAAAATGTATTGCAGAGCAGAGGAGAGCAGAGCAGTGGAGAGCAGAGTAGTGGAGAGCAGAGTAGTGGAGAGCAAAGCAGTGGAGAGCAAAGCAGTGGAGGGAGAGCAGAGTAGTGGAGAGCAAAGCAGTGGAGGGAGAGTAGTGGAGAGCAAAGCAGTGGAGAGAGAGCAGAGTAGTGGAGAGCAAAGCAGTGGAGGGAGAGCAGTGGAGAGCAGAGCAGTGGAGAGAGAGCAGTGGAGAGCAAAGCAGTGGAGAGCAGAGCAGTGGAGAGCAGAGCAGTGGAGAGCAGAGCAGTGGAGAGCAGAGCAGAGGAGAGCAGAGCAGTGGAGAGAGAGCAGTGGAGAGAGAGCAGTGGAGAGCAGAGCAGTGGAGAGAGAGCAGAGGAGAGCAGAGCAGTGGAGAGCAGAGCAGTGGAGAGCAGAGCAGTGGAGAACAGAGCAGTGGAGAGCAGAGCAGTGGAGAGAGAGCAGAGGAGAGCAGAGCAGTGGAGAGCAGAGCAGTGGAGAGCAGAGCAGAGGAGAGCAGAGCAGTGGAGAGAGAGCAGAGGAGAGAGAGCAGAGGAGAGCAGAGCAGTGGAGAGCAGAGCAGTGGAGAGAGAGCAGAGGAGAGCAGAGCAGTGGAGAGAGAGCAGTGGAGAGAGAGCAGTGGAGAACAGAGCAGTGGAGAGCAGAGCAGTGGAGAGAGAGCAGTGGAGAGAGAGCAGTGGAGAGAGAGCAGTGGAGAGAGAGCAGTGGAGAGAGAGCAGTGGAGAACAGAGCAGTGGAGAGAGAGCAGTGGAGAGCAGAGCAGTGGAGAGAGAGCAGTGGAGAGAGAGCAGTGGAGAGAGAGCAGTGGAGAACAGAGCAGTGGAGAGAGAGCAGTGGAGAGAGAGCAGTGGAGAGAGAGCAGTGGAGAGAGAGCAGTGGAGAGCAGAGCAGTGGAGAGAGAGCAGTGGAGAGAGAGCAGTGGAGAGCAGAGCAGTGGAGAGAGAGCAGAGGAGAGAGAGCAGTGGAGAGAGAGCAGTGGAGAGCAGAGCAGTGGAGAGCAGAGCAGTGGAGAGAGAGCAGAGGAGAGAGAGCAGTGGAGAGAGAGCAGTGGAGAGAGAGCAGAGGAGAGAGAGCAGAGGAGAGCAGAGCAGTGGAGAGCAGAGCAGTGGAGAGAGAGCAGAGCAGTGGAGAGCAGAGCAGTGGAGAGAGAGCAGTGGAGAGAGAGCAGTGGAGAGCAGAGCAGTGGAGAGCAGAGCAGTGGAGAGAGAGCAGAGGAGAGCAGAGCAGTGGGGAGCAGAGCAGTGGAGAGCAGAGTCAGATTTTTGTAGTTCCGGACTTCATGGTTCTTCACTGTTTCTGCCTATGGGATTTTTGAATGGCTCGCCACAAGGATAGCTTTTCCCCAACTGCCATCATCAACAAGGCCTGGAAGCCCCCTCTACTCATGACTCCAGCAACCTAGTCTCATGTGGTCAGAGCCTCCGTCGACGTCAGCAAGCTTCCAGCGACGGAGGCTCTGAATCACAAGAGACTTCCGGTGCTCCGTCCAGATGCTGCAGGTGAAATCTGGTTGGCTGAGCTGTGATGTGTCATACAGCGCGTCCTACAACGTGTCATACAGCGTGTCATACAGCGTGTCATACAGCGTGTCATACAGCGCGTCCTACAACGTGTCATACAGCGTGTCATACAGCGCGTCCTACAACGTGTCATACAGCGTGTCATACAGCGCGTCCTACAACGTGTCATACAGCGCGTCATACAGCGTGTCATACAGCGTGTCATACAGCGTGTCATACAGCGCGTCCTACGTGTCATACAGCGTGTCATACAGCGTGTCATACAGCGTGTCATACAGCGTGTCATACAGCGTGTCATACAGCGTGTCATACAGCGCGTCCTACAACGTGTCATACAGCGCGTCCTACGTGTCATACAGCGTGTCATACAGCGTGTCATACAGCGTGTCATACAGCGTGTCATACAGCGTGTCATACAGCGCGTCCTACAACGTGTCATACAGCGTGTCATACAGCGTGTCATACAGCGTGTCATACAGCGTGTCATACAGCGTGTCATACAGCGCGTCCTACAACGTGTCATACGTGTCATACGTGTCATACAACGTGTCATACAGCACATCATACAGCACGTCATACAGTGCGTCATACAGCACGTCATACAGTGCGTCATACAGCACATCATACAGCACGTCATACAGTGCGTCATACAGCACGTCATACAGTGCGTCATACAGCGCGTCCTACAGCGCGTCCTACAACGTGTCATACATGTCATACAACGTGTCATACAACGTGTCATACAACGTGTCATACGGCACGTCATACAGTGCGTCATACAGCACGTCATACAGTGCGTCATACAGCACGTCATACAGTGCGTCATACAGCGCGTCCTACAGCGCGTCCTACAGTGCGTCATACAGCACGTCCTACAGCGTGCCTCCCATATTATGGTCCGCCAAGGAAACACGTTCAGTGGAACGCCGTGAAGCACCGTGAAGAGACTTAACTGAGAATGTGAAGAATGAGTGGGCAAGATAATGTAATGGCTGCGCAAAGAAGACAAGGTCTGCGGTTGGTCAATTCATATGTCTGTCACGCAGACGTTAATCACTTTTGAGATGTGTGTTCCAGACGTAGATATCATCTATAGCTGGCACTGCGAGACTACCACCCCCCCCCCCCCCCCCCCCCCCCGAACACATCGCGCACCACTTGGACTGTACATTCCTACTTAACGCATATTTACACTCCTATTCGTTTATATATATTGGACTGCACTTGCAATTTTGTGATTTTGTCTTCTAGATATATATCTTTTTTAAATCTCTGAATATTGATATGATGACCGCTACACTTCATACTTACTAAGACAAATTCTTATTATGTAATCTTGCATATTGTGGCAAGAAAAGTGATTGTGATTGTGATTGTGATTTAGATTTATGTCTGGCTTGTTAGCCAAAAACGGTGGGTAAGCTGAGTTTAGGTGAGTTTAATAAATCTCCATTGGGCTATATCCCTGGATGTTGTAAGTCAAATATTCTGTTTAGAGATTCAAGAGACAAGTGCAGCATCAACGTCATCAAAACTTTTGTGAGGCAAAAAAGATGGTGACATTATATTCTGTTTTGAATGTTGACATCTTTACAAAGTAAACCACCACACTTGACCTGTTGGAGGTCAAACAGGGCAAAGACAGTTACTGGAAAGACACTCCAGGTAAAGAAGTCAGTCAGTCTTAAGAAGAATATGATCCATCCAACTAAAGTTTCAGCTTTGAAAAGAACAGTTTTCACACAAACGTGTGTGTCAAATTGAGAAGAACAGAACAGATGAAATGTAGGCTACTAGAACGTTTGTCTCTGACCGTTGCTGCTGACTCTACATAACTACTGTCTCAACTTGATGGAAAGTTGCCATAAACCTACTGCTGAAATGTGTCAACTACAGAGCGGACCAAAACGTAGGCCTAGTCCTTAAAAAAACTAAAAACTCAAACAAAATCAAGACATGATAAAAAGGCAAGTGTGCCAAAAGGTGGCTGCCATCAGATTGCAGACTAGTGAATTATAATGGTGGTTATAATCTTGGGCAGAGAGCAGGTAAAATAATGCAGTCATAAGGATCATTGCAAAATGTCTTTCTTTTATCCTTACCCACCGTAAATCATGTTTATTATGGTCTAGTTTCCAAATATAAACAATGAGACACACCAAACACATAGGCCACTGTAAAACATTAAGAACAATATTAGCCTAGTGCCTATAGGCCAATACTATACACTATAGTGTATTGGCATAATTGTTTGTTATATTGTTGTATTGTTTGTTTGTTATAGGCAATATGCTATAGTAGCATTATTGTCTATAATCATCTCTTGCCTGATTAATTACACTAAGGACAAACACATCTTCTGTTTCATGTTGTGATGATTCGTTTAAGATGTTTCAAAGAGGCCTATACCTTTGCTAGTAGGAGCTACCACAGACATATTAAGTTATTGTGTTGCATGTTGTGCCTCAGTTTTATCCAGATAAAAGCAGCTGTAGCCTCTAAACTGTGAGACAGTTTGGGCAGACAGTCAGACAGGTGTAACGGAAGAAAGAGCTTACCTTCAGGCTGTGCTGTCTGACCGGGCACAAGTTGTGGTGTAATCGGGGTGTTATTATCCTTGCGTCCTGCTGCATCCACAGCATGCAGCCTACCTCCAGCACAGCACCTACGCAGCACACTGGAAAGTGGAGACAGACAGCACGCACCCAGCAGGGCGTAGCCGACACTGAAGGGTAGGATGGAGACAGGAGGACTGAGTGCCAAAGTCACACCCTCTTCCGGGTTATAGCCACACAAACCAAGGGATTTCATTCTGCCATTCATTTGTCCAAAGACATTTCGTAAAATGCTTATAAAGATGGTTTTACCTGGTCAAACGAAGCAATTCAGCTAGCCTATATTTAGAATCAGGAGAGACAAGATTTCACTCAGAAAAAAAAACTTTTTTAATGGGCTACCCCCCCCCCCCCCCCGAGTAAAATGTCCTCTGGTCACTCCTGATTCTAAATACTGTATAGCTGAATCGCTTGGTTTGAGAAAGTACAACTATTTTTATGAGCATTTTAGGAAATGTCTATGGAAAATGGCAGAGGAAATCCCTTGGTTCATATCAGCCGAAGCCGGAAGAGGGGGCGACTTTGGTACTCTGTTAAAGATCTTGCTGTCAGCTTTGGGTCACATGGGGGGTGGACGCTCGGCTACTGCTTCGTGGAAATGTGGACATCTTTCTAATCTTGATCCGGGGTGACAGCTATGCTTATCATGTTTATGTAACCCACACTGTAGGCTATAGCCTACGCTAAATATACAGCCTACTCTTACCAAAGATGTGTTAAAAACATGTTGTCCTGTTGTCATTACAACAGATGTGTTAGGACAAAACGTTAATTAATTTGAGTTAATTTTTTAATCTTGATTAATTAGTGTCATGAGGGAAATTGTATTAATTCCAATTCAAAGATGATCGTTTATTAAATTTATTCAGATAAACGAAATCAATTAATTTCAATGTATGCCATTTGTGTTCATTTGTGCATTTCAAATACCGGTAGCTATAGATTTAAAATGCCCAAACTTTCCATCAACCTGCAATTAAGATATAGCCTACATCATTTACAGTAGGCCTACAAAGACCTGGTCAAGCATTAGTATTCTTTAACTGTCTACTTGATATTAAACCAAAAACATGTGTTGGTTCTATTTTCTAATAGGCATAGGCTATATTTTCTTCAAAAAAAAAAGTGTATGCAATTAACAAAAATGTTTTATTCTTAACATCCTAACGAGGTTCCATATTCATTTCTTTGAGTAGCCTACATTTTTGCTTTCGTTCCTCACATAGCTGCTCATATTCTCTTGAATGGGACTTTACAACAGAAACTTCAAAGAATCTCTCTCTCTCTCTCTGCGCCCCCATGCTGCTGTGTTCATGTAGCCTACATGTGTGTCATGTTTTGGCTACTTTGACACATCCTCCTGCTGTTGGAAACACTGCTGAATTCCTTAAAGTCTTTGGGGATACGACGGATATGGCAGCAAGCCACGACTAGTCAACAAGGAGCGCATATCTCAGAGACTGAATCAACTGCTAGATGTAAAGCTGACAAGTTGAGGCAGGAAAACACAAATGCACACATCTCTCTCTGTCTCTCTCTGTGTCGTCATTAGGAGCTGTCCCTCTACTGCCACAGGGGAGGAATTCTCATGGACACACCTGGTGTGAAACAGGGCTGGTGGGGGTTGTAGGCTGGCTGCTGCACACTCACAATGACGTCTCCACTGGAAAGCAAACAAGGATGAAATTGTTGTTAATAATAACTTTGTACTTCAGTGTGGCAAGAGAGATAAGCCACTTTTTTAAACTGACAAGTCACCTAGCCACACTCTGGGAAAGGGAGGGTTGGTGGGTCAAAGAGTCTATAAGCCCTTACAGATGAGGAGTAGCGCCTAGACCCGTGGTGATTGTTGTCGTCTGACAACAGGAACAGAAATAGCCTAGTATGTCAATGACACATAGGCTAGACCAGGGGAACCTCAACTTGCTTTGCCCGAGGGCCACTTTTGCAAAATGATAGGAGGCCAGGGGTCAGTTAATAAACAAACCAACTTTTCTGTAGCAGATTGCCAGAGTTTAGTCTGACAATTCTGTGCACACAGGATGGTTAGTGAGGTTAATTTAAGTTAGGTTAAGTTAAGTATATATTTGTACCTGAACAGCACTATTTTGACAATTTAGCTGGAGCTCAGTCACACTATATTTCACGACAGGAGTGGAGGGCCACTCTGCACCCTATCGCGGGTCGCATCTGGCCCCCGGGCTGCAAGTTGAGTATCACTGGGCTAGACTATCGTTTTGTATAGTGTACTTTTTATGTTAAATAAAACACACTATGATAATATTGCATCCGTTATATTTGCACCTGGCTCTAAATTGCACCCAGGTTGCATTTTGAATGAAGAAAGAGTTCATATTGTAGTTACTTGGTTATACTTTAGTGCAAATGGGGGCTTGTCTTGTCTGTAGCCTACAGTTGTCCCATTCCCTTTGATAAAGACCCAAAGGCACCTGGCTGTTTTCCTGGTTCCTCCCCACCAGATATATTATATGGCAAACAGGAGCGCCCTTTGAGCTGCTGAGTTTAAGTTGATATCCAGTCAAAGTTAGGTCCAGATGCTCATCACTGTACTGCAGTACAAACAAACCACAGTATAACCATACACATATCTGATCAAAATTGAGTTAGGATGATATTTGGGCTCTGTAACCTTTTATTTATCTTGTGACAAAGTGTCTGAAATAATCACCATTGTAGAGAAAAAGGTTATGAGAAAACAAAGGCAGACCACATTACATTATGAATTAGCACTGCCCTCTGCTGTTAGCGTAGAAATAACAACCCAGCTCACATCATATGAAAGAAGAGCTCCCATGGAGACGTGTAAATCGTCTCCCGATATCTTAATCTTTCAGTCAGTTCCAGATTCATTCCTTTTGATTGGGACATTACCACACAATGTACCAGACCCAGCTCAAACCTTCTTCAAATCTTCCCCTGATAGCTATCGTATCTACACAAATTCTGGCCTATGGAATCAAACTATTTCCCCCCCTGATTTCCCCCCATTCCCTTCCCTTCCCCCCAATTGTACTTGGACAATTCTTCCCCTGCTGCCCCACCCTCTGCCGATGTGATGGGGAGAGCCGTAGACTAGCACCATGCTTCCTCCGACATAATGAGCAGTTGCCAACCGCTTCTTTTCACCTGACAGGGGGAGCTTCACCGGCAGGATGTAGCACGTGGGAGGATCACGCTATTCCCACCAGTTCCCTTCCGTTCCAACCATGCGCCCCAGAGGAGGCGCTAGTGCAGCGACCAGGACACATACCCCCAATCTGGCTTCCCACCCGTGACCCTCAGGCACAGCCAGCCCGACCAAGCCGGAGGTATCACGGGGTGCGAACCTGCGACCCTCGTGTTAGCAGGCAGGGAAGCTACCGCTACACTACCCCTCTACATCCTCTCAAATTAACTAAATTTAGTGTAGGCCTACATGAGTGACCATCAAATATGCTACACTCTAAGCAAAGTTAAAGTAACTCTTTCCTGGGAGTTTATCTTTTAACCCTTTTCAGGAGTTAAAACTGATCTCTTGTGGTTGTTAAAGCTATACTCCCATGTAGAGTAAAATACAACTCTCACATTGATTTCATTTTAATGTGGACTCTTAGTCAACACTTAAAAGTACTGTATTAGAGTTAATATTTCAAAACACTAAAAAGGACTTAGGTGAAATGAAAACCACACCATTTTGATTATTCAACATTTTTATTTAACAAATCCAGTGTGTTCAACAATCCATATTGCACGGATACTTAGCCTACTTGTGTACCGGTAGTTACATGATCGAGCAGCAAACATTCCCATTTAAAACAAACTGCTATAAGGGCAGCACAACAGTTGGGGAATTATGTGGCCACAAAAAATAACCTATAAATCAAAAAGACATTTGGCTATTTCAAGAAAACTGTAAAAATATTGTCAAATATCTTTTTTAAATTGAAAATGACCATGTCAGTTTTTCCCTCGCCAAAATTTAGACTAACTTGGGAGCATTATCTTAGCCCTCTTCCCGACAGGCTAGGGCTGCAACTCACGATTATTTAACGTAATCGATTAAGCTGTCGATTATTTTCTCGATTAATCGATTAGTCGTTTGGTCTATAAAATGTCAGAAAATGGTAGCAAATGACGATCAGTGTTTCCCAAAGCCCAAGATGACGCCCTCAAATGTCTTGTTTTGTCCTCAACTCAAAGATAATCAGTTTACTGTCATACAGGAGTAAAGAAACCAGAAAATATTCACATTTAAGAAGCTGGGATGAGAGAATTTAGACCTTTTCTCTTAGAATTGTACTCATAACGATTTTCAAAATAGTTGTCAATACAGTTTCTGTCGATCGATTAATCATTGCAACTAATGGATGCCTTAGGTCTTCTAGTTTCATATATCATTATCTTCACTCTAGCTTTGACAATGTCTGCTACAGCCTCTGGAAGACAGTAATGTCGGCCGCGGACGTGTCTGGCAAAAATGACACTTAAAGGATGGCTGCATCGATAATCAACCCACTTTGTATCATTACTATATTTCTCGGTAAAATGATAGAAAGTGGGTTGATTATTGGTAAAGCCATCCTTTAACAGAGGCCAAATAGGGCAGGGGCTTGGGCACCACGTGGGATCTATCTGTACATGGCCCTGGTTCCCGCTGGGCTTGGCTCTGCTCTGCTCTGGTTCTGTGCCTGCTGGACTTGGGTCTGGCTCTTTTTAGCCTTTATTTAACCAGGTTTGTCCCATTGAAATCAAATATCTCTTTCACAAGGGGGCCAAGAACAGCAGCAACAAATAAACACATTTGAATAACATTAAAATGATCAGATAAAACATTTGCACACAGACAGCCTGTTTTCAATAGATTTCACCATAGCTTTAAAAGCGTTCAGGGTTACTAAGCTATGCAGTTTAAGATCAGACTGTAGACTGTCATGGATTTTCCTAGGAGAGTAAAAAAAAAAAGGCTTAGTAGACACCTTTATAAACACATTTGTGAAGAAATATCTTGATAAGGAATTTGTTCCCAGATTTTTTGCAATATCCCCTGACTATTTGGGTTTCCTCGTGAATGATGGACTATCATGTGTCTCTAGTTTATTGTTGTGTTACTGCTGAACAGTTCAGCTCAACCAGCAGCTTCACCTGCTGCTGCTCTCACCACTACACATATGCTTTTTGACCTGTGACTTCCATCTAAAACTTCTGCCACAAACACTGCAACTGAACGGTTTCTCTCCTGTGTGGACTCTCATATGCCGCAACAATACATAATCGTGACTAAAACTGCCCTTACAAACTGAGCAGCTGAATGCTTTGTCCCCGGTTTGAATTCTCGTGTGGCTCTGAGTCTTCAGATGTCTCTTCAAGTGTTGGCTATTACGAAAACGTCTACCACAAACTGAGCAACGGAATGGTTTCTCTCCTGTATGAATTCTCATGTGTTTCTTCAAGTCTCCTTTATCACGAAAAACTTTGGCACAGTCCGAGTCTGAGCAAATAAATGCTTTCTCCCCTGTGTGGCTTTTCATGTGTCTCTTCAAGTTTCCTCTCTGATCAAATGCTTTAACACAATTTGAGCAACTAAATGGTTTCTCTCCTGTATGAATTCTGATGTGTTTCTTCAAATCTCCTAGAGTATGAAATCCTTTGGCACAGTCTGAGCAAATAAATCGTTTCTCCTCTGTGTGGATTATCATGTGCCTCTTCAAGTGTCTTTTATAAACAAAACCTTTACGACAGACGGAGCAACTAAATGGTTTATCTGCAGTATGAGCTTGATGACTTACAAGGACTTTGTTGTTTTTCCGTGATTTTAAACCTGACAGAGTTTCACTAGTCTCCTTCCAATCATCACTGTCTTCAGTCTCAGGTTCAGAAGAGTCTGAAGTCTTGCCATCACTGTCTTCAGTCTCAGGCTCAAAATGGTCTGGAGTCTTGCCATCACTGAATGGTTTCCCCCCTGTGTGGACTCTCATGTGCCTCTTCAAGTGTCCTTTATAAACAAAACCTTTACCACAGACGGAGCAACTAAATGGTTTATCTGCAGTATGAACTTGATGACTTACAAGGCCTTTGTTGTTTTTCAGTGATTTTAAACCTGACGGAGTTTCACTAGTCTCCTTCCAATCATCACTGTCTTCAGTCTCAGGTTCAGAAGAGTCTGAAGTCTTGCCAGCACTAGTTGGTTGTAAATGACTAGCTGGATCTGATACTCCACAATCCTCTCCATTAACTTCTGTTTTCATCTGTTCAGTTGAGATGCTGGCTAGAGGCTCTGCCTCTCTGTTCTCCTCAGTTTGGCTTTGATGAAGCTGTGAGGACTGAGGTTTCTCTTCATCATCTTCACTCTTCACAGGGACAGGAATGAAAGGGAACCGTGTGATATGGGCCTCCTCTGGCACTTTAAGCTGTTCTCCCCCCTGATTGGTCCAGAGTTCATCCTGTTCCTCTTTAATGTGTGGGGGCTCTGGGTCCTCCTGGTCCAGAGTGGGGCTGCAGTCCTGCTGCTCAGGGGGAACCTCTTCTTTACAGACCAGCAGCTGCTGGACGTCTAGAGGCAAGACTGAAATACACACAGAGTGAGCATAAATAAAATAATCTCATTCCAATAAAACCGATTTAAAAACGTTTCCACTGCATTGGTCAATATATATATATTTTTTTTACAGATTCCCTAGTTACATGAGTAAATGCAAGTATAAGGAGCCTGCATACTAAAGCTTGTGTCATTCTGACTTGTTCATAAGAACCCAAGGAATTATTGGAACTGGTGTCTTTGTTATAATATAGCAACAACTTCAAAGGGCTGTAATTTGCAAAAATGCCAAGAACTGTTTTTGAGGTTGTTTCATTATGTGTCTGACCACTCTTACATGTTTCAAGCAGATTGATTACTGTGGCATGATTTTACAATCATTTGAACCTTTTGTGACAAAGTAAAAGAAAATCCAATGGCTAATAAACTGCCATTATGACAGATTCCATTAGCTACTTTAACCCATTGATACCTGATGCAGCATTTGTGTGTGTATCCCTTTAAGGTCTTAAAGGGATACACACACAAATGAGGGATATACACGCAAATGCTGCATCAGGTATCAATGGGTTAAAATAAAACAAGTGCAGGTCCAATGAGCCGAGCCTATAAGACCATCTTATTCTGTTTTGCTCTACGGATCATTCTGGACTGTCTGGACTTGCCTTGACAAACACCTTCAGCCAATCACCATCGCCAAATCCAATCCAAATCCAGTTGGTAGAACGGCGAAAACGTCTTTTTCACTGAGAAACTCCGCTGCATACCCTTGTTCTGGTTTAAATCAGGGTGGTTTTACCAGGCTAAAATGAGCCTGCATACTAAATGTCACGTCATTCTGACTTATGGTTCATGTGAAGACGGAAAAAACAAAAACAAATGGCTGAGCTTATGGGCAAAATTGGAAAATTGTTCATCATGATCAGATACATATGAATAGCATGAGTACATCCCAAGTCTCTTATTTTATCTTCAGGGTTCCTACAGCTTTTGAAGAGTAAAATTCAAGCACTTTCAAGGTACCTAAACCAAAAATTCCCAGAGTCATAAAGCCGTTACCATCACATCTACATTGTGACTATAAATGCAATAGGCTACATGCACAACTTTTTTACTTCCTGAAATTAGTACAGCTTCTTTATTTCCTGTCCTACACTATTGGATGAACTGATTAATCAGGTGTGCCTGATCATTGTTGTGACTGCAGCACACCTGACATTAATCAGTTCATCCAATAGTGATGACAGGAAATAAAGAAGCTGTACTAATTTCAGGAAGTAGTGGAGTTGTGCATGTAGCCCCTTCAGTGCAGTGCGGGGTTTCCTCCATATAACGTCAATATGGACCCCGACTAAGAACATGCAAGAAGATCGTCATCTGACCAGTGGCAGTTGGAAGAAGTTGGTCCCCGGGCGCTTCACAGCAGCTGCCCACCGCTCCTGGCCTCACCATGACGGAGGACGAGCGAGGACGGGAAAAATGCGAAGGACAAATTTCATGGCACCTCATATGTGTGTGTATAATACATACAGTATGTGCATGCTGGTGCATTAGGACTAAAAAAGACAGGGTTTGTCCCTCCTGTACCTTTATGCCCACAGCAATCAATGTATATTGTCAGTTTGTTTATTTGACCAACTGTTGATTTTAATTTTGTGTTTTGATCACGATTCCAGGCAGAGTAAGGGATCAATCTAGCTCCGATCCGCTCAGGTCTGCGTCGACGAGATTGTTTCATTTCAAATATTATTTTTGGAGGGAGGGGGGGTTTACATGAGTGATTGTGAAGATGAAACACCCGATTGTGTTGAAAATCAAGCATTTTTCAAGCAGCATATTTGAATTCAAGCATATTCCTAACCTTGAAAACATAACGGTTAAAAAGAAGCATTTTCCAAACTTGGAAGACTTCATACGAACCCTGTGCAGAGGTAGTGGCTGAGCCTCGAAGAGTGGCATAGCTCATAACTTTGACAAACACCACAGCAGGAGAAACGGGTGTGAGTCGAAGTGGCTGTGGCAGCCGAGTGGCGTCAACGGCTTGGTTTGAAGAGATGGGTGTCACAGTGTGGGTGGGGCCTGGGGGTGTGACCATCTCTGTTGTCCCCGATTGGTGGGAGGTGGTTACGCATTGCGGTGTCGGAGCTGTGCTGCTGGTGCTGAGGGGCAGAAGCTCACCTAAAGGAAGAAAAGATTCTTCACTTGTTGGAGCGGCAACATGAACTTATTTTTTGACAGTTGGACACAATATAGACTCAGCTCTCAGTCTTAATCCGTTTCACTACTGTAAGACTGAGAATATTACTATTTAAATCTTTTCATAACGTTAGGTGGCGCTGTTGGAAGCCTTGCATCGGAGAACCAATCATGAGTGTTGTGGGCGGGCCTGCTTTCTGGGGGCAGTGACGCTCATGCAGAACCGGTGTCTCGCAAAACATCGCCGCGTTTGCGGAGAAACATATTAATCACTTAGAAACAAACATAACCTGTTAATAGGACGTGTTTCATCCGGCCCCGGCGGCTAGAGGTCTTTCCTCCAGCGATAAGCCCGACTCCCGAGGCTACGTTACAGAGCCTGCTGATAACTTCACAGCGCTTCACAGTAGCAAGCGGACCACTTCCGTGTAGGACAAATTATTGTAAAATAAACAACAGGTATAAACTCTCTTTGCAGCGCATCAGTGTCTTGCTCTATATTGGAACTATGAAACATTGCATTGCCGCTACCAAATAAAATTCTAATAATAAATGTAGGCGTGTCTGCTGCCGGCCGTTCTCGCCGTGCTCAATGAACCAGATTTGGAACAGTAAATTCCCAGAAGTTTGGTGGTTAGGTGGCGCTGTTGGCGCCGCTCACCAAACGTCTGGAAACCGAGAGTAGACACAATACTGCCTTCTGCCTTGGCTGAGACAAATTTGACACCACCGGTGTCAAATAAAACACACCTAACTGGAGCCTTTGCAGTGTGCAAGCTTTATTTATTTTTTCTATCATTCCTGCCTCAAGCTCTGCACCTGCCCTATACAGGTTTTGGATTGTGCGTGTCTCGCCCTTTTTTCCACAATACTGCCTTCTGCCTTGGCTGAGACAAATGCCAAATGCTTTTCATTGTATTAATGGATTTAATTCGGACCAAACTGTCCCCCAAGTTTCAACGTAAAAAAATAAATAAAGTAAATTAAAAGTAAAAATGCAGAAGTAGCTTCGGGGAGATAAAATCGATGATAATCGAAGCTTCCATGGTCTCGGCGCGCACGCACGCGCACGGGGGGTGGGTGGGGTTTTGCAAAAAAAGAAAGAAAAACTCCGGTAACATTGTGCGTTCTCGGCTGTGATGACGCTGTTTGGTAACATTGTGCGTTCTCGGCTGTGATGACGCTGTGTGGTAACATTGTGCGTTCTCGGCTGTGATGACGCTGTGTGGTAACATTGTGCGGTAACATTGTGCGTTCTCGGCTGTGATGACGCTGTGTGGTAACATTGTGCGTTCTCGGCTGTGATGACGCTGTGTGGTAACATTGTGCGTTCTCGGCTGTGATGACGCTGTGTGGTAACATTGTGCGTTCCCGGCTGTGATGACGCTGTGTGGTAACATTGTGCGTTCTCGGCTGTGATGACGCTGTGTGGTAACATTGTGCGTTCTCGGCTGTGATGACGCTGTGTGGTAACATTGTGCGTTCTCGGCTGTGATGACGCTGTGTGGTAACATTGTGCGTTCCCGGCTGTGATGACGCTGTGGGGTAACATTGTGCGTTCTCGGCTGTGATGACGCCGTGTGGTAACATTGTGCGTTCTCGGCTGTGATGACGCCGTGTGGTAACATTGTGCGTTCTCGGCTGTGATGACGCAGTGTGGTAACATTGTGCGTTCTCGGCTGTGATGACGCTGTGTGGTAACATTGTGCGTTCTCGGCTGTGATGACGCTGTGTGGTAACATTGTGCGTTCTCGGCTGTGATGACGCTGTGGGGTAACATTGTGCGTTCTCGGCTGTGATGACGCTGTGTGGTAACATTGTGCGTTCTCGGCTGTGATGACGCTGTGTGGTAACATTGTGCGTTCCCGGCTGTGATGACGCTGTGGGGTAACATTGTGCGTTCTCGGCTGTGATGACGCCGTGTGGTAACATTGTGCGTTCTCGGCTGTGATGACGCCGTGTGGTAACATTGTGCGTTCTCGGCTGTGATGACGCCGTGTGGTAACATTGTGCGTTCTCGGCTGTGATGACGCCGTGTGGTAACATTGTGCGTTCTCGGCTGTGATGACGCTGTGTGGTAACATTGTGCGTTCTCGGCTGTGATGACGCTGTGTGGTAACATTGTGCGTTCTCGGCTGTGATGACGCTGTGTGGTAACATTGTGCGTTCTCGGCTGTGATGACGCTGTGGGGTAACATTGTGCGTTCTCAGCTGTGATGACGCTGTGTGGTAACATTGTGCGTTCTCGGCTGTGATGACGCTGTGGGGTAACATTGTGCGTTCTCGGCTGTGATGACGCTGTGTGGTAACATTGTGCGTTCTCGGCTGTGATGACGCTGTGGGGGGCCTCGAATGACTGATGCATAGCAGGCAACACACTACAAGCAAAACAGAGGAACAAACAAACGTGTGGCCGTGGGCCAAAAATAAATGTTGATGTCATGTGAAATTACATTAAATTGTATTATTGTGCCCCCTCACTCATGCGTGTCGACGATTCTCCTACATTTGTGTTCTATTAAAACTTCTATTACATTTTTAGTAGGCCTCTCTAACACATCTAATTATTAAATGAAAATCAGTTGAATGACTCATCTTTAATACAATTCATTCAGACAGTTTTCAATTGGAAAAAGTCATAGGTTTTTATCATTTTGGAAATACAGTGTAATCCCCAATCTTTCCAAGTACCCCCTGCAAGCTGCTCAAGTACCACTAGGGGGACACGTACCCCTGGTTGGGAATCACTGAATCAGAATAAACAGCAGCCTGACTGTGGTTGGTTCACTGAAACCCCTCTTCCACACACCACAATGCCCACAATAAAATAATCAATTCTGCTGAGAATATTGATATTCCATCAGGCAATCTTCTACTCTGACTGACTTTCCCATGGGGAACATACAGTACGTACATGCCAGAGCCCACTCTTCTGCTCTCTGGGTCTCTCGCACCATCAGTATAAATATGCAGGAAAGCTGCAGGGCCAGACAATGTTTTTACCTTTACTTTGAAAAACTGTGCTGACCAACTTGCCCCCGTTCTTACTGATCTTTTTAACTGTTTTTTGTGCACACTTAAAATCCCGGCATTGTATAAATCTGCCATTGTCATTCCTGTGGCCAAAAAACCCAACCCTTCTTGCCTAAATGATTACAGGCCCATCGCGCTGACCCCTGTGATAATGAAGGTAACGACTTGTATGCGACCACCTGTCTAGCATTGTAAAACTAGACAAATATCAGTTTGCCTACCAGCCCAACAGGTCTGTAGAGGATGCTGTGTCCATGTGCCTCCACACCATCCTGCTACATCTAGAGGCCTCTGCCACTTACGCCAGAATTATTTGTATTGATTTTAGTTCCGCGTTTAATACGATTGTGCCCTTTAAATTATTTGAAAAACTTAAACTGCTGGGTATTGATGACTCTCTGTGCCACCTGATCTTAGACTTTCTCTCAGACCGAGAACAGGTGGTTGAAATTGGCAACCTGCTCTCTAAGTCCCTGACCCTGAACACCGGGGCCCCCCAGGGCTGTGTTCTCTCTGCTTTCCTCTACCTTGTTTACACAAATGACTGTGTCTCCCACTCCGACTCTGTCCATTTCTTTAAATACGCTGACGACACAACAGTAGTGGGTCTAATCAAGAACGACGATGAATCAGCCTACAGAGCTGAAGTACACAGGCTTGTCGACTGGTGTAAAGAAAACAACCTGCTCCTAAACACTTCGAAAACAAAAGAAGTGATTGCAGATTTCCGGCGCGGTGAAGCAGTTCACCCTCCTCTGCTCATCAATGGCCAGCAGGTGGAGCGAGTGAACAGTTTTAAATTTGTGAAAACTTAAAATGGGAGGCCAACACCGACCTCATTATTAGCAAGGCCCACCAGAGGCTCCACTCACTGTGACAGCTCAGGAAGTTTGGAGTGTCCAAGGAGGGGAAGCTCAGCTTTTATAGAGCCACTGTTGAGAGTGTCCTCACTTTCTCAGTGTCTGTGTGGCACGGCAACACAAGCGAGCATGACAAGGCTCAGCTAGAGAGAATAGTGCGCACGGCATCAAAGATCATCGGCTGCGACCTTCCTTCTGTGGCCTCCCTATACGCCACACGCATCAAGCGAAAGGGGGAGAAGGTGATGCGAGACCCCTCGCACCCCGCTTACTCCTTCTTCAAGCCCCTCCCCTCTGGTAGGAGGCTCCAGAGCATAAGGTGAAGGACAACAGCACATATCCTGAGGCTGTCCGACACCTCAACTCGAGCCCAAGAGCACAGAACTTTGTGCTAGAAGGGTCAACACCAGCTAGGCTTTTTGCACTTTATGATCAAAAGCACTTTAAAAAATAGTTTAGCACTTTCTTTTTAAATACTTTTTAAGCACTTTTTATCGAGCATTTTTTAGCTCCCTGTGGCACTGTGCCAG
Source organism: Poromitra crassiceps (assembly GCF_964638095.1). Taxonomy (NCBI): domain Eukaryota; kingdom Metazoa; phylum Chordata; class Actinopteri; order Beryciformes; family Melamphaidae; genus Poromitra; species Poromitra crassiceps. The sequence goes on from NC_139642.1 coordinate 62,105,103, forward strand.
GTTCCATGAATTGTTTCTTTAAAATGTCGTTATTATCCTTTTTATTACTTCCTTGTTTTTGTATGTATGGAACTCTCTGCATCAATAGTTGTGTTTCCATTACACTCAGAAATGCGCAAAATCTAAATATCGCAATATAAATTGGGCAATGGAAACAGGTAAATTTCGAAAAACCTCCCAAATATCGCAAAACGTTTTTGCGCTCTCATGAGGTGGTTTTTCAGACGTGTCGATATAGCAGTTTATCGCAAAAGTGGAATGGAAACACATTTTTCGCATTTGCATGTCATGTGACCCATCTAATCCTTTGGAAAAGAAGCGGAAAATGAAAGGAAAATGAGGGAGAAAGGGTTCGATAAGCCGTGGCAAAACCTCCGCAGCAACCTAGCAGAAAGACGAGTGTTGTGCAAAAGCGGAGCTGGGGAAAATAGATCATGTTTAATGACAGAAATCGCTCCATGGTGACAGGCTGCCTGTCTGTGTGCGCGCAGTTGTAGGCTACCTTTTTTCCTCTGCCTCTCGCGCTCACTGCATTCACCGCAGCCAGCAACATGTTGGGGCAGGGTACGACACTCATTTCTTTTGAATTGATAATCAGGCTCGTTTATATGCGTTGTAACTTCATGTGGTGATTTGCATTGACCATTGGTTGGATTTGAGCATGCAGGGGACGGGATTTGGGGCAGATCCCCATGCGTAATCACTGTGGCAGCTGCTGCAACGGGGAATTGCGTTCAGGTGTGTGCGCTGTCACTCAAACTCAACTTCAATGGAAACGCCTACAAGTCGCAATTGTACATTGTCGAAGTTGTAGAAATATCGCAATTATTTTGCGAAAAACTGTAATGGAAACACAGCTTATGTCTCCTGGGATTCTATGTGATTCTATGTGAGCACTTCTGCACCAAGACAATTTCCAATCAACCATGTGTTGAAATGGCAAATAAAGTTCATATTCTAATATTTATATAGTTATTCCAGCTGTTACTAAGATGCTCCTCTATGCCCTCCGCAACATTTTCTTTTTATGTATGGCTTCTCTAATTGTTTTTATTGTTTTCAGACATGAGGGAAGAGCAAACGGGTTGACTTACAGATGCTGTGATGCTCCTCAGGTTCCTCCTTCAGCTTACAGATGCTGTGATGCTCCTCAGGTTCCTCCTTCAGCTTACAGATGCTGTGATGCTCCTCAGGTTCCTCCTTCAGCTTACAGATGCTGTGATGCTCCTCGGGTTCCTCCTTCAGCTTAACAGTGATCCAACTGGGTGGCTTTAGAGAACCAACCTTCCCTTCGTGGTTGATTTGTGGCAGGAGTTGTGGGTCTGTTTGTTGCTTGTTTAGGCTGTTGGAAATCTCTATCTGTGGATCTGATACAGAAAGAAGACAGTAGCCTGGTTAAAACCATCCAGAACCGTGAACTCACATTCTGGAGGCAGCCATTACTGTTTTGCCAGCGGAATTCTTGATTGGCCGGCTACAATGTCAACTACAAGGCAGGTCCCTGATTGGCTAGAGAGCACTTTGTAATTTCTGAAAACGCCCAACCAGGGCTGAAAAAAGCAGAATGAAACAGAATGTGAGGTCACGTGACCGGATAGTTTACCAGGCTAGAAGAACGGAGAAGTCAGGTGCTTTTTATGGTTTGTAGATACTGTGAGTTTGATTTAAAGGGATAGTTCAGATTATTTTTTTTACGTGGGATTGTATGAAGTACTTGCAGACAGTCAGTGGACTACATGCAGTAGAATGCAGCCGGCATGGTCCCAGTTTGGAGAAGTGGAGACCGGCCATGTCAGGCAAGTAGAGCTGTCTGCTGAGTGTGAACAGGGTCACAACCAAAAACATTTAAAACATGCTCCCATACCTCGTCTCCACAAGCCCTGAGATGCCAAGTTCACTGTAGTCATAGGAAGAAGATAGGACCGAGAACATGGGCAGTAGATACTGTAAGACTGAAGATTTAAACTAAAAAATTGTAAATGATGTATTTTCAAGTCAACTTGGCATCTCAGTGCTTGTGGAGACTTATCGTGCGTTCCTTTATCGCAAAATAACTGGGATGTGGAGGCTAAATGACGTCACATCCGTTTTGTTAGTATTCCATTTGCAGAGAACTTGAGCTGGGAAGTTCACTGTTCATTGGTCAGATCCAGTCGCTAGCCAGGCTAGCCATTGTTAGCAATAACAATTGATAAAAAGGCATTTCGCGGCATTTTGTGAATACAAACACTGCAGCCTCATGTCCACACAGATAGATGTTAGGCAGTGCTGTGTGTACAGCTGATTTAATGAGACACAAACAAAACAGAAGTGCTAAACAACATTACTACAATAATAACTACTGTTGTTGCGCGGCGCAGCCATCTTGGATTTTTTAGGTCGGGGCTGCTGAGGCTCCTACGAGTTTAGAATGGGAAATACCAGCTCTGGTGACATCACCGTCCCAGCTCATGACCTTTGAAGTCGTAAGATTACCAGTTCCCAGTTATAAAGGAATGCACGATTACACCATACACGATTTTTTTACATTTTTGCTTGTGGCCCTTTTCACAGTCAGTACGCAGCTCTACTTGCCTGACACGGTCGGTCTCCATTTCTCCAAACTGGGACCACGCCGGCTGCATTCTACTGCATTTAGTACACTGTCGGCAAATACCTCATACAACCCCACGTCAAAATATCCAAACTATCCCTTTAAAGTGGCAAAGTCAGCAACATGTGCCAATTGCAACAACACTGACAAAACTTCTCGCCATTCTCCTCATACACAAATCTCTGGAACTGAACTTCTCTGACTACTGCTGCTGCTGCTACTTACTACCCCACAGGCCTGGAGAGTCCAGCACCTCTTCTTTAGCAGTTTTCAGCAATAAGCCTTGGTGTACTATCCAGATACTCCTGTATCCCGTGGGTTCCTCCGTTCCTCCGGCAGAAAGGTGTCTGGTTTCTGGAAAAGCCATCTTTACTGGAGCTGCCATTTAGCTAAAAGTAGAAATACAGACTCATTATTATGGCTGTAGAATACTGTTGTTGGACTTTCTTTTGACTTCTTTCTCTCTTTGAATGAAAGACAATAAGCCGACTTGCTTAATGGCAAACGTACATAGTACCTCAAGAAAATAACTGAAGTCAAGACCTCTTTTGTTTAGCTACAGTACTTAGGTCCTATATTGGTGAATTTGGCATAAAGTTAATCCCCTAAGCTGCCTTGTTTTGGACGAGAAGCTTCCTCCTCATACTCTGCTATCGTTCTCTTAAACAGCCGCCTAACCCTCAGGCTCTTTAGATCGTTTCCTGTCAACAGTACACAATTAAGAGCCCTCCATTCGCCTAGCCAAAATCCATTAGGTAATCTGTGTCAGGCATTACACTCACCTTATTTCTGCACTTTGAAGTCACAGGTAGGGTCGCATGGGGCAACCTTATTATATCGGAAGCCTAGTTGCTCCAAAAAGTGAGCGGTTATTCTTCTTTTAAAAGACACTTTGATGAGAATTGGCCAGTTGTATGGAAACAGAGTCCAGACGCATGCGCACTGGCATCATTTCGTCTTCTACAGACATTTTGCAATGCATTTTAGACAGCAAATATAATCAGAAAGATGGCAGATGTGACACATTGCTCAAATTGCCAACAACCTTTCGGAAAATAGGCCCAAAAGGGTACAATCTGTGGACACTTTTAAGGTTGCCCCATGAACTTCCTACAGCTGTGCAACAATCTCTGACACTCGGGACAACTGTTGCCAAAAATCTAATTCTGAAGGAACATAATTCCTCCTCTTCACCCTCTTTTCAGGTGTGGCTGATGGAAATGATCTCTGTTATACAGATGGAGAGACTCAGGTCCCACTTAAAAGGTTCTCATTCTCAACTATTTGAGACCCGTTTTTGGCCTATTACTTTGACGAGGTTATGAATGGTGTCTAAGGCTGGAGGTGACTGATGGCTTGCCCGTCTGCTTTCTCATTGACCCCTTGCGTGGGACCCCATGCACAATATCCATTACAAACACAAGCACGTTATGGAGCTGATAGGACCATGTTGTAATGTAGAACGTTGATGATGTATTTTTTTCTGCCTGTGTCTGAGCCTGTTTGTTTGTCTTGTTCGTGTATTATGTTCTATACAAATTTAAAATAAAATATTAAAAAAAAAAGGTTGCCCCATAGCGACCCTACCTGTCCTGTGACTTGACTTCAAAGTGCAGAAATAGGGTGAGTTGAATGCCCGACACAGATTTCATAAAGGATTTTGGTTAGGCAAATCGAGGGCTCTTACTATGTGTAGTGTTGACACGCAGCATAAGAGCCAGAGGGTTACAAACAGTCGCTAGCTTCACCAGCGCTCTCAGCTTTCACACAGTGATAACAACTTTTCCTTCTCAACTATTTACTGACAAACTGCCATTCAAAGCTCCGATAGCTTCACAGCTAACGTTAGCTTCACAGCTAAAGCATTATAGCGTTAGCATCACAGCTAACCCTGAGCTAATCTGAGTCCATAAGAGAGAAGAGCTTCTTCTTCTTCTTCACCTTCCTCTCAGAGCTAAACAGAGCCTCGGGCGCAGCTTATATCCATGTCACGCACACAGTCGTATTTGCTCAGTTAAAGTTGTAGACTGACTAGACTTTAGAAAGGAACAACAGAACAACAGAAGTAGTCACCGGTCGCCATCTTGCGCGACGTAACAACGCAACGCCCCTTCTTCTTCTAGTGTTTTATGTTATGGCAGTTGGCAACAGCTTTTGGTGCATTATGGCCGCCTACTGAACTTTTGTAGTTTCCACAGTGCAGTTATTTACAGTGAAAGAACAGTCCACCCAAAGTCCTCCAATTATTTAGTGTCCATATTTCACTCAATTGTCTGAGTTTGCTCAAATGCGTCCCTCAGTATTCTATCTCTGTTCCAGATACATCCACCAGACAGAGAGCAGACAGGCTCAACAGACCAGCTAGCTAGCTAGCGTTAATATTATAGACAGTTTTAACTTGACAACAATAACAACCGTCACAACCCACCTGAATATCCGGTTTACTTCCTGTATACATAGCTGAGCAGGCTGATATTCGGCTCATATTAAATGTTAACGTTAGGCCGTGTCTCCGACAGACACATTAACAAGGTAGCCTATTTCGGTCTTTATGTCTTGTAGTAGTAGTAGTTGTTGTTGTTGTTGTTGATGATAGTTGCCATAACAACCACCCCTGTCGGAAAGACGTGCACACGCTGGGTAGGAAGCGTTGTTGTCCCGGAGGCGATATTTTTTTTCGGATGATGGCGAAGGCATAACCCGCCCCTCTCTGCCTCTGATTGGCCTAGCGTCAAACTTCCATCCAAACACATTCGCTTGGCTATCCTGCATTACATCTCTTTCTACAGTCTGTGGTCAGACCGTCAGACTCAGTGGGTCAGACAGACATACAGCAGTTACGCTTGCTAGCCTGCATGAAAGACGCCAGTGTGTTTATGTTTTTAATATAGTCATATCTATCGTTTATAACGCTGCCACTAATCAGAGGCAGAGAGGGCCAGGGGTGGGTTATGCCTTCGCCGTCATCCAAAAAAATTATCGCTTCCGGTAAGCTAGCTAGCTAGCTAATGTTAGCTGCTGGTTGGTTGGCTAACTAGCGAATGTTAGCCCTTAGCTAACGTTAACACATTAACTAGACAAACACAGACATGCAGAGCTCCAAAAACAGCGCATTCGTGATTTTGTTACTGTAGTTTCTGCAGAGTAACGTCCATGTACCTTGCAAAGGGATCTGACGGATAGTGCAACAGTCAGCAGCTATGATAGCGCAGCCAGGGGGGGGAGGAAGTCCATATATGGTCCATCCGGTTATGGGGCACAGGACATTACGTCATCACAGGATAACGCGATTGGCTGGCTCAGATCGGTTCAAATCTGAGCCAGCCAATCACGTTGTCCTGCGTTGTTTGCGACGTGTATAAAAGGCGACCGCAGATGGGGGTGGGTGGGGGGAACGAGAGGAGAGGGGGAGAGGCGAGGAGAGCAGAGGGGGAACCAGAGGAGAGGAGGGGAGAGGGGGAGAGGCGAGGAGAGCAGAGGGGAGGAGAGGAGGGGGGAGAGGGGGAACCAGAGGAGAGGAGGGGAGAGGGGGAGAGGCGAGGAGAGCAGAGGGGGAGAGGAGAGGGGAGAGAGGGGGAACCAGGGGAGAGGGGGAGAGGAGAGGGGGAACCAGAGGGGAGAGAGGGGGAACCAGAGGAGAGGAGGGGAGAGGGGGAGAGGAGAGGGGGAACCAGAGGAGAGGAGGGGAGAGGGGGAGAGGCGAGGAGAGCAGAGGGGGAGAGGAGAGGGGAGAGAGGGGGAACCAGAGGAGAGGGAGGGGGGGAACCAGAGGAGAGGAGGGGAGAGGGGGAGAGGCGAGGAGAGCAGAGGGGGAGAGGAGAGGGGCTCTGGGGGAACCAGGGGAGAGGGGGAGAGGAGAGGGGGAACCAGAGGGGAGAGATGAGAGGGGGAACCAGGGGGAGAGGAGGGGAGAGGAGAGGGAGAGAGGGGGAACCAGAGGAGAGGAGGGGAGAGGGGGAGAGGCGAGGAGAGCAGAGGGGGAACCAGGGGGAGAGGAGGGGAGAGGAGAGGGGGAACCAGAGGGGAGAGAGGAGAGGGGGAACCAGGGGGAGAGGAGAGGGAGAGAGGGGGAACCAGAGGAGAGGAGGGGAGAGGCGAGGAGAGCAGAGGAGGGGAGAGGAGAGGGAGAGAGGGGGAACCAGAGGAGAGGAGAGGGGGAACCAGGGGGAGAGGAGGGGAGAGGAGAGGGGGAACCAGGGGGAGAGGAGAGAGGGGGAACCAGGGGGAGAGGAGGGGAGAGGGGAGGAGAGGAGGGGGAGAGGAGAGGAGAGGAGGGGGAGAGGGGAGAGAGGGGAGAGGAGGAGAGGGGAGAGGCGAGGAGAGAGGAGGAGAGGGGAGAGGAGGGCAGGGGAGAGGAGGGCGGAGGGGGATAGGGGAGAGGAGAGAGGGGGAGAGAGGAGAGGAGAGGAGAGGGGGAGAGGAGAGGAGGAGAGCGCCGCCAGCGGTGGGCCCTTCCAGGGGCACTGCCATCTCTCTGGGCGGCCCTGGTAGTGGAAGCGATCATCTTGCTCTACAATGACCAGAATGGGTGTTGTTCAAACTGAACATTTATTTCTTCAACATGCTGCAGCAGAAAGGGAGATAAACAGCCAACACTATTTTCATAGTTAAGCTATGAAGTAGCCTACTTCCCCCCGCAGCATCGCTCGTTTGAGATGACTTCGGCTCGCCTGGGAAGCAGGCGAGAGCAGCCGAGTGCAGTCAGCCAATTAGAGGCAGAGAGGGGCGGGTCATGCCTTCGCCTAGCCTTCGCCATCATGGGAAAAAAAGATTGCGTCCCGGAGCTAGCCTGAGAGGCTAATAAAAGCTACATGTTACAGAGTAAGCTGACTATCAGTACGTTATTGCACGCATAGGCCTATCTTTACATTTAAACGTTTACATAGAAAAAATAGAAATAGAAGTAGGCTATGTCAGTGTTTTCCCCTGAATAGCTGAGAAAGTGGACACTGTCAATAGTTAGCACTGTGAAGCTGATACAATTCAGGTGATGCGGTAATGCAACATTTAAGATATGCCAACCATATCTATGATGCCAACCGCCATAAAACACAGAAGAAGAAGCTGAGAAAAAGGAAGTGCTGTGGGGTTGCAGCTGGTGAAAACCGTCTAAAGTAAATTGCTTATGCTACATCATCCTATTCACCTTCCAACCAACACGGGGGTCGTGTTCCACTTCCTGTGACAGTACAGTAGCCTATAATAAATATCGCTCGCTGCTCTGAGCCTCCACATCCCAGTTATTTTGCGATAAAGGAACGCACCTCTCTAGTAGTAGATTTCCGAGAGGTTGGTTTCACACTACGCGTTTATTAGGGCTGTGATTGGATTATGGGACTCTGTGTGTGGTGACGTCATTCAGATGACTTCTGGTTCGCCTGTCAGGCAGAGAGGGTCATGCCTTCATATTCTAGCCTTTGCCATCATGGGAAAAAAATATCACTGAATATCGCAGAATTTTCAGCAGTGGATTGCATGCTTTACTTAATATCCCAAAGCATTTGTAAACACTAATTATCAATCTAATCAAAATAAGAATCTTACCCCTTACTTCAAATAATTGGTTTGCCAGTCTAAATAAAGTTAACTATTTCTGGGTTTGTTCGGCATTGGGGGGGGGGGGGGGGGGGGGGGGGGGGTCATACTTGAGGCCATCTTGCCAGTTGCCATCGAATACAACATTGGTTTGATCCACCAGGACAAAGCAAAGATGGAAGTAGAAAGGACTACCATGGAGAATTTTAATAGGGTTAAAAAGCTAGACTTTATTCAATCATATCCAAAAGAAATTGTGCATAGTCTTATTGAAAGATTATGAAATATTTAAGTTATGTAAAATAATACTAAAATAAAAAATAACATTGAACATTAACCCGATTAACCCAACCATTGTGGAATAATCCTCCTAATAAAACAGTAAAAAGTAAGAAGAAAAATAATAAGAAAAAAACAATGAATTAGATGGGGGAAAGATCTAACCAATAGCTGTTTTAGGACTTTTAATAGTCTTAGAAGTGAAGAATATGAACATTTAAATTACACTAGATAACTTCATTGAAAAGCATCATTTACTGACAGTCAATACAGTTTCAGAGAAAACAGATCAACATAAATGGCATTAATGGAGTTAACAGAAGAAATTACTGACAACACGGAGTATGCAATAGGATTATCATAGATATACATGTATATATAAAAAAAGCATTTGATACAATTAATCATGACATTACTTAATCAAATGGAAAGTATGGTGTCATGGTGTTAAAAAGCTATATTGAAAATAGGCAACAGTATGTACAAATGGGTGATTACAAATCAGCAATGTTAGACATTACATGTGGGGTCCCTCAGGGGTCAGTGTTAGGTCAAAAACTGTTTATTCTATACATAAATTACATAATAGGGTTTCAAGGATGCTGAAATTTGTTTTATTTACAGACGATACTAACATTTTATGTTCTGGGAAAAATCTGCAGCAGCTTTTGGAGGTGGTCACAACAGAAATGAAAAAATTAAAACGATGGTTTGACATTAGTCTCGGCTCCCAGACGTTTGGTGAGCTGCGCCACCAGGGCTGAGTCTAGTTTGACATAAACAAATTGTCATAAAATCTGAACAAAACTACCACACAATACCACACAAGTACAAATAATGATAATGTTAATATTCAAAAAGAGTATATGAAAATACATTTCTGGGTGTGATACTGGACCACAAAATCTGCTGGAAATCTCAGATAAGTCATGTAAGAACAAAACTAGCAAAGAGCATAGCAGTTCTGGGGAAAACAAGATGCATACTGGATCATAAATCACTGCACATCCTGTATTCTTCACTTGTTTTACCATATCTGAATGACTGTGTAGACGTTTGGGGTAAGACTTACAAAAGCAACTTAGAACCAGTATACAAAAGAGAGCAATCAGGATAATAATGTCAGATATAGAGAACACACGGATAATGTTTTTAAAGTCACATACATTGAAACTCATGGATGTGGTCCAATTTAAATCTGCACTTATTATGTTCAAAGCAAGAAATAATTTACTTCCAGGCAAAAAAAAAATGTTTTGTGACAGAGAGGTGGGCTATAATTTAAGAGAAGAAGTTAATTAAAAAACAACATTGTGTTCGTACAACAAAACAGAGTATGTGTATTTCAATCAAGGGTGGATCTGTGGAATGGGTTGGGTGATGGGTTAAAGCAAAACCCAAATATAAATCAATAAAAAAAACGATACAAAAACAACATTTTTGGGAGGTATATGGTTGAGGATGGATTGTGTTAAGGGCTGTTTTTGTTTGTTCTTTAAATTTATTTAACACTGCATGGGTGGATATTTGGATTGTTTATATATATAATTTGGGTTGTAAAGAAATTTGGGATATTAGTCTGAATATTTATATTTGGTTGTAAATAGATTTATGAAGCGGTTTGTTATTTAACAGTTAAGTGAGAAAGGGGTAGGAATGTAGTTTTACTTACTCCTTTTCGGACAATGTTTCCCTGTTTTGTTTGTTTACTTATGTTTTTTATTTCATTTTATGTTCAAAATAAATAAATTCCTTCATTAATTCACTACACTGAGTTCCATTACAGGGAATTCACTCATTGGCAATAAAACACGCTTAATACATCTAAATTGCTTCACAATTCTTACTCTTATAAAAGAGAACTATATGATTAATACATACGTCCACACAACACAAACTAAGCCGGTAAATGATCACTCTCCTGTGTGGACTTTCATGTGTTTCTTTAAGTTTCTTTGATGACTAAAATTCTTACCACAGACTGAGCAATTGGATGCTGTCTCTGCTGTGTGGACTTTCATGTGTGTCTTCAAGTGTGATTTTTGAGCACAACTTTTACCACATACTGAGCAATTAAAAGTATCTCCTGTGTGGTATCTCATGTGTATCTTCAGGTTTGAATTTTGATTAAAACCTTTACCACAGACTGAACAATTAAATGGTTTCTCTCCTGTGTGGTATCTCATGTGTATCTTCAAGTCTGAATTTTGATTAAAACCTTTACCACAGACTGAACAGTTAAATGGTTTCTCTCCTGTGTGGAGTCTCATGTGTCTCTTCAAGTTGCTTTGATGACCAAGACTTTTACCACAGACTGAGCAATTAAATGGTTTCTCTCCTGTGTGAACTCTCATGTGTGCCGCCAGGTGTACCTTATAGCCAAAACTTTTACCACAGACTGAGCAATTAAATGCATCTCCTGTGTGATATCTCATGTGTATCTTCAATTTTGAATTTTGATTAAAACATTTCCCACAGACTGAACAATTAAATGGTTTCTCTCCTGTGTGGACTTTCATGTGTGTCTTCAAATCAGATTTTTGAACACAACTTTTACCACAGACTGAGCAATTAAATGTATCTCCTGTGTGGTATCTCATGTGTATCTTCAATTTTGAATTTTGATTAAAACTTTTCCCACAGACTGAACAATCAAATGGTTTCTCTCCTGTGTGGACTCTCATGTGTGACGTCAGGTGTCCTTCCTGACCAAAACTTTTGCCACAGATTGAGCAATTAAATGCATCTTGTGTGTGGCTTTTCATGTGTGCCTCCAATTTTGAATTTTGATTAAAACCTCTCTCACAGACTGAACAATTAAACGGTTTCTCTCCTGTGTGGACTCTCATGTGTCTCTTCAAGTTGCTTTGATGACCAATACTTTTACCACAGACTGAGCAATTAAAAGGTTTCTCTCCTGTGTGGACTCTCATGTGTGATGTCAGGTGTCCTTTATAGCCAAAACTTTTACCACAGACTGAGCAATTAAATGCATCTCCTGTGTGGTATCTCATGTGTATCTTCAATTTGGAATTTTGACTAAAACCTTTCGCACAGACTGAACAATTAAATGGTTTCTCTCCTGTGTGGACTCTCATATGTGACGTCAGGTGTCCTTTATTACCAAAACTTTTACCACAGACTGAGCAATTTAATGTATCTCCTGTGTGGTATCTCATGTGCATCTTCAAGTTTGAATTTTGATTAAAACCTTTACCACAGAATGAACAACTAAAGAGTTTCTTTCCAAGAACTTCACAGTTTTTCTGAGAGTCTAAACCTGACTGAGCCTCAGATTCCGTCCAACCATCACTGTCTTCAGTCTCAGGTTCAAAAGGATGTGTCCAGTCCTCTCCATCAGCTTGTGTTTTTATCTGTCCAGTTGAGCTGCTGGCTAGAGGCACTGCCTCTCTGTTCTCCTCAGTTTGAATTTGATGAAGCTGTGAGCAGTGAGGTTTTGCCTCATCATCTTCACTCTTCACAGAGACAGGGGTGAATGGGGACTGGGTGTTATGGGCCTCCTGTTCCTCCTGTTCCTCTTTAATGTGTGGGGGCTCTGGGTCCTCCTGAAGCTGCTCTCCCTCCTGACTGGTCCAGAGTTCCTCCGGTTCCTCTTTAATGTATAGTTCCAGCTGTTCCTCTTTGATGTGTGGGGGCTCTGGGTCCTCCTGAAGCTGCTCTCCCTCCTGACTGATCCAGAGTTCCTCCTGTTCCTCTTTAATGTGTGGGGGCTCTGGGTCCTCCTGGTCCAGACTGGGGTTCCATTCCTGCTGCTCTGAGGGAACCTCTTCTTTACTGACCAACAGTTGCTGGAGGTCTGGAGGTCCATCTGAAATACAGACATCTTCACAAAGGAAAACTGACTGGAACTCAACCTAAACTGGTTACCATTTCTTCATAATGTCAATGGAAAAATTATTGAGGGGTACCAAAGGCCAAAGGCTGTATGTAGCTTGCTAGATCTCTTGCCCCTGAATCTCAATTATGAATTAAGTATTTGAGTTCTTAATACTACCGGTATAAGGATACCTGGTGCATTCATGATATATTTAAGCAATATAGCATGAGAGCAAGTGTGTTGTGGCGAATATATCCCGCTGATAAGCTGTTATCCCACGAGGCCTGCGGCCTCGTGGGATAACAGCTTATCAGCAGGATATATTCCACAACACCACGCAGCTCGAGTGCTATATTGCTTTTATAAAACGGTTTCCAAGTATAATAATATAATAATAATAATACTATAAGTCCGACTGGCATGGTATTCTGATAGTCAGTTGAAACACTACTGTAAGGCGGGACCGCAAGAACGTGCGGGTGATTTGATTGGATCGTTCTAGAGACTGAAGTTGACATTGGCCAATCCTGGCGCTTGCTGAGAAGCTGAGAGCTTTCTGGAAAGCCGACAGGCAGCTCGAGCGCAGCGCTGCATTCTCAGCGCTTGCTGAGAAGCTGAGTGCTTTCTGCAAAGCCCGACACCAACTAACGTTACGGGGTTAAATGCGGGGTTAACAGCCTTTTTTTTGCAAAGAAGACATTAGCCCACATTTATTCTTGTACAAAACATAATTTTCTGCGAAGTATTAGTAAAGTTATAAGCGAAGATCGATTCACAAGGATCTGACAGCTGTCTCCGCCATTTTTTTTTTCTACGTTGTCATTTGAGGTAAGCCTTATTATTACTCTCTTAGTAAGAGAGTTGCCATGGCAACTCAATAACCCATGGTCATGGGTTATTGGACTCGGTTACGGGATTTATACAATGGCTGTGAACCAATCAGAATGCTTGATTTGAGAGAGCCGTTTTATAAAGAACAATAATTAAAGGATAAAAGAAAGATTGAAAGTGTTATTGGGAACCTGTATAAACATCCAAAATGATCGTGATAGCTATATCTTGGTGATTTTGCATGCAGACAACAAAACATTTTCAACCAATCAACATAGTTCTAAAAAGGAAGAGAGAGCAAGTTCAGTAGCTCACTGCTTGCAGAGGAACTGATGACAGAAGTTCAGGAAGCAAGCACTATTTGACAGAGGCCACGCCCTCTATAAGAATGTTGAAAAGCAGCATGACATACCGGTCAGGATCAGAGGAGCTGTTGGGATTAGCAGTTTCTCTTCATCATCTTCACTCTTCACAGGGATAGGAGTGAATGGTAACTTGGTGATATGGGCCTCCTCCGGCCCTTGAAGCTGCTCTCCCTCCTGACTGGTCCAGGGTTCCTCATGTTCCTCTTTAATGTGTGGAGGCTCTGTGTCTTCCTGGTCCAGACTGGAGCTCCAATCCTGCTGCTCAGAGGGAACCTCTTCTTTACAGACCAACAGCTGCTGAAGGTCTGGAGGTACAGCTGAAATACAAACATATTCACATGAAAACAGGAAGTCAACTGACACTTGTTACTGGAGATGGTGACTTCTCTTTGGTTAAAATTGACTAAGTGGGTGGGTGGGCGGTGTCCCGGTGTCTTTCTGTCAGTCACGAAAGTGACATCAGTGAGGTGGGTAGCGGTGTAAGTCACGTTTTGTGTCACAAAAGTGACAGAAGTGACATCATCACTTCCTGGGCAAAAGTTGGCACAGCACAAATTCTCAACTGTGTCACTCAGGCAGTTATTGTGATGTCATCAGTGATGTCACTCGAGCAACTGTGATGCAGTATGATCCAGGGTTTCCGTTATCTGGTAATTGCCAGACTTCTACGGTTATAATTAATCAAAGTCAGAGAAATTAAAATCTGCCGGTCACCAAGTCCGGTGAAAATAATCCCCTCTCACTATGAGTTGTATTCATAGATAGTAAATCAGATGGATAAAATGAGCGTGACGTCACCCCGTGGCTTTTGAGACACGACTTGAAGCCCCAAATCACTTGATTCCGGGTATAATTAATGGCCAGGCCAGCGAAGCGGCAGTCGGCTGGCTGAGGCTGAGACCCGTCACACCCGAGCATTTCGGCTCAAGATTCAAACGGATTACCCAGAATACTCTAGGAAATTATAGCTCCTCCGCAGCAATGGGTCGTGGCCGGGCACTAATAACATGAACGTGATTAGCTAATATTGCTAATAACGTGAACATTAGCTGCTAACTAACTAGCGGTGTCATTGATGCAAGCCAGGCTAGCCAGCTAACTCTAGCCATAAGTATCGTCTGCTGCAGCAATAGTTTTGTCTCCCATGTATGATCCATCATCTGACACATTTTAATTCCATCTGTTTATGTGGCTCTTGTCTTGCCAGCCAGCTAACGCGTATTGTTGCAGACACTTTTTCTGGCTGTTAGGCAAAACAGCCAGCCGACTGACTGAGCTCAGATGCTCAGACTGAGCCGAGCCAGCCAGGATCCTTCCACTGACGAGTCGATCACACGCTGTTTTCAATGGACACCATTGGTTCTGCGCAGTGCTGTTTATTACTTCACACACAGTCTCAACGCCAGACCCATGAGAGTTCTTACGCTGATACACTACGTTACTGCATGCTCCAGAGCTCTCTCTGGTTCTGGGACACTTTCCCTCAGCCGGCTGGTTATGGGAGGAAACCGTTCACTTGGCCAGTCATATGCCAGTGATGGATTCAGTCCTCCCCAATCAGTAATGACTTTGCGATCAGACAACACGGGAGGCGCAGCCCATTTTTAGAACAGCTCTCTCATCGGTGCTACGACCTGTCACTCATTCAATTTCAACCCGCCTTCAAAAACCAGCAGTGGTTGTGAAGGGTCACAGACTCACTTATGTAGTATACGGAGCGCAGCGATTCAATGTAATATTTGAGTCTGGGGAGAGACTACTTCACACACTACCTGCCTGCCTCAACCATAGATATAAATACGTATTTATGATATTTAGGTATTTATATCTATGGCCTCAACCCCCCAAAAATTCAATCTATAAAGCAGCCGGTTAGGTTAGGTTAAGTTTATTTGATATGGACATCACATAGCATTGGAGATGTGACATACATGTATGCACCACAACAGATACACAGTGTTAAGTGTTTATAGCGGCATGCTAATTTTCAACACCTGTCCACAGGCGACTCCTACACCAAAACACAACCCAATAAGACATACCCAAAAAGAAACATAATCAAATATAAAACCACAAGAGTAAAGCCATACATACAAATGTATTGACAAGGAGGTCACTAGATGCTGGAGACCAGGTATTCAAGGATGTACATACAATACAGTACACACAGTGTACACACAATACAGACATAATACACAGAGTACCACCAGAGGTCTACAAGTATTAAGTGTGAGAACACAGTTGTTTCTCTTTTAACCATGACATAATACCCCTGTTAAAAGTATTAAAATTGTGTTGTGTTTTCAGCTCAGTAGGTAGACTGTTCCATAGTTTTGCTCCTTTAACGGAGAAAACTGATTGTCCAAACGAGGTTATACACATCGGGACACGTCAGTCTCCGTTTGTAGAAGCCCGCGTGTTAATTCTACTCGTCTGCTGGTGTCTTACAACGTAATCATTAAAAGAGGAAGGAGCGTGGCCATGCAGACATTTAAAAATAAGCTTTAGGTTTGAATAGCTTATGAAACTTCCAAAGCTGAGCATTTTGTGTTTCCCCAAGATGGGACAATGGTGCCACCTCATTGGTTTTATGTCCATGATTTTTATTGTCTGGTTATATAGAGATACAATGGGTTTTATAGTTGTTTGTGAGGCTTGTGACCAGGTGGTGATGCAGTGTGATAGGTGTGAAAATAGCATAGCATGCATGTAAACTGTACTGAGTGTCAGACACTTTCTAATTCGTTTGGGAGTCACAGGTATTTGACATGATCAACCTCTGGCCACTAGGCGAGAAATCACTGGTGACCGGGGCTTGGGGAACCCCCTGTGTGTGTGTGTGTGTGTGTGTGTGTGTGTGTGTGTGTGTGTGTGTGTGTGTGTGTGCTGACCTTCCTTCTCTTCTTCAGTGAGGCTGTGACCTGGGACGGGACTCCGAAGATCCGGTGCTCGCCACACACCGGCCGCCATCTTCCAAGACAGAGAGAGAGAGGGGGGGGGGGGGGGGATAGGAGACGGGGGAGAGAAGGAGATAGAGAGCACAGGGAGAGAGAGAGGGGGGCTTTGTGACAACGTGGCTGACATTGCACAACCCAAGATCTCCATTATCCGACAAGCACAGCAGTTTCACTTCCGGTATGGTGATTTTGCTTTCAAAATAAAAGCGCGGGAAAGGGTGTTTTTTACAATAGAAAATAAAGCAGTAATCTATACATCAGATCGGCAAATACAACATTTTGTAGTAGGCTCTCATGACCGTGCCCCTTTTAGGCAGAAACTCGCCATAGGAAAAGACTGTACAAGAAGCCAAAAACACTTCAAACAAGCTATTTAAAATGGTTTAAATTAATATTGATATGCCGAAGAGTTGCTGTGTTGTTGGTTTCACTAACAATAGATTTTTTTTAGAGTAGGGGTGATGTTACCGGCCTCAAGCCTAGGGGTACCTGGGCCAGCAGCTATTTAGCTATGCCAATCCTGGATGGCTGCGGAGCATTAGGAAACACACCATGTTTATTCTGCGTATGACAATCCATTTCAAGTCTATTCAATATCATATTGCTGTATCAAACATATTTCTGTATAACACATTTCTGTATCAAAAATAAACAGACATGCCCTTTAACTGATACTGTATACTGTAAAATCATATTTCAGTCACATACTGTATAGGACAAATCAGCGTGACGTCAATGCCACCCAAAAATGCCTAACCTCGCGGCAGTTAACTAGTATGAGTTGTGCCAAACAAACGTTATATTTTGACATTCTGAGTGAGAGCAGAATTAGCTCAGTTCAGCTTAGTTTGATGTATAATATATACATGTCGTGTTAAAGTTGTGTGGACTGTTGCAGTTTTTAAATTGTAAACACGGTCAGCCGGCTAGAGTCAGACGCTCAAACTCAGGCTCCATAGGGTTCCATTGCCGTTGCCACCCAGTGACGTGGTTTGTTTGCCAAAATGCTGCGACGAGAAACGTATAAAGCCCATTGGTTCAACACAGGTGCATCACAAACCCACAGTGAAGTGTAGCAACTTCAATTGTATATCTATTCCAAGCTGTCACTCCATATTTTTACATAAATACCACCTGCAATGCATACATTAAAATAAAAAAATAAGTAATCTGAAGGGCTGGGTCATTTGAGCAGTGAGTGTGGGTGGCGCTAATGCATATTGTTTACAAACCGCTGTTAAACAAAACGGCAGAAGAAGCCTGCTCTCGTCTGCTTTCCAGGCGAGGCGGCAGTCAACTCAAACGAGCCTAAAGCATTTCCCTTCTCTCCAGAACCACTGCAGTCTGTTTAGAATGAACCAACATTGAGGTTAACGGGTTAACCTGGTAGTGGCCATTACTGGAATTACAACACCACAAAACGATGACCAATTCATTGTCACTTAATAACTCAATGACTCAAAATGGACTTTTCGTTTTCCCTCACTCAAGGAACTGTTACTCTCCTGTTGTAATCTTCTGAATGTGGGTCAAACGAACAAGTATAGCTGCCTATAATCCATTCAAATGCTTTCATCTCAGTCACAGGCAAGCTAGCAGTGAGACAACAATAGATGTTAAGATGCTTGACCCAAAACAACATCCAACTCGGTCTTTGAGCATTTATATCGCCCACAAATGTAGCTGAATGATTATCTAACATCTCGATACTTTGTGAACTCACTCTGTTTTTAACATCACATTTACATACCTGCGCGCAGTAAGAAAACGAGACGAGAATATCTATGCAACCAACTCGGACGCCATGTTTATTCCGCGTCTGACGTGTCTGACGCATAGACTGACGTCACCGACGCGTGATTTCTATTCGCACATAGGTTACGCAATAACCACGCCCTGTGCCCGCCTACGCAGCAGTCAAGCGCCGGGATTGGCCAGGAGCAAGTCTTTTGTCTTCTTCTTTTGACAGCTGGAATATCCCACACCACAAACACTGGAGGGCACGCAGCCCAGCGATTTCATGAACCAACTGAATAGCTCTTGAGAAAGTGCATGGTATATATATATTTATAAAACGGCTCTCTCAAATCAAGCAATCTGATTGGTTCACAGCCATTGTATAAATCCAATAACCGAGTCCAATAACCCATGGCCATGGGTTATTGGACTCGGTTATTGGTTGCCATGGCAACTCTCTTACTAAAAGCCTTTGGTTTAAAAAAAAAAACAAATGGCGGAGACAGCTGTCAGATCCTTGTGAATCGATCTTCGCTTATAACTTTACTAATACTTCGCAGAAAATGATGTTTTGTACAAGAATAGACGCGGGCTAATGTCTTAACCCCTCTCTCGCGCGCCCTCACTCTTAACCCCGCATTTCTAAATAAGACGTAACGTTACTTGGTGTCGGAATACGGCTCTGGTGTCGGGCTTTACAAAAAGCTCTCAGCTTCTCAGCAAGCGCCAGGATTGGCCAATGTCGACTTCAGTCTCCAGAACGATCCAATCAAATCACCCGCACGTCTATCTTCTTGCTAGAGGTCCCGCCTTACAGTAGTGTTTCAACTGACTCTATCAGACCATGCCAGTCGGACTTATAGTATTATTATTATTATATTATTATACTTGGAAACCGTTTTATAAAAGCAATATAGCACTCGAGCTGCGTGGTGTTGTGGAATATATCCCGCTGATAAGCTGTTATCCCACTCGGCCTGCTGCCTCGTGGGATAACAGCTTATCAGCGGGATATATTCTCCACAACACACTTGCTCTCGTGCTATATTGCTTAAATATATATATATAGCCTATATATATATATATATATATATATATATATATATATATATTGTAACGTATCGGTGATACGCCAAGTAACGGAGAGTTGTAGTTGGTACAGGTTCTTTATTCACAGGCTTCTTTAGCTCCTAGCAGCTAGCTTCACAGAGCTAGCTCTACACACAACACCCGGTCTCGCTCACTCCATAGCTTGACTGCCTCCGGCACCCCGGCCGCTGGTCCTATATACCCCGTTTCCCCTAGGAACACACCCGCACACATTAGTTCCTAGCTACAATCCAGACACTTATGTTGCACATCACATTACAGGTAATACTTGGATTACCTGAAACGCTACATACTCCTCACCCAACATTTGTTTAACGCCCACGTTAACACCCACAACCCACACATATCCCCCTGTACCAAAACACACCACCCCACAACATTTTGTATTCCCCCAATTTGTCTCTTATTATTTCACTACTTCTTAATTTTCGTTCCACCACCACCATTTGCATTTCTTTTCATTTCTTCCCTCTTTTCCCATTCCTTTAAATTCAACCCACATTTCAATTCACATTCCCATTCCAATAGCCCTTCTCTTTAACACCACTTATTTTGCATTCACTCCCACCATCATTTAGTTACTTCCCATTAGCACCCTTTTCCCCAACATTTTCACTTAACACAAGCCCAACATTTACATTCCCTCTTGTCTCTTTACAACCCATCACATTGACATCATTCTTTTTTCCATTACCTTCATTTAAACCTTTTTTTCTTATTCACATTATCCCACTTCACTTCAACCACTATTTCCATCCCCCCTTTTAAAGCTTATGTCCCACCTAAAGCATGCTAGTCCCGCTCAACCCCCAGTGGGGTTAGTCCTCTGCAGTGTAACTCTTTTCGGTCCCCCCTTTGTGCCCCACAGACCTCACACTCCCTGCAGTATCTCCGCACGTCCTCCTTTTGTTTGCCCCAATAGAAATGTCCACGGATGAGGCTGAGTGTCTCTTCGGGCCCACGATCACCGTATGGGCCCTTGTGCATCCACTTCAGTGCCAATTCTCGCAGGCAACCGGGTACCACCCACTGGGTCCCGCTTTTCCCGTGCCCCTTTCTCTCTAAAACCCCAGCTCCACCCAGTTGCAGGTCCGAAAACATGTTCCACAATCCTTTCGTGGCACCGGAAAACATGTGAATCTCCTCCACAGGGGGCCGGCGTCCGGCCGCCACCCACGCATACACCGGACCGATATCCGCATCCTCCATCTGTCTGCGTCTCCGCTCATGCCCGTCGACCTCCCAGATGGCCCTGTCTTCGTCTGTCTGCTCCACCTCTTGCACTCGCTCGTCCTCCCGTCCCGCTCCCCCAGGGTGCGGCGTGTTGAGGACAGCAGGGCGGACACCATCGGCGTCGATCTCCACCTCGACTTTCTGCAGTGCGGCCGTGGGGGCTGTGTAGCGGCTTGGTTGGGGCGTCTCCTCCGGCCTTGACCCCTCTCGCTCCCCCGGGGACACGAGTGCCGCTCCCCCGACTGTAACAGCTCTGCAGATGATGTCGCTCACTTCCCTCTGGCTGTTCAAAACGATCCCCGCTCTCCTGATGGTCTCGTCGCTGATGATGATGTCCCCCTCTACCGGCTGGTATGCAGAGCAGCTAGCCTGGGCCGGCTCAACAGTCACTCTCCTGCTCAGAACAATCGGCTCTGCACTGCTCCGCTGCTCCGCCGCTTGTTGCTCAGGCTGCTCCACTGCTCCGCTACTCCGCTGCTCCTCTGCCTGTTGCTCCGGCTGCTCCCCCGGCTGTGTGTCTCTTCCAGCGTTCACACTCTTAGTGCAGTCTCTAGCTAAATGTTCAGGCGACTGGCAAGCCCAACACAGCCTCACCTGTCTCTCCTCTCTCGCTGTCCTCCAATCCCCGACAGCTTCTTGACATTCTCTGGCTAAATGTCCGATCGCGCCGCATGCCCAGCAGGCTCCCTGCTGTCCATGTCGTTGTCCCGCATACCCGGTCCGTCTCCCGGGTCCGCCTCGGCACCACCTCGCCACATGGCCCGGTTCTCCACAGCTCCAACACAGTCTATTTTGTGGTTCCTCCAGCCGTTCTCCACACTGCGCTCCCTCTGCGCTCATCAAATCCACCCGCTGCATGACTTCTCGCAGCGTCCGCATCACCTCTACTGCCCAGGCAGGAGTTTCTTCCACCAGCCGTCTGACTTCTTTCAACACACGGGCTTCCATGCCCGCCAGCATCGAGCTGATCTCTGTCGTCAGCCCCTCTTTTCTCCCGTTCGCCGACAGGCTTTCTTCTAGGCGCACCATCACACGTGGCGCTCGTAGCAGCTAGCTCACACAGCTAGCTCGCTCCCGCTAGGTCGCTCGAGCCTTTGATCTCCAACTTTTCTCCGCTGTTCCTCCTCACTCTCTCCCCTCTCGACCGAATCAGAGGCGCTACCGCTTTACTGTCTGACACCAATGTAACGTATCGGTGATACGCCAAGTAACGGAGAGTTGTAGTTGGTACAGGTTCTTTATTCACAGGCTTCTTTAGCTCCTAGCAGCTAGCTTCACAGAGCTAGCTCTACACACAACACCCGGTCTCGCTCACTCCATAGCTTGACTGCCTCCGGCACCCCGGCCGCTGGTCCTATATACCCCGTTTCCCCTAGGAACACACCCGCACACATTAGTTCCTAGCTACAATCCAGACACTTATGTTGCACATCACATTACAGGTAATACTTGGATTACCTGAAACGCTACAATATATATATATATATATGAAAACATAGCGGAGTTGTGGAGGCAGCACTATTCCGCTATCTTTAACTGCTTAGACAGTGACCCCTTGGAAGTGGGGAGCATCCCTGACAGCGAGGTAGTTGGAGTCACAGCTATTGAGGTGCAGGAGGCAATAACTCAGCTGGCTAATCATAAAGCAGCCGGTCCAGATAATATCACTGCAGAGCATTAAAGTATGCAAGCCCCTAGGGTCTCTGTTCTGCTCGCCATATGTTTTACAGGCCTCATGTCACATGGGCTGCTGCCAAACTCCATGTTGCCTGTTACCTTGGTGACAGTCATCAAGGATAAGACAGGCAAGGTGGGTAGCCTGGACAATGACCGGCCAATTGCACTTGCTAGTGTACTCTCCAAAGTTTTAGAGAAAATCTTACTATCTCGTTTAAGTCCATATTTAGGCACTGCTGATAATCAGTTTTGGGTTAAAGCCAAGCATGGTACTGACCTTTGCATCTATGGACTGAAAGAAGTTATTGATATGTATAAAGGTAAAAACTCCTCTGTCCTAGTTTCAGTTTCAGTTTATTTAAGAAAAAGGACAGTACACATTAATCAACATTACTGTAAATGCGCCAGTTTTAGCCAACTGGCTAATTCGCAACTGTAGTCCTTTTGGCAAGATGTTATAAAACCATTTATTAGTGGGTTTCATTGATGCCTCTAAGGCATTTGACTGTGTAAACCACCAGAAACTGTTCATTAAGCTGAGGGAGAGGGGAGTGCCTTGCAGTTTGATCAGAATCCTGGCATACTGGTATGCAAACCAGACTATGCAGATCAAGTGGGGCAACATTGTCTCTGCTCCTTTTGGGGTTGGGAATGGTGTCCGTCAGGGAGGGCTTCTTTCTCCTGTGCTTTTTAATTTCTATATGAATGACCTTTCTGTGCAGCTCAGTAGCTGTAGAACTGGATGTGTGCTTGGTAACACCTTCATTAATCATTTTATGTCTGCTGACGACCTGGCCATACTGTCGCCAAGCAGTGCGGGTTTCCAACAGCTGCTAAATATTTGTTCTGACTATGGTGTACAGTTTGATGTAAAGTACAATGCTAAAAAGAGTGGCATTATGATATTCAGGACAAGAGATGATAGGGATCTCTCCTTCCCATCCTTTTCAGGACATGTGCTGGATGTGTGTAGCAGTACTAAATATCTGGGCCACATCATTAATGATCATATGAGTGATGACGATGACATGTATAGACAGCGACGTATGTTGTATGCACAAGCAAATATGCTGAGAAATAAGTTTTATTTCTGCTCTGAAGAGGTTAAGATAACCCTATTCAAAGCCTATTGTACACCGCTTTATACTGCCCCCTTGTGGGTCAAGTTTAAGCAGGCTAGCAAACTGCAGGTGGCCTACAATGGCTGGGTTTCCCAAAAGCTTCTTTGCGCTAAGAAGCTAATTTAACCCTTCTTAAGGCCCCTTAAGAAGCAAACGCGTTTCCCAATTGCTTCTTTACGAAGGCATGCGTTTCCCAAAAGCTTCTTAGCGCTAAGAAGCTTCTTTGACCCTTCTTAAGGCTCCCGTAAGAAGCCAACGAAGCCAACGTGTTTCCCGATTGCTTCTTAGCCTAAAATTATCTTCCAATTATCTTCCGTTAAGAAGGCTGCGTTTCCCAAAAGCTTCTTAGCGCTAAGATGATCTTTCGTTAAGAAGGTTTTGTAAGAAGGGTCTGGGGCATTCTTAACACCTTCTTAATGACAAAACACTGGCAGATCCAGCCGCGTCAGGCAAAAGGAGATACTTGTGTCCACTGTTCCTCTTGTGTTTTTCCCTTTTTCCTTTCTTTCATGCACCCTTGAGTTTTTAAAATTGGGGAACACTTGAAAATCTCCCCTCTATGTATGGTTACTTGTGTTTTAAATGTTTTACCGTAGGCTATATTCCTCTAATCAGAATGGATTCCTTTTATAATGTTGTGGATTCATATAGCACCTTTCACAGAACCCAAGGTCGCTTAAATTCTGTAGTGTTTCTCTGTTTTGTTGTATGCTGTGTATATAAAGCAATTTGAACTGCAGTCCATGTCTGAAATAAATAATGTTTAATAAAGTTTAAGGGGGCCATGATTAGGTTATTCTACAACAGTGTTTCTCAACCACTGAGTCGTGGCCCACTGGTGGGCTCAGAGTGCCATCTAATGGGCTGCAGAGGACCTCTCACATCGAGATGATGGACAGCTCCAGTTAAGATGCTTCTTAAGAGCCTTATATTTTTTTTATTTTTCTCTTCTGTTAAGAAGGCGTTTGGGAAACACTTCTTTGGAGCCTTCTTAACTCCTTAAGAAGCTTCTTAACTCCTTAAGAAGCTTCTTAACTCTTAAGAACCTTCTTTGTTGGGAAACTCAGCCAATGACTGTATGAGAATACTGCTTGGGAGGCCAAGGTGTTGTAGTGCCAGTGAAATGTTTTGTGGTGTAGGGGTCAATACCTTTCATGCCCTCCTGAGAAACCTGTGCAAAAAGTAGACAGGGACACGTACATCCAAACTGGGCCACACTGGGCCAGGGTGCTGGATCAAAAGGTTAACTTACAGTGAAAAAAGAACAATCCGCACACCAAGAGAGCTCCCATTGTTGTTTTTTTATTTGCAACACAGCGTGACGTTTGGGGCCACACCGGCCCTTCCTCAGACGCTTTCTGAAGTGGCAGAGAGACGCCGTCTTAAATATCCGTATCAATACACATGACAGATCACCAGGTGTTCAGCAATTAGCAATTAGAAAAGTTAAAATAAAAAAATGTACACACATATGAAAGTATTAGTATTATAGACACAAATGTACAGATTCTAACAGTATATAAACAAGCAGGACAATTATAATTGGCCCCCAAAAGGGAGTAGTTTGTGGGCTCTGGTTTACAGTAAGTAGTCAAGTAGAATTTGGAAGAGGCCCAAAACAAATACATCCCTGGAGGCGCCTCCATTAACCACAACATACTGCATTTGCAGAAATACTACTGAGAAACCTGACCTATAAGTTTATTTGTCGCCTGAATGTTTCTCAGAATATCATAATCATGCTTCTGACTCAGCCCAGTCTTAGTGCAATCAAGTATCACTCCAGCACTTGGGCTCATTGGTACAGGCTCTTATTGTAGTCTTTTTGATGTGCTGATGTTAATTGTTTAATTGTTTGATGTTGTTGTGTTGTCTTTTACTGTGTGTTTTTATTGGACCTTGTGTCTGCTAATAAAGATTGATTGATTGAGATATACTGTATATATATGTGTGTGTGTGTGTGTGTGTGTATGTATGTATATATACTGTATATATATATATATATATACTATGAATATTTCTCATTAATTTCAGTTTCAAAATAAAATGTTCATGTTCTTGTATGTGTGTGTTGTGAAAACCCTGTTCAGTTTCCCAACACACAGAAACACTAAGCAATTAACAGAAAAGTAGAGTTTGTCTCCTGTAGAATACCTTTTGTAGAGTAGAAGGGGAGCAAACTGTAAAAATTCTAGGGCGACACTGTTCTTTTGGTAGAAAAATATTAAAAAGCCTTTATTTAGACATGGCAACAAGCTAAAAAAACACCAACATGTTTCAGCTCATGCAGGAGCCTTCATCAGGGAGTAAGAGGTCATGTAACAAAGTTATATGGACATCAGACATCAGTCAGCAAAATTAAATCAGCGGATGGCCATCCAATCAGAATTATACAATTATACAAAGAGAAACAGAAAAAAGAAGACCACATGCAAATTCCATAAGAATATTTACAACTGGCATCAACTCATAATACCAGAAATAGCCAAAGCATCAGCACAGAACATCATAAAAATACCATGTGACAAACTGTCATAAAACACCTTTTAATATCAGAATTGGCCAAAGCATCAGTATAAAGCCGATGTGTGGCATATTTGCTCTTTTACTCAATAATAAATAAATTGGGTACCCAATCAAATAATCACAGACTTTCGACTTGCATAGAAAATCTGTCAGCAAGCTCCGTGAAAAGCTGTGTAGCAGCGCTCGCAGGGTGCAGGCTCGCATGCTGTGGTTTACCCGATCAAAATGGAGTGGACGTGACTACACCCACTAGCTGCTAGCTAGTTCCTACAAAAGAGAATAGTTCCTACATGAAAGTGCTCACAACAAAGTCTGTGGATTATTTTGAGTAACCGGGTCATGATTTCTGGAAAGAGACAATATTGCTGTTGAGTTTTTCAAAAGTATTTTTTTAGTGCTTCGAGCACTACTAGCCGAGTGCCATCCAGTTCCAATGTATTGGAGAGAAGGCAGCCATCTCTACGGCCGATATCTCCAAAACTCAGGCAACTAACACAAAACGATATAGATGGATGAATAGCACTACAGGTGAGAGGAAAAACATGTATTTTGGATTTTGAGGTGAGCTGTCCCTTTAAGTTAAAAACATGAAATAAAAAGACATTTGCATCTCAAGAAAACATCAAGGATAGACACAATTAAGTCACAGACTAGTTTCCATTTGTTTGTCCTGGTCTCAGACATATAAAACAATACAACAAAGAACAGGCATCAGTACATATTATATATACACACAAACATTAAATAATAATATACATTCCAAAGTCCTACCTCAACCCTCTTCAGCCATCCATTTACCACATTTACTTTTAAAACTGAGGTAAGATTGACTGTTTTTTTTTTTACATGGAAACCTATTCCACATTGCTGCTGCCATATATAGAAAGGTATACTGTCCTGAACAGGTCTTAAATCTACCTGGCGCAATATCTGTGGCCCTGCCCCTAGTAGAATAAACATGAGAGTCCTTAACCAGCGTAAATCATTTCTAAAATACTTTGGCCCATTACCTTGCAGGATTTTGTAAGTAAGCCTCAATTTCAACTGCCGTACTCTATTTTCTTTTGTCTTAAATTCAGGCCAAGGCACTTAATACCACGCTGATTAGTTTATTTTGAACTGTTTGAAGTTTAGTTTTTATTCCCTTGGCGGCGTTGCTGTATCATGTAGTACAGGCATAGTCAAAGTGAGGCTGTATCAAAGCTGCTGCTAATATTTTACGGGTTTCCTGATTCATGAGAAAGGCCTTATGTGCCAGGAATGTGATTTTCTGGTTGTCCGCTATAATAACTATTTGTCCCATAATCTCACCACTCAGGGATCTCTAACTCACAGCCTAAGTATTTAACACAGGGCTATTCAACTACACACAGTTGAATAGGCCTGATTTAACATGTTTTGGCGGCAATCTGAGTGTCACCCCCTGTAATGTTGAGCTCTGAGGTCCATCATAGCCTAATTTTAGAACCCAATAATATAGATTCAGTTTTGCCAAGGTACAAAGACAATCTATTTAGAGACAGCCAGCTAATGATGTTTTTCAATTCCTCACTTAGATTAAGATGTGTGAACTTGTATTCCTGTCCAGAGTGAACTATCATGTCAGCAGCTGTCTTTGATCAGCCGTCTCAGTGTTTCGCTCTCCACCCTCTATCTGACAAGAGACACTGAGGAACCACACCAAAGGCCAAGCCAAAACCCAGGGTAGAGTGGCTCAGTGAATGTGGAGTGGAAGGTGTGTAGGTGGATCAGTGTGTCAGAGGAAACTGTGTAGAAGGATAGAGAGCCAGCAGGCCAGTCCAGATACACTGCTACTCTCTTAGAGCCAGAGGAGGAGGGGGGATGTACAGGTGTTTCTCTGTTATTGTGACAGGCAGTGTAACTATTATCAGAGCAGATCAGACTCCAGGAGTTTTCACTCCCTCCAAGCCTGCAGTCATCACCCTCTCCTCTCCTTCCAATACCTCTGTAAGTCACACCTATATGAACCGTTCCTTTCCACTCAACCTCCCAGTAACAGCGACCAGTCAGATCATTTCTACACAGCAGCTGTTGATGCCAGTCAAATCTCTCTGGGTGATCACGATATTTCTGCTCCTCTCTCACCACTGTCACCTTTCTGTTGTCTTCAGACAGGATGAGGTGTCTGTGTGATGTGTTTGGGTCCAGTGTGAGTTCACATGCATCTGATGGAGAGAACAAGACTCAATACAGCAGCAGTTTCTCATTGTGTATTATCTGTTGATTCATGAACTGATTGACTGTTCATTATTTCAATTTCATCATGACACATTTTGTCAGCCATCTTTTTTCACACTAGCATTTGAATAAATCCTGTAGATGTCACATACAAAGAAACTGAATGTGTGCTGCTTTATTTTCATGAATATAAACTGAAGACACACTTACACTTGCTCAGACCTGGTTTCAACATCTGCATTCCATCATAGTCCACACTGTGGGTGTTAAATAAAGTCAGACCAGCATAATGTCTTCATAATGGAAACAAATAACCTTCATATCCTTGAAAAGTGATTTTATGATTTACCATACATGACTCATATCCACTATTAAACTTTATTGTTAAAATATATTTAGATTATATACATTTATTGAGTGTCTTGATTAATATTTATAATAATTGGGATTTAATTGTATAACACATTGTTTATATTGCCTTAGATCAGGGGTCGGCAACCTTTTTGATATGAAGTGCCATTTAAAATTTTGCTTGTCAATCAGTGGGCCACACCAAGATGAATGACACGCACATACAAATGTAACATTATTCCTTCCAAAATCAGGACATTGAAATGAAAGCACTATACAAGATACACAGCACGGTCCTCTGTCTTCCGCGCTGGCATCTTTCATCTGCTTTCTGCTGCCCAGAGCCATGTATTTAGGATATTTACGGTAGTGACCACTCTCTGCCTGATTGGTTGCCTTCCATGGCAGTGCAGCAGAGCAATCTAGTAAGATAGTGGCATCTTACTAGATTGTTCTGCTGCTGCCATGGAAGGCAACCAATCAGAGGGTGAGACTACCGTAAATATCCTAAATAACATGCAGCACAATTGCAAATGGCTGTAAAGTAGGTAATTTGACAGGGCAATTCAACATTTCTACAAAAAATCTCAATTGTGTGCCATGCCAGTGGAGAAACATCAGTGGATTGTGCCTTTACATTTTCCTTCAATAGACCATATTCACAGCTCTGCTCAGCTCTCTTGGAATGACGTCACCAGCTGGTTGGGAAGCCAGAGAGGCTGTCATCTAAAACCATTGATAACCCGTCTGAACATGGAGCAGTAGACCAAAGGTTTGAGTTCTGTCACACCAATTTCATTTGATCACATCGATAAATGGGCAGATGAATGTGTACGGTGTTACGACTGCTGTCGTATTTTGGGTTTATGTAGTTTGATTTTCATTAATTGCTTGTGTTTCCCTCCCCTGATTGTCTGAGTGATTGTGTGAATGGGTTCCAGGTGTGTATGTGAGTGTATGTGTAATCAGGAGCAGTGATTGGTTGGAGGTGGGAAGGCCCAGCCTTCATAAGAGACCAGACCACCAGACGCTGGTGCGCGCAGGGCCATAACCCATTCTTCCCTGATCCCAACCAGCCACACTGGATCTTTGTTAGATTATGATTTGCTGGAGCTGTAGGAGTAGCCTGCCATTTAAGTTTAACCCCCTTTTTCTCCTGTTTTAGTAGTTTGGGAGGTAAGCTGATGTCTTTTGGTTTTCTTCTTATGTTGTTAGGTAAGATTTAATCCTTTAGTTAGTACCTTTTTGGCTTTGGCCTACTCTGAAGCTAAACTCCAGTTTTAGTTTATTTTGATCTGTGTTATTGAAAACCCTTGTTTGTTTCTTAATTGTTTTCTAATAAATTAATTGTTATTCCTTGCACACAACCAACTGGTGTCTAGTGGCTGATTTTGAGATCTGGGGAGGATGGGCTCATTATGTTGTGTCCAGGTACCCCTAGACAAGGGCATAACATGAAATTGGGGGCTCGTCCATTTGTTCTTCTCGCATTATGGTAAGTTATGGTAAGTAGTTTTTCATACTTCTGTTTGGCAGTTTTTGTCTGTGTAGGCTTTTATTTTACAATGGAGTTAGTAGATTAATTTGTGGACAGTCCTTCGTGGGCCACAATTGATAAATGTAGAAAAAATTACTTTTTAAAGTTGATGTGCTTTACAGTGCCCGGAAGGCAGAGGTGAAAAATAAGCTGTGTGATGTGCTGGTGGAAAAAGGTGTGCTGCCTCAGCCTCCCTCATTGGCAGCAGGGGAGAGGGGGATCGCAGATCTGATACATCAGGGGCGGACGCGAAAGTGGCGGAGGCTGCTGGTGTGTTCGTTGCTGGTGTGGGGTCCGGTCCCTCCCGTGAACTTGCTGGGGGTTTGGCTAGTGAGGATCTCCAAATGACCCTCCAGATAAAGGAGGCGGAGAGGAAGAACAGAGAGCTAGAGGTGCAGGCCATGCATCTCCACGTCAGAGCTCTTGAGTTGGAACGGGGAGCACCTGTGGTCTCCACCCCCGTCCAATCATTCCATCAAGGCACAAGCAGCTCTGTCCCGGCGTTTGATCTCAGTAAGCACATCGGTTTAGTGCCACAGTTTCGTGAGTCTGAGGTGGATGCCTATTTCAGCGCTTTTGAGCGCATAGCCACTACATTAAAATGGCCCACAGAGTTCTGGTCACTTCTATTACAGTGCAAACTTGTTGGGAAAGCCCAGGAAGTCTGTGCGAGTTTGTCCATTGAGCAAAGTCAGGATTATCAGCTGTTGAAAAAAACAGTGTTGCAGGCTTATGAACTTGTGCCTGAAGCCTACAGACAACGTTTTAGAAATGGTGAGAAAACTGCCAATCAGTCGTATGTTGAATTTGCGCGCGAGAAGAGTGTTGTTTGATAAGTGGTGCCAGGCATGTAGTGTTAAAACTGTGGAGGGGATGAGAGAGTTGATCTCGCTGGAGGACTTTAAAAACACGATTTCAGACGGACAAGCCCGTCTTTATTGTCACACGAACACACTACAACACATGCATGCGGCCACAACACACACTCATGCTGACGGTGGCCGGTGAAATATGTCCTCTGCATTTGACCCATCCAGGCTTGTCCTTTCCTCCAGGGGGCAGGCCAGGAGCAGTGGTCGGTTTTTATTTCCAGCGCCCAGGGACCAACTTCAGATGTTGTCGTCACTGGTCGGCTGACGATCTTCTGCATGTTTTTAGTGGGGGGTTATGTACGGAGGAACCCCCTGGGGGGTACGGGGAGAACATGCAAACTCCACACAGAAAGGCCCTTTCGACGAGATAGTCCACCTGGGCAGTAGGCACTTCGCTCTGCCAGTCTCGCGTGGTCAAGACTTCATGCCTGCGTGTAATATGTCACCAAATGTTGCGCGTAAAAACGCATCTCCGGCTTTTGGTGAGAGCGTGAGTGTTTCTATTGTCATGAGTCTGGCCATTTGATTGGTAACTGTCCTGTTATCAGGAGAAAACAACAGTCCTCTCTCTGACCCTCAGCCTGTGCATAATGGGGATGTGGATCTCCATTTTCGTTACATTTCGGATGTTTTGTAAGATTTAGCCGGAGGAAAAGTGTGCTTCACCCAAAGTTTTATGTTTCTGTGTGCCCGTGTCGCCTCGTTTGAGCCAACTGTGTTTCTCAGGTGCGCGATTACGCGCGTGCAAGGCTTGTAAAATGTGTGAAGTTGTGGATCTGTCGGAGTTTATGATTAACTTAGGTGAGTGAGCTCTCGTTGTTTCTTCTTATATTCTGTGGTAGCATGTTAAACTCAGTGAATGGATTTGGTCTGTGACAGCTGAGTTTACATGTGATTCGAGAAAGGTCCGTACGTCTGTTTTGTTGAGCTTCGTTTCTATTGGAAAGGATGTTTCCCGTCACCAAATCAGACATTGGTTTGGAGTGTATCCCTCGTGGTCTGGTGATTTTGTCCAGGTTACGCCTAGTCTGTGTCTGGTTTGAGTCTGGAGGTGGCGATTCGCGACCGTCCCCTAAAAAGGCTCGTTCAAAAAGACACAGACGGGAGCCAAATACTGTTTGTGTGTAATCGGTGGTATCCAGTCTGTGCTAGAGAATATGTGCCTTTACAATAGCTTGTTTTGCAATAGCGTGTTTCGTCCAACAGTATTTTCGTCCATTAGTGTGTTTAAGTAAGTAGCCTACGGTGCAAGTCTACACCGACAAAAAAAAAAAAACTAGACCAAATTTTTAACTAGGAGATTCATTTTTGTATAGCCTATATAATGAAATTGCCGCACTGTTCCACTCTTTCACTTGTATTGATATTGGGCATCTTAGGGGGATGCCTAATTCTTGGGGAAAGGAGGTGTTACGACTGTTGTCGTATTTTGGGTTTATGTAGTTTGATTTTCATTAATTGCTTGTGTTTCCCTCCCCTGATTGTCTGAGTGATTGTGTGAATGGGTTCCAGATGTGTATGTGAGTGTATAGGCTCTTTCACACCGGCCTTGAAAGCCGAAAAATGCACGGAAAATAGGATTAGCGCCTCCGATGTGAAAGTCGTGAACGCGCTTTGGTGGACAATTGTTTTACGCCTTTTGTCCCGCAACGGGAGGTAGTAACAGCGCCGGGTTACCTGGCAACCCGCCTCCACTTGAAAGGTCGTCGCAGCGAGCCGGAAAAGGTGCGAATGGTCTGCTCATTCATAAAAAAAATTACAGGGGAAATCACCTCATGTATCAAGAAAGTGCAGGAGTGAAAGTAAAACAAGGCCAGGTCGAAACCTGGCATACGGCCGGTGCAATGCTGCAGCTGCACACTTACTTTGTTTAAACTTGAATTATAATTGTAGTTTTTCTTTGTTCTTTGATGTGAATTTATGGCTTTTTGGCACCTATATGTAACCTTTTAAGGTTGAGATAATTGTATTATCATTATATGGTCCAAATATTTCAATAAAGCACTTGAAACACTTTAAATATTCTTGCTTGGGTGGTATCATTCTACTTGAAATGATGGTAAAATGTATTATTTTTAGTGTAAGGGTCAGAAATGCACGGCTTCACTCCCACTCCGGCTATCGGGCTGGCCCTTTAGCTCGAGTGGTTAAGGTGTTGCGCAGTGCATGGGTCTGAGCCAGGGGTCCTAAGTTCGTATCCGCTCGGACGTTACATTAGTAAAATAACATGTCACGTGTGCAATGCAATATTTGTAATGGAATCATTATGGGACACGGCTAATAGTCGAACTTAGCCATAGTTCCATAATGATTCCATTTGCATTGCACATGTGCTACACTATGCTAGCTAACGCTGTTCCAGGTATTAGCCGAGTCCCATAAAGATTCCATTACAAAACACGTTAACGTTAACGTTAGCCAAACGTTTTTTGGTTACACAATGCATTGCCAGCTAATGTGACAGGATAAGGTCCGTTTGATATGTTGTTAAACGTGTTATTTTACACCGTTTGAAAGAATGAACCCACCTTGAATTCTTTGAACAGGTCTGCCATAAAAAGTTGAATGTAGGCTAAGTAAGCAGCAGAAGCACCATTGTTTTTGTTTTAAATACTTGAGGGCTACATGCCACTGGTGTTGCACTGTGCACTCACTGCCATACAGAGTTGAATGTAAGAAGTAAGCAGAAGCACATTGTTTTGTTTTAAAGTTAAAGGCTACATGCCATTTGTTCATTGGAAATGGTTGCATACTTTAATAAAGGAGATCTCACCGCTGTTTACATGCTTTTCTGATCGGCTAACACGCTAGTTATAGCCTACTTAGCTCAGCTGTTAGCTACTTATCTTAGCTCTCTAGCTGCCTCGCGGTAAGATGTCCATGTTCCTTACGCATAACATTCATGTATATTTGCTGGAAGGGGAGACGTCTCCCGCTACTGTTGATGTCCAGAGACACTGGGAAATGTGTGTTTGTTTATTTGTTGCGTCGCGTGTAACGTTAACATGGACCCTCTGCGGCCGTGAGCGACTCTGTCAAGCTGAACGATCAGATCAGGGCAGACAGGAAGTCCGAAACCGGACATTCGTCAAATAAAACAAATTTCAAAGTAAAAGCCCATCTTGATGAAAGGGTGCCAGGAGTCGTGTGTGAAGCCGTGTGTGCAGCGATTGGGACACACATGGTCCTATAGGCCAGTGCAAGCACCAGCCTAAAAAGTAGCCTATACAATCATGACTGCAGGGACGCCAGGAGGAATGCTCCGTGCGGTTAGGCTTTATGCTCAAACGATGTTGACATTAGTAGGTAGGCTACAATTAACGGATATAATAATAAGCTTCAGAGGGCGATAGCTGTCTGTGGCGAGTTGGTCTGAGGTTATTCCCTCTCGAAATCAGCTCTGTGCATTCCCTTACAAAAACTACTAACGTTAAGTAGTCATGTGCATTTATAGCCTATACTATTCCCCCGACGAACGTTATGCAGACTGCAGCTGTTTGATATGCGGGCGGTCGTGTATCGTTCCAATTGTAGTAGGACACCATATCGATCTGCCCGCCCACCATGCGAGTGTACTATCCTCCCTGCTCAGCGGACTAGGAGGGAAGTCTTGTTGAATTAATTCGTTCATCATACAGTAGCCTAGGCTACACTAACCTATGAAAATATACATTTGGGCTAGGAGGAGCAGGAAATCCCTCCGCTCGCCTTTCAATCCGGGAGCAGGGGATTTCACCTGAAAGTACACAGCAGCACGGTAATGTGGCCGTGCTGCTTGGCTCTGTGAGAAAGCAATTTCTGTGGCGAGGCGGCTGGCTTTACGGGACTCCTAAATGGCAATTTTTGCGCGATCTGTGTGTGAAAGAGCCTTATGTGTAATCAGGAGCAGTGATTGGTTGGAGGTGGGAAGGCCCAGCCTTCAAAAGGGACCAGACCACAGACACTGGTGCGCGCAAGGCCATAACCCATTCTTCCCTGATCCCAACCAGCCACACTGGATCTTTGTTAGATTATGATTTGCTGGAGCTGTAGGAGTAGGCTGCCATTTAAGTTTAACCCCCTTTTTCTCTTGTTTTAGTAGTTAGGGGGTAAGCTGATATCTTTTGGTTTTCTTCTTATTTTGTTAGGTAAGATTTAATCCTTTAGTTAGTACCTTTTTGGCTTTGGTCTACTCTGAAGCTAAACTCCAGTTTTAGTTTATTTTGATCCGTGTTATTGAAAACCCTTGTTTGTTTCTTAATTGTTTTCTAATAAATTAATTGTTATTCCTTACACCCAACCAACTGTGTTCTGGTGGCTGATTTTGAGATCTGGGGAGGATGGGCTCATTTCATGTTGTGTCCAGGTACCCCTAGACAGGGGCATAACAACGGGATAAAAAAAAAGGGCTACAGCAACTGGACTTGAGTCTTATATCCACGATATTCAAGGAAGCACAGCCGATGGTCTAAATTGTAAACTGCAGTACACCCTCACACCACTGAGCACCAATCCGTCGCTGTGGAGCAGTTGAACCCGAAATGACACAGCCGAAGAAGGCTGTGTTTGAGCTTAAATTTAGGCACTGGTATGTGAATAATGGCTCGGTATTGGAAGCGACGCAATATTTGGGAATACCATGGCACCCAAATCTTGGATAACAATATTGTGTCGGAGGTGAGTAGAGTTTTATTGTGATTTTTTCCTCCAATATTTTATTTTAGATTTTTCATAACAATAACAAGACAACAAGACAAAGAAACATGCTCACTCAAACACACACACACACACCAAAACAAAAAAACATATGGTACATATTGTAGGGAATCAGTGTTACACATACAGTGGTGAGCAATGGAAGTGTCTCGACTACAGATAGGAACTGATATGGGGGAGTGTTACTGGGGGGAACACTATGCTTGTGGGAGACTTCCGGGGGAGACTGAGCATGCGGGGGCAGTCTCCGGATACCGCCTAGAGAGAAGCAGCTAGCTATGAGCGTGACAACCGCCAAGAGTTGGAAATATGAATAACTGTGAATAAAGAACCCTGTACCAGCAAGAAGCCTCTGCCTCTTCAATACCAGGAACGCTACAATATATATCGGAATTCGACATTACAACGTAGCTACCAGCCGCATAATGTGCTTATGTGCTCGTGAGAAATGTGCCTGAGATCCCATGCAAGGGGTCCATGAGAGACCAGTCAGGCGAGTCATCTGTCACCCCTAACCTCATCAAGGTAGGCTAAGAATGGGTTAGAGTTTAATTGTGATTGATAACGTGTATGTCGTGTGCAGCCTGCACCACTGTCATGCTAACCTAGCTAGCAAAGATGCTAATACTAGCGTCAATGTTAGCGCTACTAAAGTTGTCGGAGGTGTCAGCTCTGACAATGTTATCCAAGATTTGGGTGCCATGGTATTCCCAAATATTGCGTAGTTTCCAATACCAAGCCCTTATTCAGATGCCAGTGCCTAAGTTTAAGCTCAAACACAGGCTTCTTCGGCTCTGTCATTTCGGGTTCAACTGCTCCACAGCCGGATGTATCGGTTCGGAGCTCAGTGGTGCGAGGGTGTACTGCAGTTTACAATTTAGAACAGGGGTCTCAAACTCAAATGACCTGGGGGCCGCTGAGTGTCCAGTCTTGTCACAAGGGGGCCACTTCATGTATTTAAAAAAAAGAGAGAAAAATGCAACCGTTCGAATTCTCAACATTAACAATTTATTCATTTATTTGAGGGACAATCTATTTTTTACATTAACAATTTATTTGTTTATTTGAGGGACTTTGTTTTCTTTTTTTAGGGACAATGCACATTACTAAATTAGGCAGTGTTAATTTTCAACTGTCCCTTGGAACTCCAGCTAGAATTAGAACTGATCATAAATGTCACTTGACAGCTCAGTAATCCGCTCTGCCACTGTGTTGGCTGAAAGGCTGATGTTGCTTAAAGCAGCTACGAGCAACTTTTTCGATTGTTATTAAACAGTATAAATTTAATATCAATGCATCACATCTTACCTCTAATAGTCGACGATACCAACGCAGAGTAGTCTCGCTTGAACCCCGAGTGAATCGGCCAGTGTTAGTGTGTCTGTAGCCAGGGCAGATCAGGAATTGAAAGCAGCCACTTCGGCCATAACCACAAAATAACTTCCAAAAAACCTGTTAGAATATAACGAGAGATGTTCCCGCGAGTATGCGTGGCGTTCACATTGTTTATGTTATGTTGCTAGGCAGCGCAAACGGCGTAAAAAGGCAGCTGCGTTTCACTTCCTGGTTTCACTTCCGCGTTTCACTTCTGGGTTACCCGGTCCGGTCGCTCTAGAGAGCCCCCTGTTGGCGCGAGTTTAGACAGACTATAGACTTAATAATCACCTAAGGGAGCAATCTCAGATACACACGGCTTTGGTCTCGTCGACTATTAGAGGTAAGATGTGATGCATTGATATTAAATTTATACTGTTTAATAACAATCGAAAAAGTTGCTCGTAGCTGCTTTAAGTGACTTTTTTTTCTGGACAGACGATATAACATATAACAGAAGTGGAGTATTGGCCAAAATGACATGAACATTTGGAAACTTATTCAGCGGGTATCTTGCATGTTGCGTTCAGGTGCATTGTAAAAAAAAAAAAAAAAAAAAAATTATTTTGCAATTCCATCGCGGGCCACACAGGGGGCGCCGGCGGGCCGCATGCAGCCCGCGGGCCGTGAGTTTGAGACCCCTGATTTAGAGCATCGGTTGCGCTTCCTTGAATATCGTGAATATAAGACTTGATCCAGTTGCTGTAGCCCTTTTTTTGAATCCTGTACACATTCATCTGCCCATTTATCGATGTGATCAAATGAAATACGTGTGGCAGAACTCAAATTTTTGGTCTACTGCTCCATGTTCAGACATGGTTACCAATGGGTTTAGATGAGAGCCTCTGGCTTCCCAACCAGCTGGTGACGTCATTCCAAGATGCTGTGAATATGGTCTATAGAGAGAAACTGTTGAGCTAGAGTACAAATTAGTTTTGACTGTGGCTTTGAACATGTCCTTTACTGTGCCTTTTTTCCTCATACTTTTGTTTAAGTAAACGTTATAACAAAGAATGGAGTCACAAATCAAGTTTTAAGTGAACTTGATCACTTTATGTTGACTCTCCATACCTGAGAGAGTCCAGTCGCCAGTGTGGATCCTCCAGTCCAGCAAAGAGCAGCTTCATTCCCGAGGCTCCTGGATGATTGTAACTCAGGTCCAGCTCTCTCAGATGGGAGGGGTTGGAGCTCAGAGCTGAGGCCAGAGAAGCACAGCCATCCTCTGAAAGCATACAGCCTGACAGCCTGCACACACACACACACACACACACACACACACACACACACACACACACACACACACACACACACACACATTTTGTTGCCTGTTGAGTTTAGGATTGAACAGCTAAAGCTAAAGCATATGTATAACATCAATGGTACTGCCCCCATGTATCTGGGCTCACAGATAACAATGGTCCATACCCAGCATGGTCACAACACCAGGGCTAGTGTGCGCTCATGCAAGGTACCACGAGTGAATAGTGTAGCAGCTCGAAGCTCTTTTTTTTATACTGGGTCCTTGCTGTGGAACAGCCTTCCCCTAGGTATCAAGCTGTCAGAGTCTAGAGGTGTTTTTAGAAGGCAGGCCCGGGATCATCTTTGGAGTAATGTGGCCAGCTAGAGGACAGGTTTTGCCGCCAGCAAAACAGTGTTTTTAATTCGTGATATTGTTGTTTTTGTTCTTGGATTTGGTTCTCTGAAATTGTTGCCGATTTTCATGTTTTTGTTTTGTTTTTTGTTTTAATGATTTTAGGTGTCTGGTTACGGATAAGAAATGGTATATTGATTAGAAATTGTATATTGATATGACTGACTTTTTACATGTTATGTGTTGTGCGTTCTGTCCTAAAACAGCAGGGACCATGTTGGAAATAAGTGTTCTCACTTTAACATGTTATCCTTTGGAATTTCCTTTGTAAATTGTCTTCTCTATATCCATAAATAAAAATCAATCAATCAATCAATCACACATTTTGTGTGTGTGTGTGTGTACATTTTCACAAAGTTATTCACTCCCAAACTCCTGGTTTTCTTTTCAACAGCATTATTTATAGCTCAAGCACTCACACACACTCCACCAGAGGGGTAAGTAGGGGTCAACTGATTTTGCCTAGACCCAACACCAACTATATGAAGAAGACTGTCATATACAGATCTACAATGGCCTGGAATTGTCTACCAGGAAATATTTCCTCCATTCATGGAAGGGTTGGCTTTAAAAGGAAGTTAAGATCCCATCTGCACTCACAAACACCAGCAAACACACTTTGATGGTCGGGATTACACTTTGACACAACTTTAAATTTTATGTTTTGATTAGTACAGTGTCTTTTTAGATCAGTTTATGTCTGCGCAATAGGCCAGCTACATAACTAGCTGACCAAACTATTGTTGTTTTCCTATCCTATTTTGTATCGGTTTTTACTATGTTTTTCTGTGATTTTCCTGTATTGCAATGCATTTACTATTTCTTATCATTTTAATATAGTATTTTACTACTGCACTTTACTGTATTGCAATGCATTTACTATTTCTTATAATTTTAATATGGTATTTTACTACTACACTTTACTGTCTAAGTTTACAATTGCTTGTAACGTAATGTGTATTGTGTTTGGACCCCAGGAAGACTAGCGGTCGTTTCGGCGGCGGCTAATGGGGATCCTTTTAAATAAAAAAAATAAAAAAAAACACACACACACACACACACACACGGTACGTAGGTAGATGTTCTTTAGTATACCGTAAAACTTCCAATAAGGGCCTGGTCCCCAATTGCCGCCGGGTCTCCAATAAATGCCTGGGGTCAATCGCAATTTTGCACATAAGCGCCGGTCTTCCAATAACAGCCGGGGGCGGTTATTAGAATTTTTTTTCCAGTGATCCCAATAGACTACTTGCACAACTCCACTACTTCCTGAAATGAGTAGGGCATCTTGGTTTCCTGTCCTACACTATTGGATGAACTGATTAATGTCAGGTGTGCCTTACTGCTGCAGTCACAACAACAGTGATCAGGCACACCTGACATTAATCAGTCAGAGAGGGGCGGGTCATGGCTTCGCCTAGCCTTCGCCATCATGGGGAGAAAAGGGAAAGAAATATCGCATCCCTCTTGACATCAACGCACCTCTGCTGATTTCTCGGTGGGTAGACAGCTGCTTGCAAACATGATAGATCGCTGGCTAAAAAGGAAAACTAGTCCTCAGAAGGGGGACCCACTCAGAAAAAACAAACAGGACAAGTCGAACAACAAGGCACTTCTAGCTGAAACGTCAACACGAGTAACGTCAGTGTCAGTGATGTTTAGCGTTACGTTATTGACGATGAAGAATCTGATATCGATAATGACGGTAATTAATAACGTTAATCCTCCTTAGGCCGAGTGCCAGTGATGTCAACGATGTTGTCGCACTAGCCACTCAAATGGCGTTTCTCATAAAGCAGCCGTGAAAATCTGGTGGATGCATTTTCAATAAAAAGTGAAACGACACACAGATGGTTATAGTCACTTCAATAGAACTCTGGTTGGTTGGTGGCTCAGTTGGTGGCTCAGTGGTAGAGCTGTCGCCTCCCAGCTAGAAGGTCCTGGGTTCGATTCTCGCCTGGGATGCTGTGAGCGCTGAAGGAATGCGTGCCCGTCCGTATGTCCTCGAGTGCCCACCGCCCGGGTGGGGTCGTCAAAAGGGCCTTTCTGTGTGGAGTTTGCATGTTCTCCCCATGCCCCATGGGGGTTTCCTTCATATAGGAATCCCTCACCAAAAACATGCAATATCCTGGTTGCTAATGTGGTTCCTCCTCTGGTCGTTAAGGGCGCCTGTTCGGAGGGAGGGGAACTGGTTGGAATAGCGTGAACCTCCCACGTGCTATGTCCTACCGGTGAAGCTTCCCCTGTCAGGTGAAAAGAAGCGGCTGGCTAACTGCCCATGTGTCGGAGGAAGCATGGAGCCAGTTTCGGCTCTCCCCAGATCTGCGGCTCTCCCCAGATCTGCAGAGGGTGGAGTAGCAACCAGGATTAATAAATTAAATTAGCACTAATGGGGGATAAAGATGGGATAAAAAATCGGGGGGGGGGGGGGGAGAAAAAAAAAGAAAAAAAAAGAACCAAAAGCCTATGGCTTAATCTGCAGAAGAAACACGACAAAGGCCATAGTAATTTAGACTCAGGTGTGCATAAACTACTTCCTTTTTTAAATACAACTAGAACGACCGCAACGCGGACTTATGCCTCCGCCATTAGTTCATTCTTGAGTCCAAATCGCCATTTGAGGCAAATTGGAAGAAATTCCGTCAAGGCGCTCCTGTGATGTTGCGTTACAGAGCTTGGAAATTGGGTGTGTGAGGTCACAGTGACCTTGAACTTTGACCACCAAAATGTAATCAGTTCATCCAAGTTGAGTCCAAGTGGACGCTTGAGGCAAATTCGAAGAAATTCTATCAAGACATTCCTGAGATATCGCGTTACCAAGCTTGAAAATGGCATTCGAGAGGTCACAGTGACCTTGACCTTTGATAACCAAAATGGAATCAGTTCATCCTTGCGTCCAAGTCGATGTTTGAGCCAAATCAGAAGAAATTATATCAAGCCTTTCTTGAGATATTGCCTTAACCAAGTTGGGAATGGCGTTTGTGAGGTCACAGTGACCTTGAACTTTGACCACCAAAATGTAATCAGTTCATCCTTGAGGCCAAGTTAATGTTTGAGGCAAATTTGATGAAATTCCGTCAAGGCATTCCTGAGATATGGTGTTAACAAGCTTCAAAATGGCGTTGGAGAGGTCACAGTGACCTTGACCTTTGATCACCAAAATGTAATCCATTCATCCTCACGCCCAAGTCGACGTTTGAGCCAAATTGGCAGAAATTCCATCAAGCCGTTCTTGAGATATCGCTTTGACAAACTTGGGAATGGCATTCGTGAGGTCACAGTGACCTTGACCTTTGACCATAAAAATCTAATCAGTTCGTCCTTGAGTCCAAGTCGATGTTTGAGGCAAATTTGATGAAACTCCGTCAAGGCATTTCTGAGATGTTGCGCTAACAAACTTGAAAATGGCGTTCGAGAGGTCACAGTGACCTTGGCCTTTGACCTTTGACCACCAAAAGCTAATCAGTTCATCCTTGAGTCCAAGTCGATGTTTGAGGCAAATTTGATGAAATTCCGTCAAGGCATTCGTGAGATATCGCGTTAACAAGCTGGAAAATGGCATTTGAGAGGTCACAGTGACCTTGACCTTTGACCACCAAAATTGAATCAGATCATCCTTGAGTCTAAGTCTAAGTTTGAGGCAAATTTGATGAAATTCCATCAAGGCATTCCTCAGATATTGCGTTAACAAACATCGTACGGACGTACGTACATACGGACGGACGGACAACCCGGATCCATAATGCCTCCGGCCTGGCTATCGCCGGCGGAGGAATAAAAATGTGAAATTACAGTATTATCGCTTATTGGACAGGAGAAGCAGGTATTTGTCGTTATAGTATCGCCTGAAAAAATCCCCCCCAAAGTCTATAGATTCCCCCCAAAATCTAGAAATCCCCCCCATCTGAAGAACATAAGGGGGGAATTCCCCCCTAGTTTGAAAAGTGAATTTTAAGCCCTGATAGGCTCAGCCAGAAATAATTTATTACATCACTGATGACATCACAATTGCTCGTGATCACATCACTGATGATATCACAATTGTTTAGCTGATATCACTGATGACATCTGTGAGGAAGCTTGTGGGCTTGCCTCGGTGTGAAGTGTGCTGGATCGTAGTTGAGGGCTCACGGGCTGTGATCGGTTAGAATCACAGAGATGTCGGTCCTCGGACGCGGTTGAAGGAATACCACTCGTGGCCTGGCTGGTTGTAAGGCAGCCAGGATTCAAGAGTGATGGGTCAGATTCGGATTTTGCCGTGGGAAGGGTAGACATTATGAAGTAGAAGAAAAGGAAGGAAGTATAGGTATACCACGTCACAGAACACCTTGTTATATATGTTATGTCTGACATCGCCGATGACCTCACAGGTGAACTCTATGCTATGACATCATCGGTGACCCCGTAAAGTCCCGTCTGCCATCACAATCAGCCTAGACCGCCTGACATCGCCGATGACCTCACAGGTGAACTCTGACGTCATCATTGATGATGTCACGGCGGTGTCATCGTCATTACGTCGTTGGCGCGCCGGCTCGTGGGCATCAACTGCCCCAAGAACAGGCCTGACGGTGG
Source organism: Poromitra crassiceps (assembly GCF_964638095.1). NCBI lineage: Eukaryota > Metazoa > Chordata > Actinopteri > Beryciformes > Melamphaidae > Poromitra > Poromitra crassiceps. Next base: position 62,148,159 of record NC_139642.1, read on the forward strand.
GCCATTATGGACCCTTTTCTACAACATCACTTCCATCACAAATCGTGACTGACACCACCACAGACAGAGCCCAGACTCTGGAGAAACTTCCCCTTGTCCTCTGCTCCCTACTTATAGAGAGCCGCAGGGATGACGTATGTTTGTAGTCAGAACGCGGAAGTCCTGGACTTCCTGGTTCTTCACTGTTTCTGTCTATGGGATTTTTGAATGGGTTTTTGCCGCGATGCTTCATATAAGGTCTCTGGGCAACGCAAGCTTAATCAAACGCGAACCAGTGTTCAGCCGGATAATCTTCACACATGAGGACCACTTTCATGAGTTTTAAAGCGTAAATGGAGCCCTAGGAGTAAAAAGCTTGTGCTAAAATAATCCAGAACTACACACAGTGTAGGCTTCCCCATCACGTCACCACTCAACCTGGACTGTTGTTGATGTGTGCGCTGCTGTGCACTGATTACCACGGGCTGAACCAGGTGAGGGAAAGAGAATTTCCGTGTTCGTCCTTTGAAGTGATGACGTTATTGACGTATAATATCCCCGTCGATTCAACAGTGTAGTCTCATTTAGCCGTTTGCTAGCTAGCCGCCCTTTTAACGGCACGTAAAAGCTTCAAAACTCATAAAAGTGGTCCTCATGTGTGAAGATGATATTACTAAACACTGGTTCGCGTTTGATTAAGCTTGTGTTGCCCAGAGACCTTATTAGAAGCATCGCGCCAAAAACCCATTCAAAAATCCCATAGGGGAAAACAGTGAAGAACCAGGAGTGTTAGCATCGATGATTTCCGGACTCGTTCCTGCGGCTCTCTATACTCCCACCACATAGCCTCAGCCAGGAAGGATTTATTACATCACTGATGACATCACATTTGCTCAAGTGACATCACTGATGACATCACTTCAGTTGAGTGACATCACTTCTGTCACAAATTGTTTCTGACACCATGCACCTGAAACCCACTTAGCCAATTTTAACTAAGATGTATCATGGTACTTGGCAACCCAATCCAGAGGCAGTGACGAGTGAGGCATGGCATCACTGCGCTCGCTCTTGGGTGAGGCACTCTGCCATAGTACTGTATACAGTCAAAGGGCTCTGCTCGCTTTGCCATGGAAATGGATGAAACAGGGCCCAAGAAGAAGAGATACACTACCAAATTTCAGTCCAATTGGTGTGAGACCTTATCATTTGTAACTGCTAGCCACACCTGCAAATACCATGCATTTTACAAGCTATGTCTGGAAAAATTACGTTGGCAAACTTGCTAAACATGCCAAACACAAACAAGTGGAAGCACAGAGGGGAACTGCTAACATGTTCACGTTCCTCATGAGAGCTATGTCGGATGCTGAGCAAGTCAGCAAAGCAAATGGCCATGCTAGTGGCCAAGACCATTTCTTTTTCATTTTTTGTGATGCAAATTTTAGATGCTGACTTTTGATCACATCGTTTGTACATTTCGGATGTTTATTTCATTTAATTTTATTATTTATTTTTACTGTGAGTTATGAATTTAAGACTAATTTAAAAGTAATTTACTTTACATTCTTGTATTTATTCTACAAATTTGTGGTGTAGGGTTATATGGGGGTGGGGGAACATCCTCTTTTTCACAGTCCAATGTTGACAGGTATGTTGACCCAGTGATCTGCTCCATAGGCAGAGTATAAGACAAAGGGCCCCAGGGCACCAGTGTTGGCTGGTAATTCTACATTTCACATTTTTCTTATTTAACCCTAACCCTAACCCAAACCGTACATTTCTAGAATCAACGAAAATGTAAAATATGAACATTTCTGAATGAAAATACATTTCATATCATGTCTGGTCCTCCAGCACAGACACTGGCTCTTCCTTGTTACTTGCTTGAACCAGGCAAAGTAACCACCTCCCTTGCCTCAGAGGAGCCACGACTACTCCCTGGGTACCAACTGTGGCCATCAACTTGGCTCGGTAGCGAGTTGCAGGAGCCTTGGCTACCGCGACTCGTGGCTACCAGCCTGGTTCGGCCCAGTAAGGTGCCAAGGCAGCCACGGCTTGATTCGGCGGTTAGGTTTAGGCCAGCAAGACCACTTGGTTGGCTTTAGCCAAGTAAAATGTTTGGGTTTATGAAACAAAATTAACTTTTAGTTGGGTTTAGGCAAGTAAAACATTGGTTGAGGACATAAGCAACTTGGTTGGGGTTAGGATTTGGGTTTGGATTCGAGCAAGGTCTCTCTTGTGACCAGAAAGTTGCAGGTCGGGAATGACTTTGACCTACTTAAATTCAAGTCATTACATTCAAGGCGGCAGTTCTATGAGGTGTATAATGTTAATTATTCACATATCTAGAAATGTGAAATGGAACATATTTAAATTTTTCCAATCTGCTTAACCTTAACCAAGTTGTTTTAGGTGCTTAAACACAACCGTTATGGTGCCATAAAGGTGTGTCCTGTGGCATTGAAAGGGTGAGAAAGGGTACCCAGGGCATTGAGAAAGTTACAGTTAAAAAGTGACGGCAAGGGTTGTGACAAAGTGATGGAATTTGATGCCCTAGCTGGGATGAGAACATGTTTAGAGAAATGTGTCAATTGAATAAAAGAAATAACTTACCTGAGAGTCTCCAGTCTACAGTGTAGACTCTTTAGTCCAGCAGACAGGAGCTTCAAACCTGAATCATGCAGGTTGTTGTTACTCAGGTCCAGCTCTTTCAGACAAGAAGATTGGGAGCTGAGAACTGAGGCCAGAGCTTCACAGCTTCTCTTTGACAGCTGACAGTCCCTCAGCCTTAATGGACATAAACACATAAGAAACTGTTATTCTCTTACACAGCATAGCTATGGCCGGATAAAATTCTGCTCTCTCTCTCTCTCACAGTAGATTTTAATCTCAATGTTGTCCGACTTTCTCTTTCAGATTATTACTAATGATAAACTTGATCCATCTGAAAGAAGAGGGGGAGAGAGAGGGAAAGCGAGAAAGAGGGGGAGAGAGAGCATGCACATTGCACACAGCAGCTGTGTGCAATGTGCATGCTCTCTCTCTCCCCCTCTCTTTTTTGCTTTCCCTCTCTCTCCCCCTCTCTGTCTCCATCTCTGTGTCGTCTCTCTCTCTCCCAATGAAATTGAAATTCAAAAAGGCAGACAATTTTTAAAATAGCTTTGCAATTCTGATGTAATACCTGCAGGGTCGCCCTTTGCAGATTCTGGGATCCTGACCTGAGATACTTTTTTGAGAGTGCATACCTTAGTTTGAAGAAATGTGTCAAATCAATTGAATAAACCAGTAACTATATCTTACTTGAGAGTTTCCAGTCTGCAGAATGGACTCGAGAGCAGCTCCACTCCTGGATCCTGGAGGTCGTTGTTACTCAGGTCCAGCTCTCTCAGATTAGAGGACTGGGAGCTGAGAACTAATGACAACTTCTTACAGCATTTCTCTGTGAGCTTGTTTTGATTCAACCTGACAAAATGAATGAAAAATGTTTCCCATTACATGTGTGGTGGCCTGCAGAAACCCTTCACATGTTGCTGTTGCACATTGTTGGCAATGAGCAAAAGAAGGTTGAAAATTAGTTTAGCAGGTATTTTGAGTGATTTGTTACTTTCATCTACATAGTACATGAATAATTTGATAAAACAAAGCAAAGGGAAATATTAATTTGTATGGTTTTGAAGGAATGCCAAAATTTGTTGTCGTATTTGTTTTGTTTGTTCCGTACTCTACAATACTTTTGTACCCTACCTCCTTTTGTGTACTGTAAGTAGGCTGATTAAGGTTTTAAGTAAGCTATTAACAGGACGTAAATACACACTATAATATAATTAAAATGAACAGAGTAGAAAATAAGATAAATTAAATATAATACTTGTTCTTTTATATATGGGGTTTAAACCATTTGAAAAGACTGAATGTTTGATCAATGCAGAAAAAGGCACACACAAATAATACAAAAAAGTATAACACAAAGACCTACAAAAAGAGTATGCAATTAACAGTTACAAGATTGTTGCACACAAAATAATCATAACCGGATCTTACCTGAGAGTCTTCACTCTACAGTGTGGACTCTCCAGTCCAGCAGAGAGCAGCTTCACTTCTGAATCCTGCAGGTTGTTGTTACTCAGGTCCAGCTCTCTCAGATTAGAGGACTGAGACCTGAGAACTAAGGCCAGAGCTTCACAGCTTCTCTCTGACAGTTGACAGCCACTCAGCCTTAATGGACATGAATAGATAAAAAAGTGTTATTCTGTTATATTTTAACCTTTAACCTTATTTATATAAAATGCTTGATTTATGCTGCATACTCTGTTTACTTTTTGATCCTATGGTTCCTTGTTTGCTTAGCACTGTGTATTACATGACTTTTGTGTTTGCCTATAATGCGTATTGAGGAGACATTGAGGTGAATAAATAAATCTAAAATCTAAAGGATGTCGTGGCGTACCCTGTACTGTACAGTATCTTGCTGGATGATAGTATCCTCACAACATCACCACAAGCTAGTGTTGGCACTTGCAGATGAGAAATCTACTAGTGGGTGACTGTTGGCAAGAGGTGAATAGTGACTCTCAAGCGTCTTACAGGCTGTAGATGGTACAAATTGTCTTGTAAGGAGACTTAACAAGAACGGTGAGCGCCTTGGTAAACTAACCATGTTGGAGCGTCCAGTACAGAAGTTAGTTCTGTTGTTAGAGGCTTCTTAAGCCCATACTCTAAAAGAACATTCCATGAAAATTACTCATATAGCGTTTGTGCTTTTTTGAGCTCGTTAAATGCTGCGCGCAATGCAAATTAAGGGGGTGCACAAGCACATTTGTATCCTCCTTGCTGTGCTATTACCTTTATGCCTGTTATAATTGTACTGGACATGGATGGGGTAGGCACATGGCAAACCAGGCATGTCCGCGCTAAATTCGGGGACAAAGATGGCATTCTCCTATCATCAGCATGCATGCAATTACTTTGCGCTAAGAGCTTTGAAGATGTAAAATGGCTTTGACATTCTGATGTAAACTTGCACTTTTCTGATTCAGGATTCCTGACCTGAGAATCTGTTTTGAGAGTGCAGATGTTAGTTTGGAAAAATGTGTCAAATCAATTGATTGAAAGTGTAAACAGAACTTACCTGAGAGTCTCCAGTCTACAGTGAGGACTCAGTGGACACAGTCCAGCAGAGAGCAACTCCACTCCTGAATCCTGCAGGCTGTTGTTACTCAGGTCTAGCTTTCTCAGATTAGAGGACTGGGAGCTTAGAACTGATGAGAACTTCTTACAGCATTTCTCTGTGAGATTGGTTTGATTCAACCTGACAAAATTAATAAAAACATTTTACCATCATATTTTATCTTTACAGAGTGACTCACTGTCAGTAAGCAATAGTGATGCGCCGGTCACCCAGAACCCGCGTTCTGGGTTGGCAAATTATGAAAATATCATGTGTGCAGGCGGGGCAGGCTCAGAACATGACGAAGCATAATTATTAAATTATTTAGAGCAGTGAAACACTTTCCGACTGGGAGCTCTGTTTGCCGGCATGAACACACCTGATGTCACAGCAGTATGGTGGTGCTTATGGTGAAAGGTCAACTGAATTCTAATATAACTTTATTAGGATGAAAGCGAACAGAGCAGAAAAGAAGATGAATAAAACAATACATTGTATATGTTTTAACCATGAAATTATTGAATGTGTGATCAATGCAGAAAATGTACAAAACCAACACACAAATGATATAAAAAAACAGAACACAGATGCATACAAATTCATACACAAAAGTATCAGCCTGATCTTACCTCAGGGTCTCCAGTCTACAGTGTGGACTCTCCAATCCAGCAGACAACAGCTTCACTCCTGAATCCTGCAGGTCGTTGTTACTCAGGTCCAGCTCTCTCAGACTAGAGGACTGGGAGCTGAGAACTGAGGCCAGAGCTTCACAGCTTCTCTCTGACAGCTTACAGCCACTCAGCCTTAATGGACATGAACAGATAAAAAGATTATTCTCAATGTTGTGTTTTTTCCCCTTCAGATTATTACTACTACTAGTAACAAACTTTATCTCAGTACTATAATAATACTTGGTATGCACTAACAATGCCAGGGCTGCTGGTTTGCTTCTCACTAGAGACATCAATTTATTTTAGTTTATGTTGTTTATAAAGGACAGTGTGCACAATCATTTTTCAGTAAACAAAGAGATGGGTGCACCAGATTTAGCAAGAAGCTAATTTCCATCTGTAGTTCTATGAACATAGAACATTGACACCGTATCAAAAAACAGAAAATTAGATACTGTACATAGGACAAGGACAGTACACAGAGCATAATAGTACATAGTAAAAAAGGTCAAATAAAATAAAATAATCATAAGTCGATCTAAATCTTTACAAAGTGCATATAGAGACAGTCCGCATGTCTGGGAACGCCCACAAAATGTTAAACGGCTGATGCGTGAGTGCGTTTAATGCGTTGGTTAAATCCACAGCACTACACACCTGCCGTTTTCTCTGTGTTCAGGGTAAGGCGTGATGAACTGAGCCACTCAGCAACTTTTTCCAAATCTGCAGTTAGTTTGGCAGCGACTATCTCAGAGGTTTTCCCGAACAGAACTGTGTCATCACCTTACATCAGGGTCTCAATGCCCTTGCATACAAAGGGGAGGTCATTGATATATGTTCACAACAGGTAAGCCACATGTGGAAGTCTTCTTGTGAAATTAACACATTTTGTGAGATTAGCTTATTTGCCATATTCCCAATAGTAAAATGAGAAGATACAGTAGATCCCTCTTCTCTGTGCATGCTATAGAAAAACAGTTACACGTCCTAGTTAGCTTAGCACAAACATCTGGTAGTCTGTGGTATCGGGCTAGCCTACACCCATTAGGACACCAAATACACATTCCAACAGCGCCAAAATGTTCTCATGTACTCCTATGTACATGTTGTGACTCGTGCATTCACAGGGTTATGAAATAATAACATACAATTATGAGAAATAATTTACAAAGCAAAACACATAGATGGAGCTTCCGGTTTTCTTCAGGAAATCACTTCCGGTATGTATTTTCTCCATAAATTATGATGTTGAGATACACAGGGCTGTTTTGAGACCACATACCTTAGTTAAATGGGTAAAATCAATTGAAAAAATTGCAAATGGATCTTACCTGTGAGTTTCCAGTCTGCAGTGTGGACTATTCAGTCCAGCAGACAGCAGCTCTACCCCTGAATCCTGCAGGTCGTTATTACTCAGGTCCAGCTCTCTCAGACTAGTGGACTGAGAGTTGAGAACTGAAGCCAGGGCTTCACAGCTTCTCTTTGAAGCGTCTCCTTGAAGTTTACAGACATTCAGCCTTATTGGACATAAAGCAATAAGATAATAAAATGTTATTATCCTATATTTTAATGTTGATGTCTGTGTTTTTCTTTCAGGTTACTAATGATAATGATGATGACATTTATCTAAAAGCCGAGGTTAGAGCATACTTTGCATGGTGCTGTAGCTGATGTGTATGTGAATTTCACATCCAACTTTTAGTTTGATCACAATTAAACAAATGCAGGGAAATTCCCCAAAATTTTCCCAGTGTAAATTAAATTGAAAGAAGAAATGCCAATGTAAAATAACATTGAAATCCTGATCTAAAATTTGCAGGGTTGACCCTTTGCAAATCCAGGAATCCAGACCTGAGACACTGTTTTGAGAGCACTTAGTTTGGAGAAATGTGTCACATCAATATAAATAAACTTTAAATGGACCATACCTGAGAGTTTCCAGTCCACAGTGTGGACTCTCCAGTCCAGCCGAGAGCATCTTCACTCCTGAATCCTGCAGGTCGTTGTTACTCAGGTCCAGCTCCCTCAGACTAGAGGACTGGGAGCTGAGAAGTGAGGCCAGAGCTCCACAGCTTCTCTCTGACAGACCACAGCCGCTCAGCCTTGATGGACATGATAAGAAAATGTTATTCTCTATGTTGATGTTTTAGTTTAGTTTCAGTTTTTTTTACTGCGACTCAGCCTAAAGGAGAATTAGTAATAAAGACAATAGCTATAACATATATAGTTTTTTATCTGAATATTAGATTTAGTATACAGAATTGAACCTATCAAGTTTTCTATGCACTTACACAGCCTTTTTCGAGGTTTTGATCACTGGCAGTAGCCTCAGAAGAGCCTCTTCTGAAGCAGAGTATCTCTTCAGGTCAAACACATCCAGCTGCTCTTCTGATGTCAGTAAGATGAAGGCCAGAGCTGACCAGTGAGCTGGGTTGATTTTGATTATGGAGCGACTTTCTGATCTCAGGTGCTGTTGGATCTCCTCCACTAGAGAATGGTCATTCAGCTCATTCAGACAGTGGAACAGATTGATGCTTCTCTCTGGACATGGATTCTCCCTGATCTTCCTCTTGATGTACTGGACTGTTTCCTGATTCGTCTGTGAGCTACTTCCTGTCTGTGTCAGCAGGCCTCGTAGGAGAGTCTGATTGGTCTCCAGTGAAAGACCCAGGAGGAAGCAGAGAAACAAGTCCAGGTGTCCATTTGGACTCTGTAAGGCCTTGTCCACAGCACTCTGGCAGGGGTGTGTTGCTTTGAATGGTTGTCTTAATAGTCCAGACCACGTCCATGACTGTGGTTCTGACAGCAGATTGAGACCAGAGTCGATGAATGAAGCTTTGTCCACAGCACTTAATAGTCCAGACCATGTCCATGACTGTGGTTCTGACAGCAGATTGCCACCAGAGTCAATGAATGAATTGATGACATGAACAGCTGCCAGAAACTCCTGAATGCTCAGATGGACAAAGCAGAAGACCTTGTCCAGACACAGCCCACACTCTTCTTTAAAGATCTGCGTGAATCTGCGTGAGTACACTGAGGCTGCTCTGATGTCAATGCCACACTCTTTCAGGTCAGCTTCATAGAATATCAGATTGCCTTTTTTCAGCTGCTCAAAAGCCAGTTTTCCCAATGAGAGAATAATCTCCCTGCTCTCTATAGTCCAGTGTGGATCTGTCTCAGCTGTCCCATGATACTTGAAGTTCGCCTGTTTGGACTGAACCACCAGGAAGTGGATATACATCTCAGTCAGGGTCTTGGGCAGGTCTCCTCTCTCTCTGGTGTTCAACACATGCTCCAGAACTGTAGCAGTGATCCAGCAGAAGACTGGGATGTGGCACATGATGTGGAGGATTCGTGAAGTTTTGATGTGGGAGATTACTCTGCTGGCCTGCTCCTCATCACTGAATCTCTTCCTGAAGTACTCCTCCATCTGTCCGTCAGTGAAGCCTCTCACCTCTGTCACCACATCAACACACTCAGGAGGAATCTGATTGTCTGCTGTAGGTCGTGTGGTTGTCCAGAGGTGAGCAGAGGGAAGCAGATTCCCTTTGATGAGGTTTGTCACCAGCACATCCACTGAGGCCGACTCGGTAACATCAGTCAGGATCTCATTCTTGTTGAAGTCTAGAGGAAGTCGACACTCATCCAGACCGTCAAAGATGAACACAACCTTGAACTCGTCAAACCTGCAGATTCCTGCTTCTTTGGTCTCAGGAAAGAAGTGATGAAGAAGTTCCACCAAGCTGTACTTTTTATCTTTCAGCAGATTCAGCTCTCGGAAAGTGAATGGAAATATGAACTGTATATCCTGGTTGGCTTTGTCTTCAGCCCAGTCCAGAGTGAACTTCTGTGTTAAGGCAGTTTTCTCAATGCCAGCCACTCCCTTTGTCATCACTGTTCTGGTTGGTTTGTCTCTTCCAGGTAATGGTTTAAAGATGTCTTCACATTTGATTGTTGTTTCTGGTCTCACTGGTTTCCTGAATGCTGCTTCAATCTGTCCGACGTCATGTTCATCATTGACCTCTCCACTACCTCCCTCTGTGATATAAAGTGTTGTCTGATCCAGAAGTGTCGGGTTTCCTGCTTTAGCAATGCTCTCAAACACACACTGAATCTTCTCCTTCAGATCAGATTTGAGTTGATGTTGGCAGATGATAGCAAGAGTTTCTGAATTAAGAAACAACATGAAAACGAATGGATTTCAGTATGGATGTATATATTTTCACACTATCTATTCAGCAAATCAGTAGCAGACAAACATGTTCTGACAATGTGTGCAGCCCAGAATAATTGTATAGATCTGATGCAGATGTGCACAGCATATTTACAGCAGATTTTGGAAAAGTAAACAGCTTCTATTTCCTCTTAACTTCCTTTTTCCATTATGTTAAAGTGGTTAAAGCCTCTTACTGCTCTCCAGAGAGTCGGCCAGCTCCTCCTGCTTCATTCTCCTCAGGAAGAGCAGTGTGATGTTTAGAAAAGCCTTTCTTCGGGTCCTCCTCTGCTCTTCCTCCTCACTGTCCACCACCTCCTCATCCTCCTTCCGACTCTCTGAGCATTCTGGTTCATCTGGACTCAGAACTTTCTGGAACATTCTTAGCTCATTTTTCACAAAAGTGACAATGTTCTCCTCAAGATGCTGGAACAGAATACTAATATAAATTAGTTTCATATTAAAATCGTGGAACACAACATCAAATCCATCTTGGAAAGCACTGGTCTAAAGAGTGCAGCATGGAGTCTACAATGACTAGAACAGTTCTGCATTTTCTTTGTTGCTGAAGTAAAAATTGTTGTTCTATATGTACACACCATAAATATGGAGTCCAGGTCTGTTTGATGCTCCTGGGCAGACTGACTACTGGGGACTGTCCTTTGCTGGTGAACTCTGTGGTGAAAACATGAAGTTTTAGGTCTCCAGATAACAACACACACACACACACACACACACACACACACACACACACACACACACACACACACACACACACACACACACACAGGTGTGTTGTGTCAGGTCTGTCATTCTTCAAGACATTTGTTATTTTCATGAGACTTTGTCGAAAGTACTCACAACTCAAGTAGTACAAGAACAAATGCATTATTCATCATACATTACAACCCTGGCACTCGTCATGAAATTTCACGTCTCTCTTTAGGCAATGCGAGGTCCTACAGCAGACAGTCGAGCCTAAACTATGTGCTCCACATCAAAAACATTTACTTTTGCACCAACCCTTACTATCGAAATAAATAAATAATGCTACCTCTCTTTCACTAAAGTATTTATTAGGCAACACTAAATTCAAATCTGCCTTATGCAGTCAGCTATTCCACACTGTCCAAAGCAAATCGCATGCTGATCAACAACATTGTGATTTATGAGCCTGAAATTAGGTAAATATGTTCCTCCAACAGGTGAAATTATAATGGTCAGCTGGGTCAATATCACACACCAGCCTACATCCACAAGGCAGCCTGTCACTCACAGTGCAAATGAAATGCAGCATTACAAATAATATATAGAAGTACCCTAACATTCAGAATCTACAGGAGACAAAATAATGTGAACTGTTGGATATAAAATAGTGTGTTTTAAAATTAAGGTTTCTTCAATCATCTTGTTCTGCTTCAAGCTCAGAAAATTGATGATTCCTTGAATTGACCTGTGATGCCTTATGTCTTACAGTTCTTGAAGTTGATCTTCAAGTAGATCTTGAAAATGTGCGCCCCCTTGGCTCGCCAAGTGGAGCATGTGTTGGGCTATATGGGAGATATGTAGTGTACTGGCAAATCCTACTCAAGTACAAGTATTGTTACTTTAGTAAAAATTTACTCAAGTACTAGTCCAGGACATTACTCAAGTAAGAGTAAAAAAAAGTAGCCTATTTAAAAGTACTCAAGTAAAAGTACATCTATCTATCTATATCAGGGATTCCGCTAGCATTTTTTCTGGCCGGCTAATGGAGCCGGCGACATTCCAGAATTCCGGCCTTATAGAATATTTACCGGCCCAGTCAAAATGTAGCCTATTGAAAAAAGATAGATGTAGCCTAATCATTTCTTAAATACATAACATATTATTGTATAATTTTTAGCAAACGAAATCTTAATTTTAAATCATATTTTGATTTCCAAATAATTTTCTAACTATTCATTGCGGTCTGCGCTTGCGAGTGCAAAGGGAGCGAGCTGCACGCACACCGCTCCTTATTTAAATAATTAATTTGGTTCGGGTTTGCAGACCCATTAAGATTAAACAATAAAACACAAAAAACAAAAGCTATTATCCAATCGTCCAACAAACCTATTTTATTATAGTGAATTAACTCGTCACAAGCTTTGTGAACTGAGTTTGTCATATATTCCCATTTAATTAAGCCTAAAGAAAGACACTGGCGGGCCTACATTAAATGTCTCTTTGCATCCAAGAACGTGAAATTAAATAACTTTAAAGATAATCTAAATTAAGAAATTGCCTACCTGCAACAAGCCAGAGATGAGACGTGCAGTCAATCAAACTTTATAGCCTATATTTTCTGAACCGGTCTATATTGACAACGATGACGACGAGGGACTACAGCTGGTTGACACGCGGGCATCCAACTCGCTTTCAGAACGGACTTATAGCCTACTTCACAACATGATAATATTTGCTTTACTTTAAACTGAAGGGCAAAGGTAAGAATATTATCCTTGTGTTACCTGTAGCCTACATCTGAGAACGAAATCCCTTGTTGCGTGTTGTGAGCTTTGAGATGAGTCGTTCAGACAAATAAATGAAAGCTGCCCATTAAATACTCCATGGTAAATCAATTGAGGTTCTAGTAGGTTATTTATGCTGAAATTATGTTGACATTAGTGGCTAAATTAACGGACATAATAATAAGCTTTACAACCTGCAGATGACTTCTCTGTCGCTGCGAGAATTCTCGCAATACGCCTCGCCTGCGGTAGTTTCTTCATGATCAGCGCTCCGCTACATGTGCAAACTCAAAGCCAACTTGCGATTCTTATCAACCCAACTTTTCCTCGCTGTGGCGGCTTCTCATGGCTGGTTGGATCTTGTTCTGGACCATCATTACATAAAAAGAACTGGCCGAGGGATGTCTGCATTGACATTTCGGTCTCTTGTGTCAAGCCGGAGCGCTGTCGGCTGCGAAGCCTGTCGGGTGCGGGATGCTGCACAGCTACAGTGTGCGCATGGAGCGTCTGCTGTATTTTTTCTTCCCCCCCCCCCAACCACTAGGGGTGGGACAAAATATCGATACTCACGGTATCGCGATATTTCCACTTGCGATACGTTATCGATACACTGGCACCAAGAATCAATGTTTATTTTTTATTTTTTATTTTTTTTTAATAAACAGGCTAAAATATTATGCTGTGTGTGTGGTAGTTGAAACATAGTTTCAAGTTGACGTTTATTTATGTTTGTAGTTGAAACAAAAACATAAATACTGTAGGCTACATGAATGGAAATGTTTGATCATTAATATCTACTTTTAGAAATTATATAGGTAGGTAGGTTATATAGGTTTTCTTGTTTTAATAATAATAATAAAAAGACTTAATGTGTAACTTTTCCTCCGTGGTATCGAAAATGGTACGAGTGAGTGAGTGAACTCTGAGAGAGTTCATGTCAATTCTGCTAATAAATACATAATACCTGCTTCTTGCCTTTTAGGGGTATTTTTTTCTCTTCAGTTACACAGATATCGTGATGTATCGTAGGTTAAATTTCTTCCAATATATCGATTATCGCAGAATCGCTGTATCGTGATAACATCGTTATCGAGGGCCAAGTATCGTGACCATATCGTATCGTGAGTTACTCCACGATTCCCACCCCTACCAACCACTCAACATAACAGCGGGGTGAAAATATATAATATTTAAGTCTTTTGTAGCTTATGGCAACATCACTGGTCACACAATATTGGGCTATTTTATATAATGGATTTATTTATTTGGCATTTCCAACCGGCTACTTGAGCCGGCGACCTTTTAATTTGCCGGCCCACGGCAACCAATACTGGCTAAAAGCCGGCAATTACCGGCTAACGGAATCCCTGATCTATATATATATAAATTTGGCAATGTGGACTCTGTTTGTCCGGCCTCTGTTTCAAGAATTTTGTCCGGCCACAGCTATGCCGTTTTACATGCGATCGGGCTGAAACTTTCAGGGGGTGTAAAGAGCGGGAGTAAGAGGGTGACCTGATGGAGCATGATTTTTTTTAATTAGGGCACAGATCAATTCCCCTAATTGCCTTAAAGTCCCTGGAAACCAAAATCCACAAAAACGTTCTAACTATGTTATTTAGGGTCTTATGTTAGTAATTATGTGTCCCAGAAATTATTATACATTACTTTCAACCCAAAGCCTTAAAATCGCCACTTTTCTACAAGATTCTACAAAGTACTTCCTCATTGAAGACAGCAGTGCGCGAGGTGCTAAAACGCAGGAGCTTATGACGTCATAAGCTCTATATAACCTTTGTACACGCGCGCAATCCGCACCCACCCTCCTTTTGTCCGTTCTTTGCCCCCAGTGACAGGCTCCCTCGCTGTCCGTCTCCCTCCCACTCTGTGTGCCGTCGTGCGCTATGCCTCTCTCTCTCTCTCTCTCTCTCTCTCTCTCTCTCTCTCTCGGGACTAGTGAGAGAGAGCGAGAGACACACAGGCTGGTGACGCAGGTTACTCTCTCACACACACACACACACACACACACACACACACACACACACTCGTGCTGTGTCAGCACGAGTGCTGTGTAACTCGATCTCTTTCTCCGTTTCCCTCCCCCCCCTCTGTCTCGCGCTCTCTCTCTCTCGGAAAACCTGCTGCAGATGGGACACGCCCACACAGTCCGCGGGAGAAATACACTCTAAAAAATAATGATTTTCTCATGAGTTTTGCCACGACTGTCAAACCTAAATTTATATACTTTGCAACGTTCATCATCGTTCAAATTTGGCTGGTGGCTTATTAACATAGGGTCCTGTGATGTGATGAACTCAAAATGCTAAATAATAAAGAAATATTTCTGGTTTCCAGGGACTTTAAGGCTGAGGCTATAGTTCAGTGATGATGTCACTGATGATATCATCAGTGATGATGTGATCAGTGAGTAGATGTACTTTACTTTTACTTGAGTACTTTCCACCTCTGGAGATATGGATAACAACAAACTCATCTGTTTAAAAATCTTACCTTTGCTCAGCAGAGTGCTGTCCATCTTGAATACGGCGACGCTTAGACTGGTCACTCTTCATGGACACACTGCTGCGTTCAGGGGAGTCTGGTCGCCTCTTACAGTTGTGCTCTGAGATGGAGAACAGTCGTGGACAGTTAGAGTTCCTCATCTTACTTCTTAGCTTTGGTCTGGCTGTCATGTTACACAGACAGTGGTTTTAGAGGGAGCGCGCCCCTCTCTCTCCTCAGACTGACTCATAACAAACACCTTTGCACAAACACACCCAACATGAAGTTAAAATCTTCTAAAGCCACCTATTTCTGAAGAAAATGGTGAAAACGACATACCCAAACTAAAATGCTTACTGTGGCTGAAGCGCTAGGGTTACAGACAACTGCCTGACCTTTTCTGAAAGGTAAGACTTTGAAGTTTCTGGTCCAAGTGTCAGCATGACTCTATGTCTTACTGACCCTGAGTAACACCAGCTCAAACACAGTGGTTGATTCTCGCCTAGAATAAAAAACACTTTTAGAGTGTAAACAGTTACCTGTGGTTGTTGTATTTATGGCTAGAAACCCAATGGAGACATAGCCACAGGCCTTACCACATCTCCACCTCAAAGAAGATGAAAAAATACCAAAACAGGAGTATTTGGCAGTGGTTTTTGTAGGGAGATACCTAGGCGGATTTCCAAAAAGCCATTATAAAAAGCCATTTGAAAAAGCCAAATAATCTGAAATGTTGTCTTTGTCTTTGTACAAAGACAGCTATAACTTATGCTGTGTTGATCTGATCTGAAAAAGGAAGACATGGTTCGATGCGCAAGATTTAGCCGGTTAATGTGGTATGTAGCATGAACAGCATTGCTCAGAATTAACTACCTAATTAATCACAATGACAGATGAACAGCAAAAAATCAGAAACGTAACGCCGGCGTTGTGGTGCCATGCACAAGGTTTTAACTGGACTGATTCAAGTTTTGAATTACAGGATACATCACTTCTGGTGTTCCCATAAGGAATAACATTGATTTGGCAATCCTACGTGAAATAGTTGACAAAACATGAGAATGTTGAGTGATGAGTGGAATTTAGAGCTTTGCCCAGTGCTCCTGATTGGCACGCACCAGCGCATACACTCACAAGGCCCGCCTGTCTCTCTTCACATATCTATTGTCTGGATGTAGACCAACATAAGTAGATATACAAAAATTATACAACCTGCACTCTATATCATTTGTTGGTATAATGTTATAATAAATAATTATGTGTGATGCATGATTACATGTTGTAACCCCCCCCCCCCCCTCTTTTATCTTCTCATGACTTACCTTTGAGTCCTGAGCTGGTGGTTGACAATCTCTGCACTAGATCATTCCTATGCATCTTCATTAAAATCATCTCGGTCAACTCCAGAGTGTCTCCGCAGTAGGTCTGCACCATCTGGTCTACTGTGTCATGCTTTTCTGCCTTCTCCAGCCGGCTCTTTTTGATTTCTGGAAAGTCTCCCAGGATGTGAGCCTGCTGCAGGAACCACTTGAACTTATCAAACTCACGTTCTGCCAAATCATCCAGCATTTCCAAGATTTTCTCTTTATCCATCGCCATCATTGCTCCCTGGTAAAATCACACGAAATATTAAACTCCAAGAACAATGATGCAAATTTTCACACAGGAATTGCTAAGATTCATTAATTTCTTCGCAAGATCACTGTGTCAGCCAGGTCACACGAGTAATCGGTAATGTAGAAGAAAATCAGTCCATGAGTGGAAATAGCAGCACTCCAAAAATTAAAATGCAAGACTTTGCTCAGATTTCCATTTTTTATTCAAAGCTAATGCTGTTTCAGTGCCCTAATTTCATGCCAAAACGCGGATATCATACATATATTTCTTCAGCTACACAACCAACCCAAATGATACTTACGCATTGTAACTCTAGTTCTGTGATCACAGGAGGAGCCCCTTGGCAGGTCTGATCCTATGCTCAGCCACACATTGGCACACTGAATTTGCATGGACCTCAGCCAATCAGGATGAGCCTATAGCAAGCGGAGGGTATAAAACTAGCTGGCTTCTGCCTCTCACCACCAGGTTACTTTCAGCAACTTGTGGAGTGGCAAGGCAGCTGCCAAGGGATCATAGATCATAGATGTGATCATAGTACTAGAGTTACAATCCTTTTAACTATTGTTCTATTTCACACAGGCTCCGCCCCTTGGTAGGTGTGCCACTCGAGCAATTGTTGCGATGTCATCAATGATGTCACTTGTTGCAGCTCTTTATCAGTTTTTATCAAATGTATTTTTCACAAGGTCTAATGAGAAATCGGCTAGTTGGGCTTCTTACTGAACAGTTCTGCCAGATACAGCTGTTTTCCAGCCGGAAATTATTCAAAAACCACCAAAACGCACACAAATCTCCCCAAAATATTTGATCAATATTTAGTTCAGTAGCCTATAGCCTCAGCCACAATTTACAACTTACTGCACCATACCCAATCAATCAATCAATATCCTTTATTTGACCAGTACAGGTAAAAGACTCATTGAGATTAAAAATCTAAAAGCAACCTAAACGCAACACAATGCAAAGATATACATACGCAATGATGATTATTGGATTTTACTCCAGACAGAAGGAGTGTGTGTGTGTGTGTGTGTGTGTGTGTAAGTGCGTGCGCGCGCGCGCGCAAATACAAAGCCACAAAGCCATTTCCCGCTGCACAATGCAACCCAAAACAGCCCAATTGGGCAGGAAATGCTCAATCAGGCAACACTGCCACTGGAGTTGGGGGGAGGGGCTACAAGCATGGCAATAGAGATATCTCTAGAGTTGTCACATCCTCATAACTTCACAAGTCTAGAAACATCAGTCTAACCTAGGGCTGCACAATTAATCGTATTTTCATCGTCATCGCAATATGAACATGCGCAATAAACACATCGCAGAGACGCCTGAAA
This sequence comes from Poromitra crassiceps, assembly GCF_964638095.1. NCBI lineage: Eukaryota > Metazoa > Chordata > Actinopteri > Beryciformes > Melamphaidae > Poromitra > Poromitra crassiceps. The sequence goes on from NC_139642.1 coordinate 62,166,143, forward strand.
CGCAATGAATAACAAAAGTGGTTTTATTTACATGCATCATGCATTCCCACTCAGCATCTGATCATTTTCTCTTGTGTTGTAAATCCAGCGTACACCTTTCCCTTGCAACAGTGCGCTCCGCCCCTCTGCCAAAGCCCAAACACGCTGTGTGTAGTTTCAGCTAGAGTCAGTGTGTATTTCATTTCTTTATTCAGTGGGCATAGGCTATGTTTGGGGTCTATGTTAGCATTATTAAAGCAGAAAGACATAGGAACTGTATAGCTAATCTGCATACTTTAATATTTGTTTATTTATCGGAAGTCGTATCGTCATCGCTATATTGAACAATGTTATTGCACATCGCAGATTTTCCTCATATGGTGAAGGCCTAGAGAGGCCAGAAAATAATTCTGAGACAGAGAAACCACAGATCAGGTACTTCTACTGTGTCTCCACTAGATGGAGACATTAACCACATCATCTACAGGATATACACTTCTGGTGTTGTAATCATTCCTGTAAAAAGGCAAATTGTAATGTACTGAACATTCTGTTCTGACTTTAAAAGATATTACACTTTTTTTTTACATTTACATTACAAAAAATATACATAATAATTGTCTTCATTCAGGTCTTGCTCAAAATATCTGTAAAATATCAAACCGTGAAGCCACTATTGTGTGGGAATGTATGATTGTGTACAAAATACTAGAAAGTCCTGCACTTTCCAATAAGTTAGCTGAGCAGGTTTATACAGAGAGAATGATTACGCCTGCTGAATGAATGAGACTTTAAATGTGCAAAAGCTTTCAGTGTGAAGGGGAGTGAACCACAGTGTTTTGTATACAGAGTATCAACAGAAACACAACATGTAGGCTATATGAGCTTTCATACTAGTTCTTCTAAGACTTCCTGCATATTTCACCACAACCTAACTAGTGTTGCTCAGGCTTCCACTAAATGTCACAAATAAAACAATGTTCTTTACAAAGCCACAATGTCAACAAATGTTATGGCATTATGGATTGTTTGTGATTTTTTTCTTTCTCTATTCATTTTTGTCTTTTTTGCTGCATGTCGGTACTTACACAAGTCAAATTCCTCATATGTAATCTTATTACCTACTGTGCAATGAAAGTCATTCTGATTCACTATGAAGCAGGTTGATGATTTGAAAGACTTTAGCGCCTTGTCATGCAGAAGTCAACTATACACATATAACATACAATGCCAGCTAGAGTATTCATCAAACAGAAATCCTACCTTAGGAGATGTTTTCCCGGTGAAATCACATCCAGATCGAGTCACAGACACCTTTTGCCTTCATCTGTACAGGAAACAGTGACAGAGAAGACACTGATTATTCTCCTTGTGCAGATCTGAGGGTGCAGCCACGTCCTCGTCAATTCACTCCAGAAACCTCAGTGTGACACCAAACACTAATCACACACTAACCTGTGGAATGAAACCACGTCTGAGCAGGTACCACCTGAGGCAGAGATCCCTTTTGAGAGGGATACTCCAGCTAATTCTTCAACCTTTTTCAGCCTAAGGCCCCCTTGGTTGATAAAGAAACAGCAAGGACCACCCCCTAACCCTAACCTCTAGCACCCCCCACCCCCCACGCCTAAACCTAACCTCGCCCACCCCTCTAAAAACTCCCATTAAAAAAAACATTTCCATTTTTTGGCCGAAATTGTGAGATAGAACATTTTTGGGCTGTGGACCAATGCTACTATTTCACAATTGTCTAAGAGACTGTTTTGTCATATTTGAGTTAAAGTAACAAAACTATTGCCGTGCCCTCACTTCAAAGATGCCTCAAAGCTGCTGTTACAAATGGAACAAAGCATCTGCAACAACACAACACAACACAGCACAACACAACACAGCACAACACACAGCACAACACAACACAGCACAACACACAGCACAACACAGCACAACACAGCACAGCACAGCACAACACAGCACAGCACAGCACAACACAGCACAACACAGCACAACACAACACAACACAGCACAGCACAACACAGCACAGCACAACACAACACAACACAACACAACACAACACAACACAGCACAACACAGCACAGCACAGCACAACACAGCACAACACAGCACAGCACAACACAGCACAGCACAGCACAGCACAACACAACACAGCACAACACAGCACAGCACAACACAGCACAACACAGCACAACACAGCACAGCACAACACAGCACAACACAGCACAGCACAACACAGCACAGCACAGCACAACACAACACAGCACAACACAGCACAGCACAGCACAACACAGCACAACACAGCACAGCACAACACAGCACAGCACAGCACAACACAACACAACACAACACAACACAACACAACACAACACAGCACAACACAACACAACACAGCACAGCACAACACAACACAACACAGCACAACACAGCACAGCACAGCACAGCACAGCACAACATGCTGCGTCGCTGATACATGGAAGTGAAAAGTGGAAGTTGAAGCAGATTCGACAGGAGGGGAGAGAGCGCTACAGTTTGAGCTTAAGCCACATAGGCTACACCACACATGGGCAAAATGCAGCCCCAGGGCCAGACCCAGCCCGCCCATGGACCATCTCAATCCGGCCCTCAACGTCCTCAAAAGAAAAAAACAACAACAACCCCCAAAAACTCAATAAAAGGTAGAATTATGTTCATGAATCTCATCTGCTGCAGCCATTGGATTTGTATCACAGTAGATATTATATGATATCAGGGGATTAACAGGAGAAATGATCAATCACAGAGGGAGAAAGGGTTAAAAATAGGGAGACTCCCGTGAAGATGTTGGCAGGTATGCATGCAGAGGCGTCTGGTGTAGAGGTAAACGCACTCTCCTACCACCACCCCGTACTACCCGGCAGCGGTACTTGGGCTTGGTCAGAAGCTCCTACAGACACAATTGGCCGTGTCTGCGGGTGGGAAGTCGGTGGGGTATGAGTCCTGGTGGTTGCACTAGTGCCTCCTCTGGTCGGTCGAGGCGCTTGTTGGGGGGGGGGACTGGGCGGAATAGCGTGATCCTGCCATGCGCTACGTCCTGCCGGTGAAACTCCTCCTCGCTGTCAGGTGAAAAGAAGGGTGTATCGGAGGAAGTACGTGCTAGTCTATAACTCTCCCCAGATCAGCAGAGCGGGTCGAGCAACGACCAGAACAGCAGGGGGAACTGGCCAAGTACACATGGGGAGAAATGCTGGGTGGGGGGGGGGGATATAGGTCAAAAGGGTATGCTTGGACGTCTTCTTCTAACAGGTGTTAGGTTTTGGTAAAGTCGGTTTGTTTTATTAGCATAAATTATTCATAATGCTTCAATCATGAATATTCAAAATTGTTAAATTTGTCAAAATTCCTCGAATATGATTTAAAAAAAAGGCACCACCATCTATTTAAAGATGGAATGCTAATTAGATCAAACCTCGATTATCAGTCTCAATGATAACTTGCTTGGTAGATACTGTTAGGTATCTATGATCAAACATAGGGAAGGACGGGTGTTCAACTTTGTCACAGCCTGTTACAATCTCACACACAAAAGAGCAGAAAACTTCTTATTGACCATGTAGGCTAATAACATGTATTTATAACTTAGTAAGTAATGTATTATCAATGTTCATCAACAGCACAATCACAGAGCCAATCAGCATTACCACAAAGCTCAAGTCAAGGGATTTTTTAATAGGCTACAATTCTATCTAAGCAAACTATAGACACATCCATAGGCGATTCTAGGCTTTCCAAACAGGGGTTGCACCACCAAGAAGGTAATAGGACTCCGACTGGGGGGGTATCTGGTGCACTCTGAGAGCAAAATGAAGAGGCTAGTAGATATTATGATATAACTTGTCGCAGAACATCAATTTTGGTTTATTTGGTAAAAGTGGAACTGTATTCCTTCTGGTTTTCTTCATTGTTCATGATTTTGTGGAAAGTATTCACTAAAGAGTCTATAGTGAATGCTGCTATTAACTTGTGTTTACTTTTGCTACTAAACCAACATCAGGACAGCCAAGCAAGTTCTGACAGAGAGCAATGCCATTTGACCCATTGGACAAACACATTTGCATATCTCCCAGCATGCATTGTTCCTTCCAAACTTTTGACCACAAAGTAAAGTAACCACATTAAATAAGTGGTGAGTGGAAATAATCATTAGCCTATTCTTAGTTAAACATGCAGTTTTGGAACATTCAAAGACAAATAAAAAAATTGACTATGACTCGACACCCTAAGTGATACACACATGTTATGAGAGTGGTATATACCCATCACACTAATATCCATTTTAGTGTAGAATGGTTAGTTCCTTGCTCTGCTCTCCCCTAAAGTGCAACGGACAAACAACCATGTCCAACTCTGTATGCAGCGCAGCGCCTGCCCTCATCAACTATCGTTTATATGTCAACATAAAATAAAAAATCATCTGGCCACTAGGGGTTGCACCAACGTACAATCGCCTATGGACACATCAACATCAACAACACTATGTGGAGGTGTGTGAGAGAGAGAGAGAGAGAGAGAGAGAGAGAGAGAGAGAGAGAGAGAGAGGGAGGGGGAGGGGGGCTCCAGCAACCAGCGTGGGGAGACTCGTCTGCACCAGAGCCGTGTAATGATGATCTCATCATGATGCCGGTGAATCATGATGATCATAAATCGCACTGTGACATCATCAAATATGTCATAAATCCCACTGTGACATCATCAGTGATGTCATAAATCCCACTGTGACATCATCAGTGATGTCATAAATCCCACTGTGACATCATCAGTGATGTCATAAATCCCACTGATGAAATCCCACTGTGACATCATCAGTGATGTCATAAATCCCACTGTGACATCATCAGTGATTTCATAAATCCCACTGTGACATCATCAGTGATGTCATAAATCCCAGTGTGACATCATCAGTGATGTCATAAATCCCAGTGTGACATCATCAGTGATTTCATAAATCTCACTGTGACATCAGTGATGTCATAAATCCCACTGTGACATCATCAGTGATGTCATAAATCTGACATCATCAGTGATGCTGGTCTCATTGGCCACACAGCAGCCAAGCTGTGGGCAAGGCTGCTGTGTGGCTGGCAATGAATCGAATTGTACATTATCAGCTTTATTTTAGCATTCAAAAGTAGCGCGAGACTCCTTCCTGGCTGTTCATTGGCTAATGAGTCACGCATTTTGGACCTCCCCTGACGCCACTCTCTTACTAGTAATAATAGCCTCATTTAATTAATAGATTGCTCTGCTCTGCTCTGCAGGGCTTGCATGGTGAAGGGGAGGAAGAGGGAGCTACGTCACGGGAATCCTCCTTGTAGCTCAGGGCGAAATTAATATAGCGGGGCTTATCTTTCAATGATCAGTGCGTGCGTGCGTGTGTGTGTGTGTGTGTGTGTGTGTGTGTGTGTGTGTCTGTCTGTCTGTGTGTGTGACAGAGGAGAGGGAGGGAGAGGGAGAGAGGGGGGGGGGGGGAGAGGGAGAAAAGTTAGGCTACTACAAACTGTACAAGCTAGGTTCTAAGGAAGTCTCCCCAGACCATTATTAGGTAAATGCCTCTTACTTCAAAGGACGCTTGAATCTGTCCTTGTTGAATCGCCATACATTCCCGAGTCGGCGCGCGCGCTCTGCTCCTGGAACGGTGCGATCGGGTGCTGCTGGTCTACTGGCGGTGGGGAGGAAGTGGACGAAAAAAAAAATATATATATATATATATATATATATATATATATATATATATATATATATATATATAAAAGATTGTGATCACGGGAAAAAATAGGGGAAGTAGATCTTGTCCTTTGATTCTCTTGGCCGCTCTGTGCACGTTTCTTTTTCTGGAGAGTTTGAGCCAAAGCCCCAGTTCACCTGCAGGATATCCTACCGTGCTTCAGATAAGGGAGAGAGGCAGCTCGGCCTTTGTTCAAAGTTTTCTGCAGAGTTTTCTCAACCCGGATGCAGCCACTCAGGCCAGATGTTTGGAGGAGGGCGAGAGGAGGGGTCACGACACTGACTGACCCCGATCGACCAATTGGGGTTCAGCTTGTCCTCAGGGGCTGTGGCTTGTTGCTAGGCGATGTCTGCCTTTCACGTGGTGGGGTGAAATTCAGAAGGGTGGAATGTGGTCGTCTCTTTGTGCAGCGGTGCTGGGTGTGCAGGTCATATGTCTCTTTGTGCAGCGGTGCTGGGTGTGCAGGTCATATGTCTCTTTGTGCAGCGGTGCTGGGTGTGCAGGTCATATGTCTTTAGTTTGGGGCTTCTTTCCACTCGTTTGGGAAAGAATGGTGACTGTCTTCTGCTGATGAAGAACTGCTGCCTCAGCCCTGTTCAATGTATACCTTTCTCACAAACAGATTTACTGTAGGGAATAAATAAATTGAAGATGCAAAAAATCTAATTATTTAGGTTTGATTATCAATCCCACAACAGTCACGGCAAAATATACAAATAAGTAAAACAGATTTATTTTGAGAGGATAGATATATAGCCAGAGTTCAATCATCTGCCTGATCCTCTCCTCAAACTACCCTGTGTGGGAAGAAAAACTACAGAATGTGCTGATTGTTGTCCAACTTTAAAGGGGGGACACACAGTTGGATGACACAATTGAATGAATGAATTAATGAATGGTTTATTTTCGGTCATAGCTAGGTTATAATGAACCACAAACAAATTGTAACAATTTGTGTGAATATACAGCAAGAGAACATCATCATACATGTACATATCAAACCATTTCACACAAATACAATGTATACAATCAATGACTGAAAAAAGGAATACGCTGAAGCCAAGGCTTATTTTTTTGCCTATCCTGTATAATCCATTAGAAAAACCCAGAATATCTGCAGCAAAATAAAGAATAGAAAGAAAGACAGAATTTACTGTAAATTATAATCCTGAATTATTTTACTTTTTAAGGCTTTTTTAAACCTCAACAATGATGTACACAATTTCAAATCATCAAAATTAATATGAAGAATGTGAAAAGTTAGTATTTAGTATAGAGATGAAACGGTGTGAAAATGTCAGATTCATGATTGTAGTGACCAAAATTATCACGGTTATCAGTAGGCTATTATAGCGGTATTGTTAAAATGTGCTGAAATGTTCAAAAAGTAATACACTCACTGAAATCAATTCACCAAGGCAAGTCTGCACGACTGCGTCTAGGAGACTGTTGCTAACTGATGGACAGTAATTTACTGTTTTTCAAAGCGCTGTAATCATGCACACGGTAATCACGGTAACACGGTTTAATTGGTCATTCAAATTTGAAATCGTAATACTAATTCCCCAGAATTTTATCACGGTTTATCATTACACCGGCAATCGTTTCACCCCTAATTTAGTATTAGTATTTTGCTGATTCATTTTCCCCTCTCAAACACAAGTTACAGTAAACACAGATAGCCTACTGAATACAGATGGAGTGACTCAGGTTCCTGAGAGCCAACTCGCTCAAAAGATTCTCAACTATTTGGGACCTGTTTTTGGCCTACTTTGACGAGGTTAAGAATGAAGTGATTGATGCTAGTAGGGGCTGCAAGTGACTCGCCCGGTTGGTTTCTTATGGACCACTTGTGTGGGATCCCATGCACAATATCTCTACAAGCACAAAAGCACCTTATGCGGTTGGTAGCACCACGTTGTAATGTTGAATGTCGATATGATTGTCTTCTTCTTTTCTTGTCCTGTGTCTGAGCCTGTTCCTTTGTCTTGTTCGTGCATTGTTAAAAAAATTTTTTAAATACAATATTCGGGGCGGTGGAGGGTCTGAATACACAGTAACACACGGGTGAACTGGGTAACTTTACATGTATGCCCCTGCAACCAAACGGCTTTGTCATTTATATCAACAAAGCCATAACCCCCCTAAAATAAGCTAACATGAGTTTAAAAGGTGTCTCTGTCACAGTGAGTTCCCCTCAGTATAGTGCTTTAGCAGTACAGCTCTGCATTATTGTCCAAAGGCCTCATCATGTAAAGTTATGGTTTATCAAGATGATTATTACCCCCAAAATGATGTTTTCCACTCCTGATCTGTCACAATACAGTATAGGACCCACTGTCTCATACCATGCAGCTGCTGTGTGGCCAGACAGTAGCCTACTTTTGGACATTGCAATCAGCCATTTTGCACTGTGAATGTGTCTTTTAGGACTAGAATAATATTTTTGCAGCATGTCATTCCTTTGTAATTGTTTTGTGCACAAACAAAAAAGATGAGTTGCTAGAAGTGACTTATTCCAAAATGATATACCGTAATTATATTCAAATAAGTTTTTCTAACATGCTGTTGGCTTTGATTGGGTAAATCCTGAGTTGAGATTCAGGAATGTCTCTGTGTGAACAAGCCTGTACTTGTTGCAAAAAAAAAAAAAAAAAAAAAATCCTGTTGAGGGGTGCCCAGGGACCTCAAATTTAGATAGACATATGGGGGGGAGAGAGAGAGAGAGAGAGAGAGAGAGACATATGGGGGAGAGAGAGAGAGAGAGAGAGAGAGAGAGAGAGAGAGAGCAGGGCAGGTGCTCAATTAAAAAAAAAGGGCACATGCAGACCTGCCAAACTTGCGAAAATATTTTTGAGTATCAAAATGTGACGCTTATGTTCACATGCTTTCACACTACTTCGCTTAATTTGCACACAGTCAATCATTACCACCACACCATATCAAATAATTCAACATAATAGGCTATGAAGAAAACAATACAATCATATTTTCTTGAGATAATTCCTTTAACCTATTCTACTCCATGCCCACATATCAGACACCAATGTTGGTCTTATTCAGGGGGACTGGTGATTTTAGGGTACGATAGCAGGTCAACAGTATATATATATATATATATATATATATATATATATATATATATATATATATATATATATATATATATATATATATATATATATATATATGCCACATAGAAGTGTACACATCATCTGAAAGCTGGGAACCTGAAGGTTAATTTGAGGTGCAGCTCAGAACTGTGTCAAGGTTTTCTTGTCATAAATCTGTAATTAATAATTATTGTGTTTTGTTTGGGGCGTTTATTCAAATGTTGAATGTTTGTTCCGAGATATATAAGGGCTTACAATATTATGATGGAAATAATTTATAATGGCCATCCCCATGTCATACGAAACATATGAATGCCCTGGGTTTGAGGTTGTGAAGTTTCATGAGGCTGTGTTTATCCTAGAGGTCACAATAGGTAATTTTATACAGTGAGGTTGAGTAAAAAAAATTATCTCACTACTGTAGTAAGTTCTCATTAACTTGATACGGTATAAAGTCATCTTAGCTGTGAAAATAGTTGATTCTATCTAAAGACACGCACAAAGAAGCATGATGAGTTGAACCTTTGCTGGGCCTTCCTGGACAAATGAATGTGGTTGGTTTTATTGCTTTGGCTATGGTCACTAGTTTTACGACCTAGCCCTGGAGTGAGATAAGGTCATAACATAGAGCAGTTTGCACATTGAGAAAACATTGTTTGAACAGACACAAAACGTACATAGTTCAATGTGATTCTGAGTTCTGAACACTTTGACATCAAACACGGCATGTGTAGCATATACAGTACTCTTAATAGTGGTCTGTTCTCAACGTCACACGTGTGCATGTATGGGGGTGTGTGTGTGTGTGTGTGTGTGTGCATGTATGGGTGTGTGTGTGTGTGTGTGTGTGTGTGTGTGCATGTATGGGTGTGTGTGTGTGTGTGTGTTCGTTTGTCAGCAGTCATGTTTTTTTGTTTTTTTACCTTTTATTTAAACAGGGGGAGTCTCACTGAGAACAATGCTCTCTTTTTCAGGAGTGCCCTGTTCACATTCACACACACATTCACACCTGGAAGCTGAGCAGTACAACCACAGTCTGATCTGCTGGCTACTGAGCAGCTCCACTGGAGTGGTTGGGGTCAAGGGCCTTGCTCAAGGGCACCTCAGTGGTGGTAATGAGGGAGGCGCAAGCGCCATGCTTCTCTAACCTTTAGGCCACCGCCACCACTGCCACTGCCACTGTTTCCTGTGCTGGGGTCAAGTCCTTGTGACCTGTGAAATAAGTGCTGGACTAAAAGAAACTCAAAGTAAAGAAAGGAATGTCAGTATATATACACTGAATAACTAAGTAGCCTATTTAGTGTTCCGTAGCGTATATATTTATTATAAAGTGTTTTTTTAAATATTGTTTCTAAGTAGTAGGCACTAGTGAGAAATAGACCAATGAGTGAAAAGTGTGACCACATGCCCTGCTCTCCCCTCCATAAAGCAATCTTATTTAACCATTCAACTTCTTGTGTAATGCCTTGTCACTACTGTATACAAGGTGACCATTAAGACACAGTCAGACACATTTTATGTGCTATCTGTGCGCACAGGCAGGCAGTGTGTTTCATAATATCCTGAGGATAGATAGAGGAAGGAGAAGAGGCCCCAAAGTGTCACAACTCATTTACCAAACTATCTCCTTTCTTTGTTACTTCTTCTCATCCACCCTTCCTCTTTTTAAATTCAACTCTTCTGCTTGAAACAGAAACAATAAATGAAAACCATATGTGAAAACTAGGGATGGGGCCTATAAAGTCTATTCACCTTATTCTTTGCACATACAAGGACGCTTCTGCATGACGTCATTTTGTAATCGTCTTTCTGTTTTAGACACGGAAGTAGATGACACCTACCATAGTCATTTTTAGACTTGCCAAAAAAGCTGTTTTCAAGCAAAAAAAAAACAGTTATAAAGTTTTAATATTTTTCGGATGAGAATAACGCCTATTATATTTACTAATAATAATATTTAACGAGCAGCGAGGCTTGGGAGTGCTGGCTGTGCTGACTGGTCGGACTAGCTGATGCTAGTACTGTAGGCTACTGGCAGTAAGAAAACACTATCGACGTGCTTTTGTAACTTTGTAACCATCGGCTCCTCACAGCAGTAACGCTATATGAACATGTAACTGAAGTTGGCCGCAGTGTAGCTTCTGAATGTTGCCAAACATCATTCATAGTGACGTTTTGTTTTGAAATTGGCCGCCAACTAGCGCTGAACCGGAAGAACAAATACAATTGCGGATAAGGCGGAAGAGAGAAAAAGTGGGCGTGTGAATAAGGTGAATATACCACTCTATTATGCATTATTAAGAGCTGCCGAGTGGAACGTCAGCGAACCATAGATGACTTAGTCAGCAAACCCAGCCAAATATAATTTCCAACCATAAGCAGTAAATGAAACAAACAAAAATAAAATCGTGAAATAAAACAAGTCAGCCTCCAAAAAAAAAGAAAAAGAAAACAACTTAGGATGCTGAATGGCCGCCACCTCCCTTCCTCGTTGTGCTTCAAGTGATCCGCCGTGTGGTTGCGGATCTCTGCCTCAGTAGCAGCAGCATCCCATTTCAGCACTGCCCCTGCAACAGTTGAACAAAAAACAAAATTGGAATATGCAAAGACAACCAGTGTAGTTACATGGCAGCCTGCATGTTATTATACATATTTGTAGGTCAGAAGATTCTCATACATATTTATTATTATTCCATCAAGTGCAAATATCGAATGTCATGAATTTAGAGAACTACAGAATAAAATGGCTCATCAGGCAGCCACGCGTGATTTCTAACCCCACATAGGATAAGCAATAACCACGCCCTGTGGCGCCGGGATTGGCCAGGAGCATTGAAGCTTGGGACTACAATAAAGATGTTTAAAAAACTATTGCTTGTTACATTTTCAGTGCTGTACCTTTTCTCTGGGTAAGAATTGAGCTTGAAATTAACGATATGATACATTATATTATATGAGCTATGAACGTGAACACAACACCGTTTATATTATTGCATGTTTTTGTAGATTGTGTACATTGTGTAGATTACAATTATTATGCTTATTATTATTATTATTACTATGCTAAGGAAGGTAGGTGACCATAATTCATTTCAATGTCCGCTCCCAATGTCCGCTCTTGAAAATTTATCACTGTCCGTTCTCAAGAGCTATTCAGTTGGTTCATGAAATCGCTGGGCCGCGTGCCCTCCAGTGTTGCTCCTGGCCAATCCCGGCGCCACAGGGCGTGGTTATTGCTTATCCTATGTGGGGTTAGAAATCACGCGGCAGCCACAAAGTAATGGATTGGGGTAATAGAATATCAATTTTAGCAAATACTTGCTTAATTGTACTTGACTTTTGATAGAGGGAAGACAGCTGATTGTTGACAACTTATAGTCAAGTGAAATCCCTTTCAGCCAGGTAAGCCGCTATCTCCCATTATGTTTCATTCCATGGATCAGTCTAGACTTCTACCCGCCCACATCGATTTCCTGAAATTACAATGTAAACCGGCTAATCAGTTCTTACACCAGGTCAATCATGGACGCCGCTGGCAAACGGAGTAACAAATGTCATAAGTGCAGATATAGTTGCACAAAATACTCAACAATGCATTCGCATATATTCTCAGTGGAAAAGATGTTTGTCGTGCATTTGACAAAGTTTCATTGGCACCGTTCGGCTGAAGGAGTTTGTCAAGGAAAGTACGGCCACCGAATGAAATCAATGTGGGCGACTCGAAGTCCAGACTGATACATGGAGTGAAACAAAAAGTGAGGTTACGTGATAAGGGCGGCCAAGGCTGATGACATCCATGCATCATCTAGTAGGGGCGGCTGTAGCTCAGGAGGTAGAGCGGGTTGTCCACTAATCGCTTTGGATGAAAGAGGTCGGTGGTTCGATTCCCGCCTCCTCCAGTCTGCATGTCGAAGTGTCCTTTGGCAACGTACTGAACCCCAAATTGCTCCCGATGGTGTGTAAGCACCCTGTGTGGTAGCCTGCCGCCATCGGTGTGTGAATGGGTGAATGTACCTACTGATTGTAAAGCGCTTTGGATAAAAGCTCTATATAATGTAAATGCAGGCCATTTACCATTTAGTTTGTTGCTTGACCCGTTAATTCCAATAGTCTCATTCAACAAGCAAGCAAAACATACCCAAGAGATTTTCATCAAATAAAACTCTATCAATTTAACAACCCGTTACAGTCTACAGCAACATTTCTTTCTACCACTGACCATTCGGTTATAAAATGTACTTAATTCAGAAAATGTTGACAGTGAATATGAGTGAGATTTGGTGATGACTTAAATGGCATGGGGGAAATGCTGCATACCTTTAATTGCTTGAAAACCCCTTGTCGTCTCCAGAGGCTGTTTTTGCAGCTTCCCCCTCATGTTGAACTTCGCCATCAGGTTGTTGGTGAAGAGCCTGGAGAAGTGGCATGATTTAGAAATGACATGTGTATGCTGTAATCTACAGTAACTGTGCCATGGGTGAGGATGCCAAGAGGTGTGGTTCTGGGATACTGTGGTTTTATGGAACCAATCGTACAAAACCTGATGAAAGGTTGACCATTTGACAGCTCCGATTACATACTGTCCCTGCACAAAACCCCGCCTCTTTACCATCCAAGTCAGGTTTCTACTTAACCTAGGCAACTCACCTTAGATTTACTTATTCACATTCCTGCCATTTTGGATGACTGTGAGACCTATTCTAGGGCGGCTGTGGCTCAGGAGGTAGAGCAGGTCATCCACTAATCAGAAGGTTGGTGGTTCGATCCCCGGCTCCTCCAGTCCGCATGTCGAAGTGTCCTTGGGCAAGCCACTGAACCCCAAATTGCTCCCGATGGCTGTGCCAGCACCCTGCGTGGCAGCTGGCCGCCCTCGGTGTGTGAATGGGTGAATGTAGGCACATTGTAAAGCGCTTTGGATAAAAGTGCTATATAAATGCAGTCCATTTATTCACTTATACATTCATTTTAAATTTTAACCACACTAGCTTTCATGTTTTGAAATGTATGCAAGTGAATTCGTCATCATGCTGATCGACAATCTGGGAACCCAGAGTCTATTTTTATTGGAAAAAAGACTCTGGGACAGCCCTACCTTTTCCCCAGCTTCATGTACCCTCTCCTGCCACCGTTAGGGGTGTCACGATACCCTCAGTTCACGATACGATACGATACACGATATTGGGTTCACGATTACGATACGATATTTATTAAGTTTTTACAAAACTTGAATAATGAAAATATATGACTGGAAAAATAGTCGTATTTGAAATACACAAAATGCAAAACAAATGCTGTTGTTGGAAATTGTTATAATAACTAGAAAACAACATGGAAGATAAGGCTTATCTTGCAATATAATGTGTCACACTGTCACAAACTAAACGTTTGTTGCATGGTAGGCCTAAAAGAAAAATAAACAATACAATCTATATGTTAAATAACTTATGCAGCTGTGTATTGTGTAGGCTACTATCTTCATATGTAATTGTCATCCTCTTAAGAGGATGATTCCTCTTCAATTAATTCTCTGACTGCACTGTATGTTGAGCGTTGCGCAGCGTTAATTGACGATTGAAACGTAGTATCAAGTTAACGTTACTCGTACAATTAGACATGGTAATCGTAACGTACAATTAGAAATTGTTTCGGGAGTACAGAGCTGCATCGCCTAATGACAGATATGACAGACGCATTCAGAGCGAGATTCATTTGTAGGCTATCTTTAGAGATGAGGGGAGACATCTCGCCTGCCACTTGGAGCCGCGGGGTCTCCCTGTCAGAGTGTCCGTCCGTGCCTCTGCCAGTGCAGGCGGCAGACACACAGCCAGTGCGCTGCTGTCATCCACTGAAACACGCGGTCCGCATGGGATAACCGCATTAGCCTATAAATAGCGCATTTAATCTTGTCGGTTATTTAATGAGCGTCGGTTTAGTCCCCATTTCAAGCAAAGCAATGAAAAAGATAGAGAGAGAATACAGATCAGTGCCGGCCCGTCAGTGCAGCATGTTCAGAGGTTCTTTTTCTCGGGATATAGTTTTTCATCTCCACGATATCGTCACGTTTTGATATCGCGAAATTTCGTGGGACTTTGATATTGCGAAATTTCGTGGGACGAAATATTGTGACATCCCTAGCCACCGCGTCCGTGCTCCACTGTTTACGGTCTAAATAGCAACTTGTGCCGTGACTTTAGAGTAATTTTCCACTGTTGTTGTAAGACGAGTTGACGTTGTCTATGCAGTTTTAACGTTATTAGTGAATAGCCGAAATGGACGTGGAAAAGGAAGTGACGGTGGCTTTTCCGTCACTTCTGCTTTCCTTTTCCACGTCCATTTCGGAAAAGGAAGTGACGGTGGCAGGAGAGGCGCTGTACAGGAAGATGGGAAAAAAGGTAGGGCTGTCTTAGAGTCTATTTCCAGATTCCCAGATTGGCTGATGGATAATCTGCTCATCTTTAGATTGATCTGGAAAACACCACAGAGGCAGCAAATATTGAATCACTAATAGTCGCCCGCAGCCCGGCTGCTGTGTGGCCTCGCCTACCCTATTGGCGTGCGGGTGTGTTGCTCACTATTGCATCAGTGATGTCACAATGCCTGCTTGTGTGTGCCCTATTATGACATCACTGACGACATCTGTGTGTGTACCCGCTTGTGACATCACTGATCAGTCTTGTCACAATGCCTCCTTATGTGTGTGCTCCCTTATGACATCACATTAGAGATAATAGGTTAATAATAGGTATAATAGGTAGATAACTAGGTTTAATGATAACCGTGATAGAATTCCTTACGATAACGTCATCACTGGTCCACAACTTTACTCAAATCAACTCTCAATAACTGTCAAACTGTCAAACCTGTTTACAGTATTCTGATATGCTACTGTTGTTCTAATGATACAAAGCTGGTTGAAAATCGGCGGAGTGTTCCTTTAATGTATTGTATTTTTATTATTTCAAATAAAATAAAATACGTAAGATTTTTGTCTAACTAGATATACTAACAGGGATATAATTTTACAGTTGTCTGATTGCCAGCATCAGATAAATTAAAAGCAAATGACTTGCATTCATACATTTTTTAATTCTCATCTGTTGCATTAAAAAAAACAGGCTGCTACAATATATACAGTATGTCCCGTTCAATTGATTGCGGGTGGTGTTTGAATTGATACTGGCACCAACACTTCAGCACTTACTTTCTTCGGGCGTTGGAAATGTGAAGTCCTGATCCTTCCGAGGAGCTGCAGAATCTGAAAAACAGAAATTGTTGAATGCTTGATCAATGTAGAGAAACAGAAAAAAGATCTCAGATAGCACACTCATTTCTGGCAGTCTGCTACTGTAAACAGCCAAAGTGGTGATGTGATACAGACCCGAGTGAATGGTGCCCCCCCCCCCCCCCAATTCAAACACACACATATACTGTACACGTACATATACACACACCTCTATATCTATATATCTAAGCGCTGCAGACAGTAGTGAAAGTCGTCTCATCCGGTTAATTTTGCAATATTCTTCAACACATCGGCTCATTACACGCTGTACACTTAAACTAGTTCTGCCTAAGCACTCGCAGCTCTCTGCTTCTTTAAAAAAAGTTCTCACTAAATCACACGGCTGTTTACATACTTTTCTGATCGGCTAGTTATTAACGAAGCTGTTAGGGATGACTGCTGCATGTGGCTCTCTCCAACTCTATGATGTTTATGTTGAGTGGGTGAAGTCTAGTGAGGTGAAGTCTAGTGTTGATGTCCAGTGTGATGTGAAGTCTAGTGAGGTGAAGTCTAGTGTTGATGTCCAGTGTGATGTGAAGTCTAGTGAGGTGAAGTCTAGTGTTGATGTCCAGTGTGATGTGAAGTCTAGTGAGGTGAAGGCTAGTGTTGATGTAGCCTAGGTAAACCCAGCCACCACGTGACCTGCTCTCTCAGTTCCCAGTCACTATCGCATAGTGACTGAGAACAGGTCTGAGAGCAGGTCACGTGGGGGATGGGTTTACCCAGGCTAGTGTTGATGTCCAGTGTGATGGCAGATAAACCTGTGCTTGTTTATTTGCTGCGTCACCTGTGTAACGTTAGTTGGACAGGAAAATTTGCAACTTCCCTTTAAAAGCACAACGGCTGATGTACCGAACTTTGCCAACACTTTGTGGCCGTTTAACAAAAAGTCTCGTAATAGTATCGAAATTTCGGTATACCGTGCAACACTAATATCTATCTATCCATCTACAAATAACCTTCCACACACACACCATGGTTGAATGAGATGATTACTCACCGCCTATGGACCACCTGTCCCTGGACCCTCCACCCTCCACCTGGTGAGACGTGGCTGGAGTAGATAGTCTCTAGAGTCTGAAGATGAGCACATGTAATGCAACATTAATATCTATCCATCTACACACACAATGTATATATATACATACAGACCTGCCAACCTTGGGGAAGTAGTAAGGAGGGCGGCTTTAGCTCAGGAGGTAGAGCGGGTCGTCCAATGACGCAAGGGTTGGCGGTTCGATCCCCGCTCCCTCCCAGCTGTTAATCGTTGTGTCCCTGGGCAAGACACTTAACCCTCCTTGCCTGGTATGATTGGTATGAATGTAAGACATGAATGGTATGATTGGTATGAATGTAGACATGAATGATGATGGTGGTTCGGAGGGACCGCCAATGTGTGGCTGCCACGCTTCTGAACCACCGGTACGAATGGTGTGAACGAATAATGATTCTGTGTAAGCGCTTTGAGCCTTGGAAAGGCGCTATATAAATCCAATCATTATTATTATTATTATAGTTTGAGTACCACACACCGGCACCGCCACGTCACACCGCATCATATGGTGCGGTCCATAATATAACTATCTATCTATATATCTCTCTATCTATATATACATACATACATACATACATACACACACACACAGTATATAGATACTGTATGTACTGTATATACCGGTATGATGTATATATTTTTATTTTGACCACATCAATACCTATTTTAATCACCCATGTTCACTCTTTTGCATGAATTCAGGTTGCTTAAATGCCTTGTGGTTGAATTCAAGGGATCTTCTTTCACTTGACCAAGCTGTTCCAGCCCTGCTTTTGAGGACTGACCAACAATGTATTTAAACAGCTTGCTATGCTGATACCGCTTATATTGATCATGCACAGCCATCACATCATCTGATGTTACTACTATAATTAGATCGAGGACAGGTCATAGTGTTACAGAATTAAAGCAACATGGGCCATGATAAAATTACCTTTAGACTAGTTTGTGATTCATTTTATATTTACGGTGAAAAAAGATACGCACATCCCAACCAGTTTGAAAGGCAGGTGCTGGACCCAATAAAAACTGCAGTGAAATAAACAAAGAAAGGCCGCATACGGTAGCTCCCGTTTGCTTTTGTTTTATTCCATGTGTTACGTTTCTTCAGACATAAAACACACATATACAGACGCCATCTTAAATACCCCCTCACCTGTCACATGACTCACCAGGTCATCATGTGACATCTAGTGTTAGAAAAAAAGTACTGCGTTCACATCAAAGCAGTGCATATATACAGGCATGTACAAATATAATACAGATATATACATTCAAATATAGAGAAAAGGCCTCAGAGCACATAATGAAACTTCTCAGGCCAGAAGGCCGTCATATCTAAAAATGGCCAGATAAACCAGGAGGCATCTCTATATTTAAATGAAGTGGAAAATGTCACTAAGACATTTAGGAGGACAGCAACAACATCCATGAGGACACAACTGAGCATCGACAGTGTAGGGAAAAGCCATACAATGATCATATACATACATATATAAATATATATATATATATATATATACACACACACATAAGAATAGACAAATGTCTCACAGAAACGGTCTAATACTAAAATCCTCATTCAGACCTCTGGGGGCGAGTGTGTTTAGTGTATAAATCCAAAACAATTCTCTCCTCAGGAGTATGGCGTCGACATCCCCTCCTCTCCTAGGGCATTTGATGGCCTCGATGCCAATATATTTGAGAGAGGTTAGGCTATGGTGGGCTTCTGCAAAATGCACAGCCACTGGGCTTTTAGGGTCCTGGTTGCGGATAGCCCTCCTGTGTTCCGTAATCCTGGTTTTGAGAGCTCTAGATGTTCTCCCAATGTACGCGAGTCCGCAGGGACACTTAATCATATATATTAGGGCTGTCAATCTCCCTCTATAATCAAATTCGAATTTCAGTGCTTTATACATTTTAATATTCGAATTATATTCGAATATTTTAATTAATTTTTAATTGAATTAAAAAAAAAAAAAAAAAAAAAAAATTGGTCTGAGTGAATTGTTGTCTTCTCTTATGTTATGTTCTGATTCTAAATATAGCTGAATCTTTGGGTTTGACCAAGTAAAACTTTTTCTAAGCATTTTACCAAATGTAGATGGAAAAGTGAATGGTGGATGAATATTCAAAATAATATTAGGCTTATCACAAATAGTCCAGCAATGATGTTTATTTAAGAAAACATGTTCCTTGTACAATGTACATACATTCATTGCATTAGAAAATAGGTCAGATAACCAGAGCTTAGTTAATATTCATCAGTGATGTATTGGTGCTGTCTGAAATGCTAAAATAAAATAATTGATAATAAAAAAAGACACAGCCTTTGTTTGAGCTCCTTATCAATAAACAAATAAGTAAACTTTGCCAAAACAACAATGAGCCATGAACAAAAAAAAATCAGTCACGTATTGCACTTAAGAGCTACATGTTTACATTCAGTATAGCAGCTTCAACAGTCAACTTCAGTTAACAATGAATGAACATACATTTTAAGAGCTACAGGTAGGTTTACATCAGTATAGCAGCTTCAACAGTCAACTTCAGTTAACACTCTTTTCTTCAAGTATGTTGTCAGAACTTGTCACTGTTCTAGTGTTCTAAAAAAAAATTAAAAAAAATAAAAAAAATAAAAAATAAAAAAATAAAATATTCGTTTTAAAAAAAAATTAATAATCGAATTTCGTTCATAATTATTAAATTCGAATAATATTCGAATATCAAAATTCGTTTCAACAGCCCTAATATATATTACATTAGTTGTTTTACAGGAGATAAATCTCTTGATGTCAAACGATTTGCCCGAGTGAGGGTGGTTAAAAGTCTTAGTTTTGTAGGTGAAATGGCATTGCTGGCAATTCCCACATCTAAAGTTCCCAGAAGGGGGCCGACTGAGCAAATGTGAAGGGGTAGGAGGAGGGAGGTCTGCTGTCACTAACATGTTACGAAGATTTGGTGGTCGTTTGTATACAACAGAGGGAGGATGCTCAAAACAGCCTTTCAATGCAGGATCTGTAACTAAGATGTACCAGTGTTTTTTGAGAACCTCCTCAATGTTTTTACCCACAGGAGAGTACTGAATACAGCAGGTGAGTCTGGGATCAATTTCTGTAGATTTATTTTTATTTATTCTTTTCAGACACTCTGTTTGAGATAGTGTCAAATCATGTGGCTGCCCCTGTAATCCAACATCATCTAATTGCAGCGCTGGGCAGATTTGTCAAGTTTTAAATGACAAATCTTACCAGCGTACTTTGATGCCAAAATGCGTGCATGGTAAGAAAAATGTGTGCAGGTTGGCAGGTCTGTATATATCGATATATATATATATATATATACTGGTATATATATAGCCTATATATATATATATATATATATACACACATCTATATTAGGTCTGCTCAATCGTCCCTATTTTCATATCGTCCAATCGTGGTCATTAAGATTGGCGATTGATGATCAAATCGCAATAATCTTAACTGGCCGTCATTTTAATTATTATTATTATTTTTGATAAAGCGTTTTCCTATTTAATGGCATTAATAATTTGGAGGGGGGAAAACAATCAATCATATTATTGAATACAGCGAGCCTGTAGATCAAGCGTAGATGATGCATTTATAAGAGGAAAGATGAAAGAGAGACCGACCATGCATTCGTTCTGAAGCCGCATCACGCTCGCTGAAACTCTTCGTGACTTTTTTCCTGCGGTCTCCTTTTTCATGTTCATTTTGGATGATTTAACACCGGCTGTAAGGTCATGTATCTGTTGCACTTTTCATAGAAAGTAGCTACTCTGGCTGGAGTAATACACTTTGGAACGAGACCGCCATGTTATGGCTGCAGAGAGAACACGGCAAAAAACACAACCACTTCCATTTCTAGCCTTAAAAATGAAAGCACACAGTGCAAAATAAACTTAAATCCCCCATAGCCTTAAGTACGAGGAACCTCCATACATTGGAACCGGGTTTCGGTAGCCAACCCTAATCTTGAACGAGTTAAATAATAAACGTTGCGTCGTCGCCTCCACAGTTCAGACTTAATTTTTCAGTTATCGCTGCCTGCTTGTAGTGTCGTTGACGAGAGAGACGTGCTGTTTGGTGACAACAGTTCCCCCTTTTTGTTGGGGACCACCCTGCGAGTGGAAGGTGCTCATGGGAACATACGGGATGATTAGCTCAGCTATGTACGGGGGTGCGAGCCTGTGTAAAGGCTAGGCTTGACTGCCAGTGGGGGAAAGTCCATTTTAAATCTAAATTTAACGAAAAAATGATCCGACGGGGCTGGAGGACATGGCAGAACTAAGTATCGAGGAACGTGCGCACATCCACTGCTGCATCAGGTATCAATGGTTTAAAGAAATCTGTATCAGTAGCACCTCTTCATGGATGTTAACTGAGCTGAATAGCCAGCCTTCAAATTCAGTGTTCTATACCATGGAGGAGAGGGATGAGGACAGAACCACCCTTTTCATGAGGGAGGCAGGCCACCTTACGGAACAGATCAGTTTCGAGCAGCTGTTGTCTTTTCATCCTTTTCTGTTGATTTCTTGTGCACACTATATTCAGGAGTTTGGAGCTGCACGGCTTTTCAAACAACGTTGATGTGTAACGCTGCTGCAGGACATCACAGAGCACAGTGCCGTCTTCCCGTCTTTCTCTGACGAAAGCAAATCGTTCATCTCGCAAGAGAAAACAACTGTCTTTTTCCTTTGAGTTAACGAACATTCGAAGCCGTGTTTTGCTCTCGTTGGCGTTTGCACATTCAATCTCAGACAATCGCCTGGCCACCTGTGCTAGGGGATTTTTTCCACTCCGTACCTGTTTCTTGATTTGTCGGAGGTGGTTTTCAAAAGGAAACCCGGAAATATCGTTCAGTGAGCAATTGAAGTGGCGGACGTCCTCATGAAGGTGAGTCAGTCCATGCACATTGTACACTGAAAAGTACTTTCCGTACAGGTCAGCACAGCGGGTAACAAAGTGCGACATGAGTTCCTGGGCATATTGAAGATATGCACTGCGAGTGTTGTCATCCGATTCCAACATTATGGACATGGCTACTGTAAAGGACAAGAAATGACAGTATCTTTCAGGAGATAACACATTCTTTAGTACAACTGGTCCTGTGTACAACAGAAACTGCCGAAATTCCGTGGCCTTCCACCTGTCCAGCTCTTCTAAACCCCGGGGTTGCCGAGCAAATTCACTAGGCATCTTTCCACTCAGGGTCTTTAGCTTTTGTGATATTTCTTCCTTTTGCCTGGCAGATAAGCGGCAAATTGTTGGGCCCCGAGTCAAGAAGATCAGCATCCTTCGTACTACTCCCAAGTTGACCATATGCATATAATCTAAGACAAACGAGGTGACGCAAGGAATTCCTGCAGCAATGAAGGGGCTGGTACCAGTTTGATGGTTCTTGTATTCTACTGTACTGAACGCTTCATCTGTTCGCAAGGTGCACCCCTGTTCATTGTATACCACACTTTTCATTATGTAATCACCTTTGGTGATGCACCTCTCGCAACTGTGATAGGCATTATGGTTTTTTATGCACTTCAGATAAGCCCTTGCTGGTGCGTCACAGATCAATGCTTCAATATGGACAGTGTAGGTCTTCCCTTCATAAACCATGCCTGTGTCTGTGAGATGTTTACACTCCGTTAAAAAATCATCGAGGTATTCCGCAAGAGGAGATGGTTTCTTGTCCCCACAAAAGAGAGCTACCACAAATGGCTCAAAGTTGTGAAACTGAGCTAGTATTGGCCAGAACTGGACGACGTTGCTGCTTTTGGAGAGCGGGACACCGTCAACATTGATGCTCAGGTTTATAGAATCATGATCCTGTTGGAAAGCAATCGTCTGATTTAGTAAACTGCAAATCCCTTTTTCTAACCCACAATAAATGTATTGCCCACTACACTTCTGCTCAGATCCTACAGTTCGTGGTGTGGCAGCGAGGAGTGTCCTTGCATCCTTTGCTAGCAGGTGCCCTTGCTCTCTTAATATTCCCAGTAATTCATTTAAGGATCTTTGTGTGGTTTTGTTCTTTGTAGACCATTCTCTTAAGTCAGCTTGTAAATGGGGCAAATCCAAATCAGCATCATCATTTAAAACGTCTCTGTCCGAGTCTGAAGACACATACTCCAGGTCGGTGTCAAAGTCTGTGTCATCTGTTGTCAAACGGTCTGTTGCCGAATGTCTGCTTTCCAAACCGCTTGCTATGCCAGCCTGGTTGTGTGATCCGCTAGTTGATGCCTCAGTCAATGACGTCCGTCTTTCAAGGTCATCATCAGTGTCAGATTCTAGGAGCCGCCGGATCCGTCTGTCAACGTCATCATCACTGTCAGATTCTAGGAGCCGCAGGATCCGACTGTCAACCTCATCATCACTGTCAGATTCTAGGAGCCGAGCCATTTCTGCATTCCGTTTGCGGTAGTACTTAGCAGAATCCGCCATCTGAAATACATCATTTCCAGAGTCAGATTCAGAACAGTGCTTCCTTCAACTAAAATGCTTTGGTTTATGTAGGGCCATATGAAATCCACGTTCACGGAATTGCGGATGGAATCGCGGAATTGACCAATAAAAACGGAATCAACAGTAAAATGTGAAATACTGCATAATTTGCCGTAATTGGGCTGAAATTCAACTATTGAACAGGCTAAACTCAAACTAACAGTTTCACAAGTTGGACGGTTTTCTATGCATTTTGTCGGTTTTTGAACTCTTTGTACTGGTAATTAGGGGTGGGACAAAATATCGATACTCACGGTATCGCGATATTTCCACTTGCGATACGTTATCGATACACTGGCACCAAGTATCGATATGTTTATTTAAAAAAAATAAAATAAAAAAATAAACAGGCTAAAATATTATGCTGTGTGTGGTAGTTGAAACATAGTTTCAAGTTGACGTTTATTTATGTTTGTAGTTGAAACAAAAACATAAATACTGTAGGCTACATGAAATTAAATGTTTGCTCATTAATATCTACTTTTAGAAATTATATAATTATATAGGTAGGTAGGTTATATAGGTTTTCTTGTTTTAATAATAATAATAAAAAGACTTAATGTGTAACTTTTCCTCCGTGGTATCGAAAATGTTATGAGTGAGTGAGTGAACTCTGAGAGAGTTCATGTCAATTCTGCTAATAAATACATAATACCTGCTTCTTGCCTTTTAGGGGTATTTTTTTCTCTTCAGTTACACAGGTATCGTGATGTATCGTCTTCCAATATATCGAATATCGCAGAATCGCTGTATCGTGATAATATCGTCATCGAGGGCCAAGTATCGTGACCATATTGTATCGTGAGCTACTCAGCGATTCCCACCCCTACTGGTAATACGGCTTCAGTTCAGTTGGTCACCGCATTTGTAGTCTGACTCACTGGAAGCAGGCTGCAGGAATAAGCTCTGCTATTGGCTCTAACCATTTCAGTCAGAATGAAAGGAAATCCATGTCAGTGTTGCTGACAGGGAATAGTTGTTGATATAGTAGTGTCACGGTAGCCTTATCAAAAGGCTCATTTGAGATGACTAGCGTTGCCTGCTTCCTAATCGGTCTGATTCTTTATCAATTCCTCATCAATTCGATGTATGGAAAAAAGTATGCCTACACAGGTTTGCGGTGTCAACAGTTTCGTCATATCCACTGTTTATGTATGACCTTACAAGCTGATGATATTATGAAGCGTAACTCGTAGATATTTTTTTATTTCCGTTTCCTCACCTCTGAGTTGGTTATCCAAGTAGCAGGTCACAGCAGGTCAGTCTAGTAACAGAGAGAGCAGCAAGAAGCATATATTAGTCCACTAAAGGGCCACTGTTATGTCAATGTAAAGTTTGACTATTAAATTTAAAATGAGGAAACACCCTGGGTGTTTCCTCATTTTAAATTGTTTCCATCATTAATGGATTTCTGTTCTGTGAGTGCAGCATGGCTTAAAAGGGACAGCTCACCCTAAAATCCAAAATACATATTTTCCCCCTCACCTGTAGTGCTATTTATCCATCTAGATTGTTTTGTGTTAGATGTCGGTTTTGGAGATATCAGTCATAGAGATGTCTGCCTTCTCTCCAATACAATGGAACAATACAATGGAACTATTAATTTTCTTTCAACCGAGCTACACCCATTAACTGCTAGCTAGTTCCCACATGAAATTATTAGGAGGAAAAAATAGTTGTGCCCATTTCATTTTTGGCTGCCGGACAAACTCCTGTTATATAGCAAGGGATTTAGGTATAGATAGGCCATTGTATTTAAACCAGTAGTATTAGTAGTGACGTGTATGCAAAATATAGAGGCAAATTAATTTTTTCATCATTGCAAAGCTACAGCACAGTAAAGAGGATATTAATGTGGTGTGTAATTCTTTATCGATCTACTAGCCTCTACATTGTACTCTCAAAGTGCAGATTGATGCACGTTATTTTTGAAATGTACAATGGGGGGGTTGAGTATCACTGACCTACAGTATCTTTCCTCTGCATAGTACTCATACATCCTGTTTCTCTTACCTCTCAGACACCAGTCTTGGTGTGTAGCTATGCTTTTCCACGTCTGTCACCTATCGCAAGTAGGATGAACCTGTAGAAAACACACCACATTAAAATTAATATTTTAATATTTGATTTACCTTTGTCAAAAGTTAACTAACTTTATAATTACTGCGCAACATCTGTGACTGGTTGAACTGAAGCTTGTTATATTAACTTGTTGCCCATGAAAATATTGAACTGAATTGGCTCTATGCTGATAGATAGGGACTTCACTTAGAACTGGCAATATACTGTAGGCTAGTGATCTCTGGCACGAGGCAACTGAAAATAACTTGAAATATCATAATTATTTTCCACTCTGATCCTCTGTTTTCTTATCAATGATGCTCCGCCTTTAAATGTAGTCTGAATGAGCCCACACGCCCTTTTGACAAATTGGGAACCAGATAGACGAACAGCAGCATGCAAATCCTGTTTAGCTTCTCATTATCCTGATCTTCAATGGTGTCCAGATTTAACTCGACTGTTCCATTATCAAGGCTCATCTATTTTAATATGCAGTCCCTGTGGTCACTGACAATGTGCTTACTATAGCCTGAATTTGATCATATTAGTGTCCACTGCCCATTAAATAATAGGCTGCCGCCATCTGTTCTCCAACCATTACATTACATTACGTCATTTGGCAGACGCTTTTATCCAAAGCGACTTACATTAACACATTTTTGTCAGCAATAGAGCAATCAACTATGGAGCACAGTCTATGACAACTACAACCTCTGAAGAAACAGTGGTACAAGTTTAGTTTAGTTCTTTTTTTAGAAAGAGAAAGAAGTTAGATCAAGAAGGGCCCAGATGAAGCCTGAAAAGGTGTGTCTTTAGTCTTTTCCGAAAGATCGGCAGTGATTCAGCTGTCCTGACCGAAGGTGGAAGCTCGTTCCACCATTGAGGTGCCAGGGACGAGAAGAGTCGAGATGGGATGAGCCACTTTAGAGCCCCCGTAGCGAAGGAGGAGCGAGGCGCCCTGCACTGGTGGAGGAGCGAAGGGAGCGCTGAGAGGTTTGGAACCTGACCATAGATTGCAGGTACAGGGGAGCTGACTGGTGTACTGCCCTGTAGGCCAGTACCAGTGTCTTGAATTTGATGCGTGCCGAGATGGGAAGCCAGTGGAGGTCCCGGAAGAGGGGAGTGACATGAGAGAATTTGGGTTGGTTGAATACCAGACGGGCTGCAGCGTTCTGAATGAGCTGAAGCGGTCGGATGTCAGTGGCAGGTAGGCCGGCCAGGAGCACGTTGCAGTAGTCCAGGCGAGGGACCATAAGTGACTGGACCAGGAGTTGAGTCGCTTCTCTTGTGAGAAAGGGACGGATTTTGCAGATGTTGTAGAGGGAGAACCTACAGGAGCGTGCTGCCGCAGCTATGTTGGCCGAGCAAGACAGCTGGTTGTCAAGGATCACCCCAAGGTTCTTAGCTGTTTGGGAGGGAACCATTGTTTGGCTGATTTCCATGTGCACTTTTAAGAGTTAGAATTTGGGGTGGCTCAATCAGGCTACAATATGTAGGCTAACAGAGGTATGTAGGCTAACATGTAGGCTAACATAGGCAAAGTCCTTATTGCAGTGGCACTGTTTCAATGTTATATGCAATAAAGCAGAAATGCTATTTGATAGCAGTCATGAATACAATAAAGCCATAGGGCTATACAATAGGAGAGAAGCATGTACAATACAGAATACAGTGACACAATAGGCTATCAGCCTTTTGAAAATGGGATTTTAATGTTCATTTGATAATATAATGCTTGTCAAATGCCAGAGATCACTGCATGCCAGTTCTTGTAAACCGTGCAGTCCCAACTATCAGCATGCAACGAATTCAGTTCAATATTTTCATGGGCAACAAGTTACCCTCAGGCTCTTCTAAATTTCGTGTTAACACTACAGTTGTAGAGCCCTCCCATCGAGCATAGCATTTTCGTTAGACAATCTGTGTTGGGCATTAAACTCACCTTATTTCTGCACTTTGAAGTCACAGGTAGGGTCGGGTGGGGCAAACTATTTATATCGGAAGCCTAGTTGCGGAAAAAAGTGAGCTGCTGTTCTTTTTTTTAAGACAAAGTTTGACGAGAATCACCGAGTTGCCTGGAAACAGAGTCCAGACGCATGCGCACTGGCATCATTTTGTCTTGTACATACATTCTACAATGCATTTAGACAGACCACCACCGCTCACTTCTTTTCGGCAACTAGGCTTCCGATATAATTAGTTTGCCCCACCCGACCCTACCTGTGACTTCAAAGTGCAGAAATAAGGTGAGTTTAATGCCCAACACAGATTGTCTAACGAAAATGCTATGCTCGATGGGAGGGCTCTTCCAACTGTAGTGTTAACAGAACACGAAATTTAGAAGAGCCTGAGGGCAACAAGATAGTTGAACAAGCTTCAGTTCAACCAGTCGCCGATGTTGCTCAGTCATGAGTTGAACTGAGCAACCGTGAATGGACTGGTGGCGTAGAGCCATAGGTGCATGGTTTACTGTGCTGAATCCTTTTGTATTTGCGGATCGAAACGCGCAGGTGAGTCGTTTTTTTATTATTATTTTAGCAGTGATCACTGCTTTGAAAAGGTGTAATAATGCAGATCACCAATATACTTGTGTCGATCGCTATGAAAGCTAATTTTAACATTTTAATTTAATTTAATTCAATTCAATATTTGAACACCAGGAAGTAGGAAGAGAGTAGGCGGGTTTCATTCCAACACCACAGTCACACCCACCGAGAGATTTGGCAGACACATGCTCGCCTATCCTGTGTTTATTAGTTTATTTATTTGTTGGACAGGCACAGTGGAGATTAAAAGATGGTAAAACCAACGCAAAGAAGGGTAGTTTTCATCCGCCGGAGACTTCAGCGTTTCATTGTGGAGTTGTGGTGAATCTGCGGACAGAAGTGCACAACAGCTGCTGCAGAAAGTAAACAACAATCACACGCACGGTATGGAGGCAGGATAGCGGAGCGACCAGTGGCTGTCACACCGTTCAATAGATTCGGATCGTGCGCGAACGTCACATCACTACCGGACTCCATTAAAACTCAATGCAGTTGAATAGGCAGATTAATTGTTGGGTTAGCTAACTAGCTAACAAGCTAACAAGCACCACGTTGGGCTACCAGTTGGGTTGGTAGTCAACGTACGAACGCTACCTTTCAGTTATACGTCACAGCACAATTTCGACAAACATATGACTTCATTTGGACTATAAGCAAGCATGGAAATAAAATACAAAGCGAAATACAAATTGTTATTGTGTGCATGCGGTATTGCCTCTCGGAAGCCAGCCATAGCAAGCTAGCTGCTAACGTTAGCTATGCTGTAGTTAGCGTGAGAGCTAGCCGAAGTCGAGTTGAGAGAACTGCATGCTGAAGCTGATCTTATAAATCTAATTTACGTTATGTGTTCGAACCATGGCAGGTAACCCTCAGAATAACGAACTTTATTGGAAATGGTTGGGTTTAGTCATTACCTTATTAGCTAGTTAGTTCTGGTTCTGTCCTCCTGATCTGCTTTCTAGATGCCTTGTTGTTCTTCTCTTCCCCACGGCAGAGATGGGTGGGCTCATGCATCTTTTATGCTTTTGATTGGACGAGTAGCCAGCCACGAGATAGGGAAGTGTATGTCACAAGTTGAAAATTTATATTAAATAATATTAGATATAGAAAACATAAAAGAATAATAAGATAGATAGATAGATAGATAGATAGATAGATAGATAGATAGATAGATAGATAGATAGATAAAATATGTAAAGATAAATGAATAAAGAAAGAAAGAAAGAGACTGTCTGACTGACAGGGGCTCAAAACTACTTTTTATTAATCGGTCATTGTACCTGCCTACATATCAATTAGTGGCCTTTTCCCCAAAATACTGATGGTTCTGTGCTGTTGGTATTTGGTAGCCTATCTGAACAAGAACACTAAACACATCATTATGATTCAGTCAGGTCTTTCTCAGTGAGTCTGTCCTCCGCCAGCAGAGGGCGCGGCGGTACCATGATTGGCAAGGTCACGACGAATCACGGTAAAGAAGGAAGCCATAAAGGAAGCTGTCTCAAAGAGCATCGGAGGCAAGATGAGACATATGGTTTTACTTTACCACAACGCTACCGCCATTTTGGCATGAAAAAACCCCACTTTCTTGGCCAATGGGATAACGGCTCCGAACCTTGGCAGCCAATCATTCAGAGGTGTCTCCTTCAGGCCAAAATGGCGGGTTTGCTGTGCGCTGTTGTTACAAAGGAACGCTGAATTAGTTGTCATTTCTTATCAATGTAAGTTACTTTGTTGTCTCTCGCTTTGCATTGTGGGATATAATGAAGATGGCGGCTCTGTGTAAGGTAGTTTGTGTTAGCAGTGTGCTGAGCAGAGCGTGTTTAAAGCGTGTGAGCGGCTTAAACAGCACTGTGTTGTTCATCACAAAGTCTCCGTACTGTTCAGACATAAAAGCTCCGCCCGCCGGGGACAACGAGCCTGCACCGCCCGCCGGGGACGCACCGAGGAGCGGCTTTGCTGCTGCGTTCGAGCAGCAGTCTGCGATGCGCAGGCGCGAGGAGGTATGATACCTTCCAGTGACCCTCATTCTAAATAACAAACAGTCCCCAATTGCTTTTGATACAGAGCCATAACGTATCTTATGAAGGCAGCATTTGCTAACTTCAGATGTGGAGTTGTACGTTTAGCTATAGAGACTGGTCTACCTATACAGACTGGTCTACCTATTATAAACAGACAACGGTGGCTCAGTGGTTCAGACTGTTTACATGGCTCTGCTTATAGTAAGAAGGTCCTGGGTTTGAAACCAGGTCCGTCCATGGTCCTTTCTGTGTGGAGTTTGCATGTGTTCCCAGTGTTCGTGTGGGTTTCCTCCCACCATCACATACATGTATGTTAGGGTTAATATTCCTGTCATAGACATGTATGTTAGGGTTAATACTCCTGTCATAGACATGTATGTTAGGGTTAATACTCCTGTCAAATACATGTATGTTAGGGTTAACACTCCTGTCATAGACATGTATGTTAGGGTTACTACTCCTGTCAAATACATGTATGTTAGGGTTAATACTCCTGTCAGATACTGTTTTAAGGTATATCGTGATATCAAGCAACCACGGTTATCATAGGGTAAGCTTTGTTGTGTTGTGTGTAATATGGACGGTGCCACACGCCACTACAAATAACACTACAAATAAGGTGAAGTTCATAATGGAGGACCCTTGTGTAAACATTCTCATATTAGTTTCTTCAGTTCAATAAAGCAATATTTTTCTTCAAAGCAAAATATTTATATATTTTTCTATTGGTCATAGTTCGTTTCATTAAAGTGCTGGGGGGAATTAATAGTGTGAAATACCATATACTGTGTCTGTGATATTTTGGTAGATGCCTTACCATACTGTGAAATTTCATACCATTATTAAGTGTAATGGTATGCAACTGTGAACTTTATATACAGACAGTCATTACAAATTGTTTTCTCAACTTTCAAGGCAAGTTGCAGGTTTTGGTGAGTGCAGTCATTTGAATAGATTGTGTGCCTGGTAGGTCATTTGTGTCCAAGTCTAAGAGAAGCTTGCCACCTCATTCTCACAAGAAGGCCTTTTTTTTATTAGAATCTACACATTTTTAAATGCATTATATAGTGTTTCTATATCTTGTGCCTTTGTGTATTATAATTCTTTCTCTAGTATATTTTCATGTGTGTATTGTATTTAGCCTGTCTCTCATATCTTTTGTGAGTGATCCTCAACTCCTTTGTCTTTTGGCTGTTTGCTGTTTTGTTTGACCTGTTTATTGAGGATTGACACGTTAATAACATTTCTCTCTCTCTGTCTGTCACAGGAGCGGAGTGCAGGGAGGAGTGGCACCTCCTCCGGGGAGCAGCAGTCCTTTGCCTCACTGCTACGTCGCTCCCCGCTGCTCCAGGTAAACTTTTATATTGTATTCTTATGTGTCTATAGATGCTTTTCACGCAATTGTGGAGCTATGGGGGAACAACCTAGCTTGAAGCTTGAACAACCTAGCTTGAAACCTAGCTTATTTCCTGTCAGCAAACACTGCAACAGGAAGTAAGCTAGGGGCAATTTAGAATGTTTATTAGTGATGCACGATATGGATTTTTTCAACCGATACGATAACCGATAAATATCTGCTTCTCCTGCCGATAACCGATACCGATAACCGATAATTATTATAATAAAAAAAAAAATATATATATATATATATATATATTTTTTTTTTTTACCTGTATTTTATGCACACCTGGGGTTAAAAAAGGGTTAGGGTAGATGTATGGATGTAGTGAGCATAGCTCTGACCTAACCAAATCTAACTGACATCACTGTGAACGCAAAACAAAGAAAACTTCTGATATAATATGATTGTTTTAATAAAGTGTATCACTCAATTATAGTCAATACAAAAATAAAGGCTTTTATAGAACGGAAAGCCAAGCTGCTTAGTCTGCAGATAAAAGACAATGACAAAAGGCATAGTAATTTAGACTGTTATTGTCATGTTACTGATCTGTTCAAATTTTGCATAGGTTCCAGTTCTCAGTGAATGAAGTGAAGCCCAATGAATGGGGCAGGCACTATAAACCATCTGTGTTGTTTCACTTTTGACTGAAAAATGCTGCCACCAGATTAAAGAAAAGACACTATGTGATGTTGACTGACTGATGCTTTTTATGTAGCCTAATGTGCGTGACTGCGCCTTTGTTTTCATTATTGGCTATTAGATGGCTCTGTCCAGTAGCTAACGCTAACTAGCGCGGTTAGCTTAACGTTAGCGAGTGTTTTTTTAGTTAAATACACAATCCCTGGATGTTTCATTTCGGGTAAAGGGGTTTCCATTAGTTTCTATAAGTTTACGCCAGCTCTGTGTATTAAGTGCTTTTGCGGGACTGTTTGATCACAAGCCAGACAGATTACAAGACTGTAAATGTCAGTTTGTCTGCCAAGTGGACGAGCGTGCAGGGTAGGCCGCGCTACGAGCTACAAAACTCGCTAACAAAAACAACAAACATATCCGCTGCATCATCGCCAGCTTTGGTTTAACGTAATGCCAGCTTAGAGGTTTCCCCTCCTCTCGGAACCTGTGTGGGACATGTATTGCAAATTACAGTAGCTTTCTGATCATTCTGAAACTGAAAAACAGCAACACGCTGGCAGCAGCCATGTTTGCGTCGCAGCTGTGATGTCACGGGTGTGCGACAACAAAGGCTTTGCTTCCGAGGCAAAAAATAAAGCATGATTATTATCGGATGATAATTTATCGGAAAAAGGCCATTATCGGAATTATAAATAATAACGCAAATGGCCATATTGGCCGATAATTTATCGGTCCGATAATTATCGTGCATCCCTAATGTTTATGTTGTCAAGTTAAAACCGTCTATATCGTCGCTGTTGCGGCAGGACCTCGAATCTCCACAACATTAACTTTTCAGGAAGTTAAAAAAACCTGTTTGCTCTTAAAATACTGAACCAAACGTCGTCAAAGTGGCACGTCTTAATTATAGTTAGTTTCCCGCTGAATGTGTCATTACATTATTAATATCTTACGTGGATAAGCTCAAATGATGTTGTTTATGTTATCAGTCCGACTTGGAAGCACTCTCTCCCGGCCAGGCAGGCGCTGATGGCCGCCTCCCTTCTGGTCTGCACATGCACGAGCCGCAAGCTCCGGGCCGCGGGGGCGCGCGCAGCAGCAGCGCTCCCCAGCCTCTCATGGCCGAGGCGAAGGCTTTGGGATGGGGATGGGGATGAGGACAGTCTGACATAACGTAACTTTAACGTTACTTTATTCTCATCAGAAACCACTCTGATTTGCATGTTTAAACAAGTTTGCAGCCTAGGAATAACTGGAAAACATTTTATTGATCTATTTACGTCAGAGAAGGAAGCAAGGATTAAACAAAACGATATAGGAAATACACAGTGGGTCTGCTGTGTGTCTTTTTCAGGTTAAAGGTGCTGACAGGGTTCTGCGCAGCCTCGACTTGGGGCCTTGCCGCCGCCGAGCGGCGACAGCGAGACTGTGCATACTCGAACGTTAACTTGGTGCATTGGCTGCAGTACACCTCAAAAACACTAGGTGGCTTGTGGTACACTCATGTCCATTACATATGACGCTATCGTGTTGTTTACCAAGAACTTGCAATCATGTCGGTGGGGGGACATTTTATTGTCCCTCCATTTCAAAACTCATTCCGGTGAGCCTGCAGAAGGCTTTGCTAGATGAGGGACAAGCACTGTTAAATGAGGAAATTGCATTTCCTCATTCCTCACAACAAGTACGTCCAATCACAGCTCTCGTGCTAGTCACGTCACGTCCGCATTGACGCCGCGGAGTCACATTTTCGAGGAGCTGCACGCCCCCTCCGCCGATAGGACGGCCAGCTGCGGCAACTCCCTCGGCGCAGTCAGCGCCGGCGATTTCGCTTGAGCATAATTTGCGCTTTAGTGTCCTGCGTGGGGAGGTACAGACGGAGGTAGGGGAGGAATTTCGAGGTTTGACTGACAGACGGGATGTGGACAGGACGTAGCACGGGATGTCGGTAACTTGATATGATAGTTATTAGTTACTAGCATAGTTACAGGTTAGCTACTAGCATAGTTGATTGCTCTATTGCTGACAAAAATGTGTTATTGTAAGTCGCTTTGGATAAAAGCGTCTGCCAAATGACATAATGTAATGTAATGATATGAGCATGAGATCTGTCTGTAGCCTTGCAGCCTGTAGAGAGAACGTCTCGAGGACGATAGCGGTTCAAAGCCGGTGAAACACGCATGCACAGTTGAAGAAACGTCTGGAAATGAATAGTGAATTCACTTCCTCATGGGTGAGACTTTTGCACGTTATGGAGAGAGCGGCTCCAAACGCACACGCGCGCACGTACGTACGCACACCGACTTGCTCAAAACCTGCACTGCTTACTTCAACACCTGGGTGTGATTTTGTGTTTGTTTTGCATTGTACGTTGAGGAGTGACACACAAATAAAATGTCTATCCTTCCAGATGGGACCAGCCAAGGACAAGGTGGTGGTTGGTAAGATCTTCCACGTGACGCAGGATGACCTGTACATAGACTTCGGGGGGAAGTTCCACTGCGTGTGTGCGCGGCCCGCGGCGCCCGGCGGGGAGAAGCTGCAGCGAGGCAGCAGGGTCAAGCTGCGGCTGGAGGACCTGGAGCAGACCGCGCGCTTCCTGGGAGCCGAGACAGACACCACGCTGCTGGAGGCCAGGGCCGCACTGCTGGGCCCGCTGGAGGGGCCGGGACACGGGCCCGCGCGGGACAACCCCAAGGCCCAGGAGAGCCAGAGCTGACGGGACAGAACCGCACAAACTGGGAATTCCCAAATTTGTTCAAGAGCTGGACGGGGTCTTGGAAGAGTTTGAGAATTGGACAGAAAGTGGGGAAGATAAACTCTGAACAGACTAAACACATGTTAGATTTGCTGTCTGGACTCCTGACAGGTTATCTAAGATATATTAAATGAATAAACGTCTTGTGTGCCGGTCTGTGACGTGACATCAGACTTTATTTTGTGCTGATCTTCAGTTCTTCCATCGCTCTTTTCCAGTAACTACTAAGTACCTTTACTCAAGTAAGGTATTTGAGATACTCCAAAACAAATTGGAACAAATGTATCCTTTGTAAACTACAAGAGAAAAATCCTATTTGTGAGAAGGAAACAAATAAAAAAGAGACAAAACATTGACATTTTTCTCCAAATAATGTCTTGAACACATTGTAGGGTTGTCACTCACAATACTAGAATTTTTTAACTTTGATACAATACCCAGGAAAATATCGATATGCAATACCATTTTCGATACCACGGGGTGGGGGGTTGGCAGAATTTTCAATCTTTTTTAAATGGTAACGCTTCCTTTCATAGTCCAGGGATTTACCTGCTAAATATATGGCCAACAACATTAACACATTCCATCAACTGCCAACAATGGAAATGGAATAAACTTTATTTTGAGAGCGAATTGCCCCACAACATTGTATGTGTGTGTGTATGTATGTATATTTATATGTATATGTATATATATATATATATACAGTATATATATACACATACATATATGAACAGGGTTCCTACAAAGCTATGGAAAAGTATGGAATTTGATTTTAGTATTTTCCAGGTGTGGAAAATTATGAAAAAGATACTCTTTGAGTATGGGAAAATGTGTTTCCAGACTATTGTCTATGTTATCTGATAATTCAATATTATCGTCTTTCAGTGAAATCATATTGTGATGATATGAAGATATTTTGATATTGTGACACATTTCTGCTGTCTAAATTGATGACAGCAAATTTTACTTAAAAAATAAGTAAGTACTGAGGTATGGTTGAATATTTGAATATTAATGTTTTGTCACACGTAACGCTACCATTCGGTTCAATGAGATGAACATTCATTTAATTATTTAACATTAATCTGTATAGCTTACATAAACCATATCGTGCTACATATCGATATTGAGAAAAATCGTTAGGCTGATTTCAATAACAAGTGCAATGCCCGTTACCCCCATGCACCACTCTGTGGGCGCTCCCCCCACACACTGCATTCAGTCAGGTCTGTCAATAACCCCCTTTTCTATCATCTATTTTACTCCAAATGGGCGAGTTATATAAAGAATGACCCCTCTACAGTTGTTATGGAAAGGTGAAATTAGCTATATAGACCGTGTTTTGCCCCTCACTGGAAATACGTTTAATCCTGTTACAAAGTCAGGCATTTTAACATGGGGGGGGAATGCCTACTGCCCCACTGCCCCTGACGCCTAGCGGCCAGCCGAGGAACTACAGCTTTTCAATTCACTTCCGCATCATCAGAGGCAGTGGTGGCCCAACGGTTAGAGAAGGGAGCTTTGTGACCGGAAGGTTGTCGGTTCAATCCCCGGAACGGGCAGGATAAATCTGGGTGGGGAAAGTGAAAAGGCAGCGCTTGCCCCTCCCTCATTACCACCACTGAGGTGCCCTTGAGCAAGGCCCTTAACCCCAACCGCTCCCGTGGAGCTGACCAGTGGCCAGCAGTGGATCAGACTGTGGTTGTACTGGTCAGCTTCCAGGTATGAATGTGTGTGTGGCTGTGAACAGAGCCCTCCTGAAAAAAGAGCATTAATCTGGGTGAGACTCCGCCTGTATAAAGGTAAAAAAAAAAAAGGGGGGAAGGGGGTGGGCTTGCCCACTGAGGGCAACCTGACGAGCCCTTATGTTTTTTTTGCTCATCCTGCACATTTATTTTTATCGTCTTCTCTTCCCGATCAATATGTACTATATATATTGTTTTGTTTTTAATCTATCATGTATTGTTTTTTGTTTATGTGCAATAAATTAACTAAACTAAACCTGGCGGGGAAGAGATCGATCCAGACTCCCACGCGGGAGGGGCGGTGACGCAAGGGACTAGATTCGGATTGGGGGATAGATTTGGATAAATCAGATTTGATTATTTCTGTCTTGATCAGATTTCAAATTGTTTATTTATGTACTACCTTTGAAGCAAAGAGTTAAGGTCCATATGGCGGTAAAGTAGGACTCAAAACGCAGTCGCCAACTAAATCTACACAATCCATATTAGAAAAGCGACCCTCTAAACAAGCCATTTAGACTTTAGACTAGACTGTTAGTTTTACTTCGTTAGATACTTCGCCTATTCTTAATCTGACTTTAATTTATAGCCAACCTAATTAAAATACAGGTCACCCTGGAAAGCAGCACTCTCCCTTTAAGGTGTCAGATACTGTAGCTCTTTGGTCACAAGTTCAGAGAAAAGTAACAATTCAAAAAGATAATGTAGTCTTGACATTTGGCTTTCTGAGTTTTATTACAGAATGAGTATATGACACAACAATCCCTTTAATTAGGGTTTAGCTGTCTATTGAAAAAAAAGCAAAAAGCAAGAAATATAAAAAATACTGCCTGGGTAAAAATTAGCAAGCAGATAAGTTTTCTCTGCAAGATTCCTCAAACTTCTATAAGAATCTGACTATATTTACTGTCTATACATCTGTGGGTGTTTCCCTCTAATCAAAATACAAATGTATTGGCTTACATCGGCCCTAAGACTTCATCATGTAACCGGTTCTTCATTACTTTAGTCACAATACTTTCTTACTTAATAGTTCAATGACGTTCATCATGTCTTCATAACAATTACAGTTTTTGTTTTCTTGTGTTCAGACATATAGGTTTATTAGATGTTGTTTTACCTTGACAGTTTCCTGAGGAAGGCGAGAGCTATCGCTGAAACTGTCAAGGTAAAACAACATCTAACAAACCTATATGTCTGAACACAAGAAAACAAAAACTGTCACTTTGTTACTTTCTGCCTTATATGGTCTTTCAGTTCAGGCGGCACTCAACTTCTAGTTAGTTTCCAAGTAAAGCAGGCATAATACAAAAACACAGGTTTACACACATACAACAAGCTGTTCAGATATACATCATGCGAGCAGAATACAACTTAGACAGGTTTAGTGATCTATGCTTCTCTAGTCTCGCTAGCCAGCCTCTCTTCCTTTCTGTCAAGGAAGAGAGGCTGGCTAGCGAGACTAATGCTTCTCTGACATATCAAGGCTTTGGTTAAAATGGAATCCTTCAGTCATTGAGGTTCCTGTGGGCTGCTGCTTTTCTTCCAACTGCCTCCGCTCTCTCCTCTTTTCCTTCCAGACATTTCCTCATCTCTCAATCATTCATCTCTTGCCCTTCCTCATCTAAATCCCTCTGTATCCCACAGGAGTTGCTTGATACACAACCTCTCACGCCATTCGGGCAAACTTCATAACATCATGTTTCACTCTTGAAGGGTTAGCCAATTGGAACAGGAGTGGTCGTTAATATTAATGAGCCTTAAAAACACGGCGACACAAACAGCCCGTGGTTGGTGAGGCTCAGAGAGATGCTGGAATGGACCTTAAGACACAAAATAAAACTCTGGACAGCAAAGAGTGCAGAATATGGGACTTGACTTAAAAGCTCTGCACCACTTCCTGTTCACGCCATTTTACAGTTAAATCTGGAGCAGAACAGGTTTAAACAAAACAGCCGTCAGTTACAAGTTCCAACTATGTTCAGTATGAATATATGAATGAAAACGGAATCAAACTGCTGCCTGTAAAATAACAGCAATAGATTTGACTGAGACCGTCTGTCAACCTCAGACAAATTAATGGTGATTTTAGCTCCAGAATATTCTGCTGTAGTGTAGTACCGTAAATTCCGGACTATAAGCCGCACCGGTGTATAAGCCGCACCTTCAAAGTTGACTATTTTTTTCTTATATAAGCCGCACCGGAGTATAAGCCGCGGGTGTTTTAATGGTATTTTTTTTTTTTTTTTTTTTTGTGTTTTAATGTTTAATTACCATATGTAAGGGTTCATGCACAGAGGGGATTGTAGAGGAAGCTCCCATTTATTAACATTTCAACAAAACAACATAACACAATACCACCTGTGTTGTTTTTTACAGTGCACACAGTGTCATACAGTGTCATACAGTGTGGTGAAAAGAGGGCAAGAGAGGAAATTAAAACTTATTATAGTTATATAGGATTTATAGTTAGAAAGAGTGCTAAAAAAGAGAGTTTTTTTTTTTTTTTTTTTTTTTTTGAAAAAATCCATAGATAAGCCGCACCGTTATATAAGCCGCAGGGGCCAAAAAAGGCCAAAAAACGGGAAAAAAGGTGCGGCTTATAGTCCGGAATTTACGGTAGTAATCACACACGAGACACTTGACTTGACCATCACAGTTTCACAAACTCTCGATCCAAACTATATTATTTACCTTGTAATGACATGTTTACATCACGGTTTGCTTTCTAGCAGCCAATGCCAAGATTCATGGCTGAGAAACAAACATAATTCTGCACAGTCAGACTTTGCTGTCAGTTACACAGAAGCTTGTTCCCCCTGCAGACAGTGGAGGCGCTCTTCAGCAGGTTAACGGCAACGGTGTCTCTTCAGTGAATCGGACCGATGGAACAATTTCTTGCAGCGGACACACCAGTAGCCTGTTCCAGTGTGAATGCGTTGATGTGTTTTTAGGTCACCTAACCGACTGAAACTGCTCCCACATTGGTCACAGTGGTAGGGCTTCTCTCCAGTGTGAATGAGTTTATGATTCGTTAGGTTATCTACGCGACTGAAACTGCTCTCACATTGGTCACAGTGATAGGGCTTGTCCCCACGGTGAATGCGTTGATGTCTTTTTAGGGTACCCAACCGACTGAAATTGCTCCCACATTGGTCACACCAGTAGGGTTTCTGTCCAGTGTGAATGCGTTGATGTGATCTTAGGCCTTCTAAGCGACCGAAACTGCTCCCACATTGGTCACAGCTGTAGGGTTTCTCTTCAGTGTGAACGTGTTGATGGCTTATTAGGTTAGCTAACTGCCTGAAGCTGCTCCCACATTGGTCACAACTGTAGGGTTTCGTTCCAGTGTGAATGCGTTTATGTATTGTTAGGTTACTTGACTGACTGAAGCTGCTCCCACATTGGTCACACCTGTAGGGTTTCGTTCCAGTGTGAATGCGTTTATGTGTCGTTAGGTGACTTGAGACACTGAAGCTGCTCCCACATTGGTCACAGTGGTAGGGTTTGGCCCCAGTGTGAATGCGTTGATGTGTTTTTAGGTGAACTGACTGAGTGAACGATTTCCCACACAGCTGACAGGAGTAAGGTTTCTCCCCTGAGTGAACTCTCTGATGCCTCTTTAACACTTGAGGTGTTGTGAAAGCTTTGTCACACTGCTGACAGGAGTACCGTTTCTCCCCTGAGTGAACTCTCTGATGCTCCTTTAATGTTCCAAGTCTTCTGAATGCTTTGTCACACAGCTGACAGGAATAAGGTTTCTCCCCCGAGTGGACTCTCTGATGAATTTTTAACGCTGGAAGTGTTGAATATGCTTTGTCACACTGCTGACAGGGGTAAGGTTTCTCCTCTGAGTGAAGTATCTGATGCGTCTTTAAGTATTGAGGTGTTGTGAATGCTTTGTCACACACCTGACAGGAATAAGGTTTCTCCACTAAGTGAACTCTCTGATGGATCTTTAAAGTTCCAAGTACTTTGAAGGCTTTGCCACACTGCTGACAGGAGTACGGTCTCTCCCCTGAGTGGACTCTCTGATGATTCTTTAAGTTTTGACGTGTTTTGAATGCTTTGTCACACTGCTGACAGCGGTGACCTTTGGGTCCGTTGGTGTCTCTCTGTTTCCATAGAGAAAAATATAAAGAAAGAATCAGGGCAGAGTGTATGTGTGTGTTGCAACATCAGTGATACAACAGTGATATTTTTTCTCACCTCTTCCGAAGAATTCATTTCCATAACGTGTCTTGTCAAATGTCTCTCGTCTCGC
Source organism: Poromitra crassiceps (assembly GCF_964638095.1). Classification (NCBI taxonomy): domain Eukaryota; kingdom Metazoa; phylum Chordata; class Actinopteri; order Beryciformes; family Melamphaidae; genus Poromitra; species Poromitra crassiceps. The sequence goes on from NC_139642.1 coordinate 62,207,310, forward strand.
CAATCAGCTCTGACATCAAACAGAGACAGTCAGTAAGACAGGGAACATCCACAAAAATAGCAATCATAATAACAATAATAATAATCATAATTAAAGCTGCAAGTAGCCTCCAAATCTATTCACAGCCACACGATGGCCCAGTACAGCGACCCCCTTTGAAAATCACATGACAAAGTAGGACAAAGAGTGTTTGTTAACAATGTTGTTGTTGTGTAGGGAGGTCTGTAGTCTCTCTCTCTGTCCCTCTCTCGTTCTGTTGTGCCAGATGACCACCTGATAGCCCACTTCAGATAGCAACATCACTCCCACCTCCCTCTCTTTCCCCCTCCCTCTCTCTCTTTCACTCACGGCTTGCGGAAAAAATAGAACAGACGCCGAACAGAAGCGGGGACAGCCCTAGCGTGAATGTCACTTGAAATGACTTGGAGTATTATCATTTTGGAAATATATTGTAATCCCCAATCTTTCCAAGTACCCCCTGCAATCTGCTGAAGTACCCCTAGGGCTACTTGGTATAAGGATTAAAGAGCGTGGTGCAGGTAAAAAAAATAATAATAAAAATATATATATATATATATATATATATATATATATATATATATAAGGACTCAAGATTCTTATGATAATACCCCCCAAAAAACAAAAACAAAATTAAAACATGCCCCCACGGCAGAAATATGGAGAAAAAGGTGGCATTATAATGCACATGGAAAAAGAAAACACTTTTGACGTCCCTCGGGCTACTGTAATAATGTACTGTACTGTAATAATAATAATAATATACAGTCAATGTGTACTACAGCAGAAAACTTTCCAAAACACCAGACGTACGATAATTATCGTATTTATAGAGCCATATGATTTCCGCAAAACCCCAAAAATGGACGGAATCACCGAATTTGGTAATAAAATGGAATAAACGGCAAAACATGGAATATTGCAGAATTTTCAATAATTTGGCTAAAATTAATAAAAGTATACCTAATTATCAAAATAAGAAGTAGATCTAATTATCGTATACCTAATGATTTCATAATTGTAAAATAGGTCTAGAGAAATGATTCAGTTTTCGATTGGGGTGTTTTGAGAGGGGGGTCGGCCTTGCGTGCAAGCAACCCTTACTGTACCTTAAGAAACATGTCGAAGAAGCTGTCTGTCTGAGAGAGCAATGTCGTCAAAAAAAGAAAAAATATCGCTCCTAACCCCTAAATTTAAATTTAAATTAAAATGGAAAAAATTGAATTCAGGGAAAAACAAAACGGAATTTGGAAAAAAATAAAACTGATTTCATATGGCTCTATGATAATTGACCTCCAACAATGATCATTTTGACCCTCTGGTACGATAATTCAATACTGCCCAAAATGCATTTCAGCACTGAGGCAGCAGAGAAAACTCCACGCCGCCATGTTGCAAGGCAACTATATTTAGTTTGTTTGGGCTCTATCTATGGTTAATATGGCATTTTATGAAGTTTTAATAGTTTCAGTAGTCAAACATAACTAGTAGTAAAACTAGTTGAACCCCAATATGTAATTGTTTTTTCAAAATAACGCCTATTTGGAAATATAATTTTGGAGAGCCATGAGACCGTACAGGGGACCGACCATCTCAGCTCGTGTAAGCCGGCTGCAGAATGGTCTCAGGTGGATGGATAACTATCGTTGGAGATGATGGACGCAAGTGGCACTCGCTGGAGCTCAGGAGGAGAGGAGGTTTAGCTCCAGAGGGGAAGAGTTTTAGCTGCAGAGTGGAGGAAATGTACTGCAGCGAGTGGCCTCTCGACAGATGGACAGACAGGGACAGACGCTGGGCGTACAGAGGTAATGATCCGAGGGAACATTTATTGTTTATTGTGTATTAAAATCATCACAGGTGTTATTGCTAGATTTGCCGGTTTTTATGTGTGCGTGCCAGATGCTTCACAAAAACCAGTCTAGATGCAGCTGTGTGGGGGGGGGAAACAAAAAACAAAAGAGAATCCTAATTGCTACATAAAAGTCCCACATATTAATGCAAAGTGGTGTCTAACCTGCATCAAGCTCTTTAAATGTTCAAACTGCTAAAGTGTTCAAAGTATAAAGTTTATTGTTCGATTTTGTCCAGAATTCCCCCTTCTTTTTTAATTATAGGTAGAGAGGGGGGTAACAGTGAAACTATAATCAAAATAGCCATTCTCTGATTGTTAGCTTCAGTGTGGGAATTTAGTCAAGATGCACCTAAAAACCATGATTGAGGGGTAAAATTGCCCCCAAGACATCGATGCTAAATGACCATCTATAGCGTCCATTTTCTGACTCTGGTAAAGAATAAATCTGAAGGTAATGATTAAAATGAGAAAGGTAAGAAGTTATACTTGCAGTTTTAGCCATTAAACCAGGTGGAAACAGACCATCATTTTAGCAAGTACAGGGTATATGCAATCCTGAGGTTAAATTCAAGACTTTTTCAAGACCCTTCCAATAACTTTCAAGACCCCATCACCACTTCGAGCTGTGACCGATTACATCAGCGACACAACTTTAACTAACTTACTATACATTTTGAGTTTGAGATTGCAAAACTAAACAATGTTAGTTTGCCATAACTTCTATGCACTGTATCAATACAACAGAATTCAGATAGGCCAGGAAGGAATCAAGCTCAAGAGAATAAATTGAGTGACTAACCCAAAGGCAAGGTTTATTTAAACGTAAATATATATATAAAGTATATTTATAACAATAACATGCTCGCTCACTCACTCACACATGCACACAACAGTGTTTCCCTGAGGATCAATCTGGTGCACTCTGAGAGCTATCCCCAGGTATTTTCACATGATCAAATCTGGCCCCCATTCAAAAAGGTTTGGACACCCTTGCCATATAGTCTCATATCACAATATTGATATAAAATTGATATATTGCCCACCCGTAATATTGAGTGCCAGAATCAACCTCCCAATGATGCAATTACAGAAAAAGATTAGATTTCATTGGTTATCAATCACTGCTTTCAATGTCTGATATAAATGTTTTATTTTTACAACCAGATCACCCTATTGTTTTATTTTTACAACGAGATCACCCTATTAAATAAACAGCGTCATGACTCAATAACGTTAATTGGCAGAGGGTCGCTCGTACTGAGCACATGTCCTCCTCAAACTGACGGTGAAAAATGTTTGCCGTCACAAAATAAAAATCGTTTGACGACTTATTTGAGGGAGTGTAATTATGTTATCGATCACATCGCTCGCAGCTGATAGAAATAATACAATCATGTCAAAACCATTCCCTCACTGCGGTGTCAAACAAACTGCGTGGTTGCCAGCGTATTGTTGCATCTGGCATTTCCTCGTCGTTAACGAGAAATGCGCAAGCTGCAACAATCAAGTCACCAGCGTCCCAGCGTCGGAGTTTTAACGATAAGCAAAGCAGCTGTCTGGAGGTTTGGAGCTGCATCCCAGAGAGAGACAGACTGAACATCAGAATGTTTTCATATATATATATTTTAATCAAGTCGGTGTGAATGTTTTCATCACTTTTATCATTTTTGATATCGTTTATATATATTAGAGCCCGACCGATACTGGATTTTTGAGGCCGATGCCGATACCAGGGAGTAAAAAAAATCCGATATCGATATATCGGCCGATATTCTTATATTAAATATACACATATTACACAATGTTTTTGCAATGATCCCTCAAATATCAAACACTTGACAAAGATATGACTTGACATGACTTGAGATATGTAATGTAGGCAGGATATTTTAGAGCTCATCAATCAACTTTATTGTCCAAAATGAAATCAATGCAATGAAACAGTAAACTGAACTGGGAATTTAATAATTATAAATAACTAGAAATACAAAAACACAAATAGAACAAATATGAAATATAACTTGAATTAAGAAAAAAGATCAAATATACACAACATGCTGTCTATAACTTAAAAAATACAAAATAAAGAAATATCGGCATACCGGCCAACATATCGGCCGATACCGATATATCGGTCGGGCTCTAATATATATATATATATATATATATATATATAAAGTCGGTCTGAATGTTTTTATGATTTTTATAATTGTTTCTAACATTTTTATCATTGGTTCTAAATTTTTTATCATTGGTTTTATCATTTAATAAACTAAATCAAATGCTTACTGTGTGGTTTTGTGATAAAAGTGGCTCTCCTCTTGACTTCGACCGGCTAGTGTGGCTCTCATGGAGAAAGTAGTGAGGATCACTGTTTTAGACAGTCGGGTAGGATGTGAACCGATTAACCGATGACCCTTTCAACATTAACCGATTAATACTAATAAAAAAAGTGTTGCACGTGCCCTTTAACACAGTGCCATGCCATGTGGGTGGGCGGCGCAGACGCAGCGAGAAGCACACAGTGCAAAGCGAGTAGAGCAAAATTAAGTGCCAAAAAAAAACACCGTGTGGGACCCAGATACCTACAGAGAGACAACCCACCCTCATAAAAAGCACCGTGTGGGACCCAGACACCTACATGAGAGACAATCCACCCTCATAAAAAGCACCGTTTGGGACCCAGACACCTACATGAGAGACAATCCACCCTCATAAAAAGCACCGTGTGGGACCCAGACACCTACATGAGAGACAATCCACCCTCATAAAAAGCACCGTGTGGGACCCAGACACCTACATGAGAGACAATCCACCCTCATAAAAAGCACCGTGTGGGACCCAGATACCTACATGAGAGACAATCCACCCTCATAAAAAACACCGTGTGGGACCCAGATACCTACATGAGAGACAATCCACCCTCATAAAAAGCACCGTGTGGGACCCAGATACCTACATAAGAGACAATCCACCCTCATAATAAGCACCGTGTGGGACCCAGATACCTACATGAGAGACAATCCACCCTCATAAAAAACACCGCGTGGGACCCAGATACCTACATAAGAGACAATCCACCCTCATAAAAAGCACCGTGTGGGACCCAGATACCTACATAAGAGACAATCCACCCTCATAAAAAACACCGCGTGGGACCCAGATACCTACATAAGAGACAATCCACCCTCATAAAAAACACCGCGTGGGACCCAGATACCTACATAAGAGACAATCCACCCTCATAAAAAACACCGCGTGGGACCCAGATACCTACATAAGAGACAATCCACCCTCATAAAAAACACCGCGTGGGACCCAGATACCTACATAAGAGACAATCCACCCTCATAAAAAGCACCGTGTGGGACCCAGATACCTACATGAGAGACAATCCACCCTCATAAAAAGCACCGTGTGGGACCCAGATACCTACATGAGACAATCCACCCTCATAAAAAGCACCGTGTGGGACCCAGATACCTACAGAGAGACAATCCACCCTCATAAAAAGCACCGTGTGGGACCCAGATACCTACAGAGAGACAATCCACCCTCATAAAAAGCACCGCGTGGGACCCAGATACCTACAGAGAGACAATCCACCCTCATAAAAAGCACCGTGTGGGACCCAGATACCTACATGAGAGACAATCCACCCTCATAAAAAGCACTGTGTGGGACCCAGATACCTACATGAGACAATCCACCCTCATAAAAAGCACCATGTGGGACCCAGATACCTACAGAGAGACAATCCACCCTCATAAAAAGCACCATGTGGGACCCAGACACCTACAGAGAGACAATCCACCCTCATAAAAAGCACTGTGTGGGACCCAGATACCTACATGAGACAATCCACCCTCATAAAAAGCACCATGTGGGACCCAGACACCTACAGAGAGACAACCCACCCTCATAAAAAGCACCGTGTGGGACCCAGATACCTACATGAGAGACAATCCACCCTCATAAAAAGCACCGTGTGGGACCCAGATACCTACAGAGAGACAATCCACCCTCATAAAAAGCACCATGTGGGACCCAGACACCTACAGAGAGACAATCCACCCTCATAAAAAGCACTGTGTGGGACCCAGATACCTACATGAGACAATCCACCCTCATAAAAAGCACCATGTGGGACCCAGACACCTACAGAGAGACAACCCACCCTCATAAAAAGCACCGTGTGGGACCCAGATACCTACATGAGAGACAATCCACCCTCATAAAAAGCACCGTGTGGGACCCAGACACCTACAGAGAGACAATCCACCCTCATAAAAAGCACCGTGTGGGACCCAGATACCTACATGAGAGACAATCCACCCTCATAAAAAGCACTGTGTGGGACCCAGATACCTACATGAGAGACAATCCACCCTCATAAAAAACACCGTGTGGGACCCAGATACCTACAGAGAGACAACCCACCCTCATAAAAAGCACCGTGTGGGACCCAGACACCTACATGAGAGACAATCCACCCTCATAAAAAGCACCATGTGGGACCCAGATACCTACATGAGAGACAATCCACCCTCATAAAAAGCACCGTGTGGGACCCAGATACCTACATGAGAGACAATCCACCCTCATAAAAAGCACCGTGTGAGACCCAGATACCTACATGAGAGACAATCCACCCTCATAAAAAGCACCGTGTGGGACCCAGACACCTACAGAGAGACAATCCACCCTCATAAAAAGCACCGTGTGGGACCCAGATACCTACAGAGACACAATCCACCCTCATAAAAAGCACCGTGTGGGACCCAGATACCTACATGAGAGACAATCCACCCTCATAAAAAGCACTGTGTGGGACCCAGATACCTACATGAGAGACAATCCACCCTCATAAAAAGCACCGTGTGGGACCCAGATACCTACATGAGACACAATCCACCCTCATAAAAAGCACCGTTTGGGACCCAGATACCTACATGAGAGACAATCCACCCTCATAAAAAGCACCGTGTGGGACCCAGATACCTACAGAGACACAATCCACCCTCATAAAAAGCACCGTGTGGGACCCAGATACCTACATGAGAGACAATCCACCCTCATAAAAAGCACTGTGTGGGACCCAGATACCTACATGAGAGACAATCCACCCTCATAAAAAGCACCGTGTGGGACCCAGATACCTACATGAGACACAATCCACCCTCATAAAAAGCACCGTGTGGGACCCAGATACCTACATGAGAGACAATCCACCCTCATAAAAAGCACCGTGTGGGACCCAGATACCTACATGAGACACAATCCACCCTCATAAAAAGCACCGTGTGGGACCCAGATACCTACAGAGACAATCCACCCTCATTGGATAGTAATGCTCTTCCTGGTGGAAGGTGGAAGGGTAACAAGACGCGCTTCCCAGGGCTGGCCAGTCTAGCGAGGCGCTACCTGTGTGTTCCCGGGACCTCTGTCCCATCTGAGCGGGTATCCTCTGCTGCGGGGCTCACAGTCAATAGACTGTGCTGTGCTGACCCCAAAGCATGTCGATATGCTGATATTCATAAATAAAAACTAGAACGACCGCAACGCGGACTTATGCCTCCGCCATTAGTTCATTCTTGAGTCCAAGTGGATGTTGGAGCCAAATAGGAAGAAATTGCATCAAGGCGTTTCTGTGCAGAATTGGATATTTGAGCCAAATGTGAAGAAATTTAGTCAATGTGTTACTGAGATATGGCGTTACCGAGCTTGAAAATGGCATTTGTTAGGTCACTGTGACCTTGACCTTTGACCTTTGACCACCAAAATCTAATCAGATCATCCTTGAGCCTAAGTGAATGTTTAAGGCGAATCTGATGAAATTCCGTCCAGGCGTTCCTCAGATATCGCGTTAACAAGCTTGAAAATGGCGTTCGAGAGGTCACAGTGACCTTGACCTTTGACCTTTGACCACCAAAATCTAATCAGATCATCCTTGAGCCTAAGTGAATGTTTAAGGCGAATCTGATGAAATTCCGTCCAGGCGTTCCTCAGATATCGCGTTAACTCATTCACCGCCAGTTTAGGACTGCCAATATTTAGCACAGGCCAAAGATTTTCATAATTGTTGGTCATCTTTCAAGACCCACAGTAAATTATCTATTAGCACCAGAGTGATTTGCAATACCTCAAAATGAAGATGTACGTCTCTGGGTTCACCAGGAAAAAAAAAGTGAGCTTTTAGCATGTTCTGTACTCTACTTATAGCCATTTATAAAAGAAATTGCAGAAAATGGCATTTATGTACACAGCACACAATATCAGGCAGAACTCGCTCTCAATTCTTTTATTTTGAACTGTATTGACATCAGACATGTAAATATTATTCATTATGACACAAATGACAAAAAAAAATATATATATATATATATATATATATATGAAGTGCTTTTTTTACATTCAACAATACAGTTTGCTCAGTGTGAGTGAGTGTACAGACAGACAGACAGACAGACAGACAGACAGACACACACAGACACAGACACACACACACACACACGCACACACACACACACACACACAGAGAGAGAGAGTTCTCTCCACAGCTGCTGCTGGATCGCACCTCCTTCCCCCTCCTTCCCCATCAGCGTTTCCCTCCTCTCGCTGGGAGGAATGCTGCGACACGACACAGGCTTTGGGACCAGGCGCTGCTGTTACCGGATCGATCATGTTCGTCACGGGTTTGACTAGGCAATCCAGGTTCGCCCTGCAGCAAGGCTGGCACATAGGAACGGGGTCCAGGGACCAGGATCGATCATGTTGGTCACGGGTTTGACTACCGCGGTTTCGATGTCTGCTGCTCTGCAGCAAGTCGATCAGCTCTGCAGCGCAGCGAGGGGGCATTTCAATGGCGTTTCTCCTCTGCAACAAGGAAGCGCGTTTCCTTTCCACCTTCTTCCTAATTTCAAACAACAGCTGTGGTATGTGTTTGATAACGTGCTGTCGGCTTGACTTTGAGGATAGGGACCCGAAACTATGTCACAGGCTGGGTAAGTGTTTCAACTATGCGCTGCACTCATAAAAACAAAAACACGTCAAACACGTCATTGGCGGGGAGGGCTATTTCTGATAACACGTCAAAGACGTCATTGGCGGTGAATGAGCAAGCTTGAAAATGGCGTTCGAGAGGTCACAGTGACCTTGACCTTTGACCACCAAAATCTAATCAGATCATCCTTGAGCCTAAGTGAATGTTTAAGGCGAATCTGATGAAATTCCGTCCAGGCGTTCCTCAGATATCGCGTTAAGCTTGAAAATGGCGTTCGAGAGGTCACAGTGACCTTGACCTTTGACCTTTGACCACCAAAATCTAATCAGATCATCCTTGAGCCTAAGTGAATGTTTAAGGCGAATCTGATGAAATTCCGTCCATGCGTTCCTCAGATATCGCGTTAACAAGCTTGAAAATGGCGTTCGAGAGGTCACAGTGACCTTGACCTTTGACCTTTGACCACCAAAATCTAATCAGATCATCCTTGAGCCTAAGTGAATGTTTAAGGCGAATCTGATGAAATTCCGTCCAGGCGTTCCTCAGATATCGCGTTAACAAGCTTGAAAATGGCGTTCGAGAGGTCACAGTGACCTTGACCTTTGACCACCAAAATCTAATCAGATCATCCTTGAGCCTAAGTGAATGTTTAAGGCGAATCTGATGAAATTCCGTCCAGGCGTTCCTCAGATATCGCATTAACAAGCTTGAAAATGGCGTTCGAGAGGTCACAGTGACCTTGACCTTTGACCTTTGACCACCAAAATGTAATCAGATCATCCTTGAGCCTAAGTGAATGTTTAAGGCGAATCTGATGAAATTCCGTCAAGGCGTTCCTCAGATATGGCGTTAACAAACATCCGTACGGACGGACGGACGGACGGACGGACATCCGTACGGACGGACATCCGTACGGACGGCCGGCCGTACGTACGTATGTACGGACGGACAACCCGGATCCATAATGCCTTCGGCCTGGCTTCGCCGGCGGAGGCATAACAAGTCAACTGTCCTGTCCTGTGTGTGCGTGTGTGTGTGTGTGTGTGTGTGTGTGTGTGTCCGCCATGTGAGGACTCGAGAGTGAGGTAGATCTTGCACGTTTATTTTATTTTGCCTTTATTTTATTATTTATCACGAACTGCCTTCTTCAGAAGGCCGTTAGGCTGAAACGTTCGTGCTTGTTGTACCTGGTGAAACTGGAATAAACACAAAGAAAGGACATTTTGTGTGCTGGCGCTCCTTCTCCTTCAAGTATTCTCCTGTGCCGTGCACCTAAACTTTTAAAACACCGCACCGGTGAGTGTGCTCGCTGCAGGCTGATTGCCAGTTTGTTTGAATATTTATTTTAATACCATATTTGCATATTAGCCTACGAAGAGTACAAAGTCTAATATTTTATATTTATTTTAATACCCTAAGTTTAACAGGCTATTTTGTATTTTCCAAAATGGACGGCCTTATCTCCAGCAGCTATGTCTGTTTTTTATCCCCATAATTAAAGTGTATTGATTTTTGTTTTAGTGAAAAAATAAAAGGAGGAGTGGACTCCTTTCATTGTTCCAAGTAGGCCTGGGATAGTCACCAGACCTCACGTTGAAAACCACCGCACTTTCCCCACCAAAGTCTAAGCCCCCCATTGGAAAAATGCATTTGAGGCCCATGAATTTGAGGCCCTGCCTGTGGAAATTACAACATAAATGGTTCAATCCCAAAGGAAAACAATAATGGCGTGGCAGCATTTTCCCACACAACTTACCCTCAGCAATGCAGACGCGTGTGAGTCTGTACACACCCTGGATGGGACTCTGTGTTGTGTGGAGAGAAAAAAGCACAGGAAGACACTGGAGCTCTGGATTGTGCTTGAGACCTGGTGTGACTTTATTGGCTCACAACCACAACTTTCATCTCTGCTGCTGGTCCACTGCTGGCTCCACAACCTAAGTTGGGAAGTAGTGAAACTTTAAGCAAACCTTTTTGGGTACAAGTCCAAAACTAATGAAAATAAATGACTGCACATTTAAATTAAATATATTATTAAGGCACTAGACTCTTCTTTACACATGACTAAACTGTTTCCACTGAATGGGTGCTCTACCCGCACAAAGCAAGTCGGCCTACATCATGACGTGGCACACAACAAGCGCTCACTTCTCAAAGCCACGCCAAAGTGAAGTCAACATCTTCAAGAACACATGAGTAATTAGTTGAACAGATTGACTGGATGGGTGTTTTTAGCTCGGATATTTTAGGATAATGTAGTCCGCCATTAACACTGCTTACCTTACGAAGACGTGATGAAAGTAAACAATGAACAAGATGGCACAGAACGACTTTCGGAACTACGGTATCAGCTCTGGGACAAACAGCCCTAAATTGCTGAATTCTCCAAGGCAATATAGACAGTGCTACAGTGACATCTAGTGGCTCATTTAGGCTACTGCCTTAAAACAGCTGGATAGGCCTGCAATAAAGAACTGTAGTAAAGTCAGAATCGGCTTTATTGGCGAATCATGTGCACATAGTAGGCTACAAGGAATTTGACTCCGGTGTAGTTGCTCACAAACATGACGTTCTCTCTCTCTCTCTCTCTCTCTCTCTCTCTCTCTCTCTCTCTCACACACACACACACACACACACACACACAGACACACACACACACACACACACACACACACACACACACACACACACACACACACACACACACACACACACACACACACACACACACACACACACGACACAAACAGCCTATTATGCACAGGCTGAGACAAGGACAGAGATGCATTAAATATTAACATGCATGATATGAGATCTTTAAATAGCAGGCCACAACTGCAAATGGCTGTGGAATAGGTGGTCTAATTTGGCAGGGCATTAAAAAAAACTAAATTGCACACTTGCTACTGTGTGTTGCTGTGTCACAGGTTAACCTTTCGCGTGCCAGAGGTGGCACTACCCGTGCCCTAGGTTGCTGACCCCTGGCCTACATGAAAACGCAGCAGCAGTAGAAGCTAGTAGCCTAATAATAAATCCAATACTAACGTAAGAATATTTTCTGATAGAACGAGGCCCGCTTCAACTCTTACTGAGTGTGACCTACATGTGTTTGCTCCTGGCGTACGCTGTGCATCCAGCCGTGTATTAACCATGTTGTGTAAAAACCTAAAATGGGTTCCCATCATACGTTATTAGACTCATGCCTCGCCTCAAACTGTGTCCGAAGCTCCAGGCCAGGCAGGCAGTGAGACCAAGTCAAGACCAAGACCAGACCAATGTGAGACCTTTGACTCTAATGATGGCTTAACCTTTACTCCATTGCTCTGCTAACGACAAAATATATATATTTTTTTAGTCAAATAGCCTACAAATGGCTGTAGGCTACAGTATTATACTCAGTGCCAGAAGGCAATCATTTGATCTGAAACACTGCAATTCCATATCTCACTGAGCTTCAGAAAGGCTCAACACAGTGTAAAAACACCTTACTGCTGCTAAATTATGACTCCCCCAAATTGTCAGCCACTGATTGGTAAATTATAGCCTATGATGTAATAACCTGTGTGATGATACATATAGGCTATCTGTATCATCACACAGATGATACATATAGCCTATGATGTAATAACCTGTGTGATGATACATATAGCCTATATGTATCATCACACAGATGATACATATAGGCTATATGTATCATCTGTGTGATGATACATATAGGCTATATGTATCATCTGTGTGATGATACATATAGGCTATATGTATCATCACACAGATGATACATATAGCCTATATGTATCATCACACAGATGATACAGATAGCCTATATGTATCATCTGTGTGATGATACAGATAGCCTATATGTATCATCACACAGATGATACATATAGCCTATATGTATCATCTGTGTGATGATACATATAGGCTATATGTATCATCTGTGTGATGATACATATAGGCTATATGTATCATCTGTGTGATGATACATATAGGCTATCTGTATCATCACACAGATGATACATATAGGCTATCTGTATCATCTGTGTGATGATACATATAGGCTATATGTATCATCTGTGTGATGATACATATAGGCTATCTGTATCACCTGTGTGATGATACATATAGGCTATCTGTATCACCTGTGTGATGATACATATAGGCTATCTGTATCATCTGTGTGATGATACATATAGGCTATATGTATCATCTGTGTGATGATACATATAGGCTATCTGTATCATCACACAGATGATACATATAGCCTATATGTATCATCACACAGATGATACATATAGGCTATCTGTATCATCTGTGTGATGATACATATAGGCTATATGTATCATCTGTGTGATGATACATATAGGCTATCTGTATCATCACACAGATGATACATATAGCCTATATGTATCATCACACAGATGATACATATAGGCTATATGTATCATCTGTGTGATGATACATATAGGCTATATGTATCATCACACAGATGATACAGATAGCCTATATGTATCATCACACAGATGATACATATAGGCTATATGTATCATCACACAGATGATACATATAGGCTATATGTATCATCACACAGATGATACAGATAGCCTATATGTATCATCACACAGATGATACATATAGGCTATATGTATCATCTGTGTGATGATACATATAGGCTATCTGTATCATCACACAGATGATACATATAGGCTATCTGTATCATCTGTGTGATGATACATATAGGCTATATGTATCATCTGTGTGATGATACATATAGGCTATCTGTATCACCTGTGTGATGATACATATAGGCTATCTGTATCACCTGTGTGATGATACATATAGGCTATCTGTATCATCTGTGTGATGATACATATAGGCTATATGTATCATCTGTGTGATGATACATATAGGCTATCTGTATCATCACACAGATGATACATATAGCCTATATGTATCATCACACAGATGATACATATAGGCTATCTGTATCATCTGTGTGATGATACATATAGGCTATATGTATCATCTGTGTGATGATACATATAGGCTATCTGTATCATCACACAGATGATACATATAGCCTATATGTATCATCACACAGATGATACATATAGGCTATCTGTATCATCTGTGTGATGATACATATAGCCTATATGTATCATCTGTGTGATGATACATATAGGCTATCTGTATCACCTGTGTGATGATACATATAGGCTATCTGTATCACCTGTGTGATGATACATATAGGCTATCTGTATCATCTGTGTGATGATACATATAGGCTATCTGTATCACCTGTGTGATGATACATATAGGCTATATGTATCATCTGTGTGATGATACATATAGGCTATCTGTATCATCTGTGTGATGATACATATAGGCTATATGTATCATCTGTGTGATGATACATATAGGCTATCTGTATCACCTGTGTGATGATACATATAGGCTATCTGTATCACCTGTGTGATGATACATATAGGCTATCTGTATCATCTGTGTGATGATACATATAGGCTATATGTATCATCTGTGTGATGATACATATAGGCTATCTGTATCATCACACAGATGATACATATAGCCTATATGTATCATCACACAGATGATACATATAGGCTATCTGTATCATCTGTGTGATGATACATATAGGCTATATGTATCATCTGTGTGATGATACATATAGGCTATCTGTATCATCACACAGATGATACATATAGCCTATATGTATCATCACACAGATGATACATATAGGCTATCTGTATCATCTGTGTGATGATACATATAGCCTATATGTATCATCTGTGTGATGATACATATAGGCTATCTGTATCACCTGTGTGATGATACATATAGGCTATCTGTATCACCTGTGTGATGATACATATAGGCTATCTGTATCATCTGTGTGATGATACATATAGGCTATATGTATCATCTGTGTGATGATACATATAGGCTATCTGTATCATCTGTGTGATGATACATATAGGCTATCTGTATCATCACACAGATGATACATATAGCCTATATGTATCATCACACAGATGATACATATAGGCTATCTGTATCATCTGTGTGATGATACATATAGCCTATATGTATCATCACACAGATGATACAGATAGCCTATATGTATCATCACACAGATGATACATATAGCCTATATGTATCATCTGTGTGATGATACAGATAGCCTATATGTATCATCACACAGATGATACATATAGCCTATATGTATCATCTGTGTGATGATACAGATAGCCTATATGTATCATCACACAGATGATACAGATAGCCTATATGTATCATCACACAGATGATACAGATAGCCTATATGTATCATCACACAGATGATACATATAGGCTATATGTATCATCACACAGATGATACATATAGGCTATATGTATCATCACACAGATGATACAGATAGCCTATATGTATCATCACACAGATGATACAGATAGCCTATATGTATCATCACACAGATGATACATATAGCCTATATGTATCATCACACAGATGATACAGATATATAGCTAATGATCACATGGGTGGGAAAGGGAGTGTTCATCGACTGTAAAGTCACAGTAGATGAAATCGGCCATTTTGGAGGCCCCCCAAAAAGCAGGTTTGAACCCATAGAGGGCACTCTCACTGCCTGAAAATGATACAGTGTGTAGAATTCTAATAGTTTAGTCTCAAATGTGGAGATTTCGACCAGAATCCTTCAGCAACACACCTCAAAGGCCATGTAGGCTACATTGATTTAAAGCTGAAAACATGTGTTTTAGGGTTTACCCTTTCAATGAATGAAATTATTTTTTTTAGTTTGGGAGCAGAAGCTGAATACAATAAGACTGGATTTCATTCAATAGTTGATCAAATGTATTTTTTCCACTCAGAGTGCCATGTGCCGTGCAGCTGTATGGAGACAATTCTGGCCACGCATTCTTCCTCCAAGCCGATTATCCGCATGTTCTTTCTTTGCGAGGCCTTTCAGTGATTCTCATTTGTCCTCAAGAGTTTTCCCCAATGAGGAGAGACGCATGACTTCTTTCTGGAGATGAGCGGTTAGCTCTGAAGTATGTCACACTCCCCATAAGGTGGCGACAAGCCAATCCACAGTGGTCCGCAGCGTGGAACATAGCATTTTACCTTTCTGCAAACCTACAATCTCAATGTCAATCTGAAACAAAACAGCCGTTCATTTGAAAACCTTGCTGCCTTTCCAACATTAAATGCAAATACAATCTTTGAACGCTCCAGAAACAGTCTGTAGTACTTCCAGCCATTAACGTTTGGACAGAGAGTGGTCCCTTGCCACACATAATCACATCTCTCCCCCCCCCCCCTGTCAACCCAGTGTCCCATCAAATAAAGGGAAAATGTAAAAAAAAAAAAATGGATAGAGGAAGTCATCATTTTCCAAAGAAAGAAAAAAAAAACATTTCAGACCAGAAGTTCGATGGCATTCAACTAATCACAAGTGGGGAACAAATACCTCCGATGGTATTTTGACCGATCACAGTGGGAAATGAGTGGATACTACTATATATATACTATATATAGATATACTAGGGGTGTCAAAAATAATCGATTATAAGATGCATCGCGATGCGGACGTGCACGATTCTGCATCGATTCACAAATGTCAAAAATCGATTATTACATTTATTTTTATTTTTTTATAATCAAATCAAATATAATGGAAGTACATGCAGTTGTTTATTTTAATTATGGATCATAATACAATGCAATTCTAAATGCACTTTTATTTTAAAAGTAGCCACACAGTGAGAAAAAAGAAAGCGAGAAAAAATAAATCATGTATTGCGGAAAAAAGTGATGCATCGATTTAAGATGCATCGAGATGCATCGAGATGCATCGATAATCGTAATCGAATCGAATCGTAGCCCTCTGAATTGTAATCGAATCGAACCCTGAGGCCAGTGAAGATTCACAGCCCTAGTGGATACCCGCCTTCGATGGTATTCGGCAAATTACAAGTGGTAAAATGAGCAAATATCCCACCTTATTTTGACCAATCACAAGTGGGGAAATGAGCGGATACCCGCCTTTGATTGTATTCGATCAATTACATGTGGCGAAATTAGCGGATATCCTACCTTATTTTGACCGGATATGCTGCCTTATTTGTTTGACCAACTTTGGCCGAATGGGCCTACCGGGCCCATAACCCATAGCGTCTTCACAGGGCCACCGTATCTTGCCCGGGCCTGGGACCAAATGATCCCTTAGGACCCTAACCGTTTATCTTTGACAAAATGTTCCATAAGTTCATGGATAATTACTGTAGGGTTATTGTGATTTTGGCTTTAATTAAGTGTACCTGCACTGTAAATCCTGTTAATTGAGATATAGATGAATGTATTTCTTGTTATTGTGCTGTTGGCTTTGAGTGCTCAGGTGGCTGTGCTCTAAATCCTATTGAGATGCAGGTGAATGTATGTCTTAAGTTATTATTCTGTCCTTAATTGTGCGTAGGTGCGCTGTGAGGAGGGGCCCTTTTTGCATCCAGGCCCAGGGGCCCGTCAAGTCATAATCCACCTATGCAGACGGGTAGGTGGGAGCATTTGTAAATTGTGTCTGTTTGGCAACTACAGCAACTTGGTTAAGGTTTGGGTATGTTTTGGGTTGGCGTAAGTAGAAAGACGACCTGTCTTGCACAGGAGTCGAACATGCGCTCTCTCGCTTGTGAGACGGGGATGCTACAGATCTGCTCTCTCGCTTGTGAGACGGGGATGCTACAGATCTGCTCTCTTGCTTGTGAGACGGGGATGCTACAGATCTGCTCTCTCGCTTGTGAGACGGGGATGCTACAGATCTGCCGTCGATGATCCCATTCCTTCAGAAATGTCGAAAAGATGGGTTTACTGGCATGAAGATGAGGAGCTGTTGACTTAATTGAAAGTTTTGGGTGAACTGTCTCGTTAACAGATGAGGGCGGCTGACCTCTGTGTGACCTCTGTTAGTTGTAACGATGAGGATCATCAGATGCGGTTGAGCGTGGGGCACGCAGGGCTCCGCTGTCACAGGCAGGCAACGCGCCTCATTTACTGCTCAATCCAGATGACTGTTCACGGGGGGGGGGGTGTTATGACCTCTGGCTGACTGAGCTTCACATGACTTCTCCTCTCCCAGCATGCAATGCTGCAGCAGCACGCCATGTCGCAGCATCGCCCTCCAGTCTCATGTTAATATTTCATCTTCTGGATGATTATTTCTCTGAACGGCAAAACACAGACGTGACAGCACAGAATGTGGATCTGGGTTAAGTGGCTTATTGTGTCGCATACGGGAATGTTGCTCTCTCTCTTCTCTCCAATGCAGGGGTGGTACTAACATGTCACAAGCAATGCGCACGAGCAAACGTTTTCTTTTTCCTTTTTGAAATTTTCATGTTCCTTTTTTTAACCTCATAAGCCCAGGGTGCTTTTGGGGTGTTCTCTCGCTAAGACAGACATACCCAAAATAAATCAGGATAGCTCCTCAACCATAAGGCCTATCTGCATTCCTTTTTTTTGCAGGGAGTTCAACCTCAAGGGAGCACGGGGAGAACAATGCAATCTCCACACAGAAAGGCCCTTTTGACGAGCCCACCCGGGCAGTAGGCGCTGAGGACGGGGTAACAACCTCAGCGCCCACAGCGTCCCAGGCGGGAATCGAACCCAGGACCTTTTTGCTGTCAGGCGACATGTGAATCAAGTGTAAGTAAACCTACATCTATTACCATTCCAGAGCTCATAATTAAGTTATAAAATAAAGGAAAAATAATATTTTCATCCACGCCTCTTTTTGCTGTCAGGCGACATGTGAATCAAGTGTAAGTAAACCTACATCTATTACCATTCCAGAGCTCATAATTAAGTTATAAAATAAAGGAAAAATAATATTTTCATCCACGCCTCTTTTACAATGTGAATAATCACATTGTAAAAGGCAATATCACAATTATAACAAGATGCCACATAGATAATTATGCTGCTGAATGTGTTGGCATACTCCTTGACAACTGTAACTGTAAATTTGATGAAAATACATTAAAATGCACCATTTATGATGCAATTCTATAAATATACATTCAGGCGCTCTGCATGCTTTGCCCATATTTACAGTTAGATGTTGACTGTTTAGTGGGGATTTTACTTCTAAACACTAGTTATTTAGATATATATCCATGTTACAAACGACTCCAAAAGCATTGAAATAAAATTCTCCAAGGATAGGATGGTGAATCAAAAAGGAATGAATAGTTTATACTAAAACTACTACTTTTTTTGCTTTTAATAATAAAAACCCAGATACTATTTCTGCGTTAATAATAAAAACCAACATGTCCATCAGTTTCCATATTAAAGTTTGTGGTTTGTTCTCAGCAGCTGGGGAAGAGAGCGGAGAGGAAGAGAGGAAAGGCTTTTTTTCAGGTCAGAGGATGTGTGGCTGCACTCAGCATGGACTCGTCCTGTTTCAAACGGGGACATCACGTCGCTGTGATGAATTATTGAGTGATAAACAACAAACAAACTCCTGACTTATTCTGTGCAGGTTAGCGTGTCGCCGCTCCTCCATTAAAGACTCGGCTCAGTCAGCGACTCGCTCTCGTGTCGCGGGAAAAGCACTTTGTCCTGCAGGTGAGGTTTCTTTTATTTATTATTATTATTTATTTATTTATTTATATGAGTCACATCGTCTCTCATACATGCAGGAAATGGAAATGAAAGGAAACAAACACAGGATTAAAACACAGTAAATCAAATTACACTCCAAATAAAAACAATGCTGATTCATTTTGCACATAATCTCACACATATCCCAAAACTGTTAGCAGTTTTGCAGGCATTCATTTAGTTTGACAGTTGTTGAGAGTTCATTTGAGTTACGTTGTGGACCAGTGATGTCATTCATGCACAAATGACACCACTGGTCCACAACCTCAGTCAACTCAACTCTCAATAACTGTCAAACTAAACAAATTCCTACAAAACTGTTAACAGTTTTGGGATATGTGTGAGATTATGTGCAAAATGAATCAGCATTGTTTTTCGGTGGAGTGT
Organism: Poromitra crassiceps; assembly: GCF_964638095.1. Classification (NCBI taxonomy): domain Eukaryota; kingdom Metazoa; phylum Chordata; class Actinopteri; order Beryciformes; family Melamphaidae; genus Poromitra; species Poromitra crassiceps. The sequence continues at coordinate 62,227,266 of NC_139642.1, forward strand.
CCCTTTAATGAAATAAGAATAAATAAGAGAAAAAACTTAACACAGCAAAAAACAAAAAAAAACAAAAAACACCCCGCTGAGACCAGCTGAGGAGGGTGGGTGGGGGCTAGACAGCTCAGACCAGCTCATGATGGTGGGTTCAGGTATGAAATTTGTCCCTTTCAGGCTGGATTTAGTTGGTTTAACCAGCTGGTTCTGATGTGTTAAGTTCGTGTGAAACTGGTGCAGCCTCACGCTGCTGCTGAAAGAGAGAGGGAGTACACACTTCAAATAAGGAGTGATCGAGGAACTCAGGTGAAATTAATTAGGAAGATGAGAGAGCCATGTGAACAAAATAACCAATTAGTGAGGAGCTGAGGAAAGAAGCGAAGTAAAGGAAGTGAAGTAGGTGAGGAGAGGAAATGTAAAAATAAGAAAGGGAGAAATAGGAAGAGTATCTGGAAGACATGGATGCTAGCAAGTCATACATGGTCCTTATTAATATTGAGAAGATTATCTTACTGAACACAGACCTCACTGTTTCATAAACATTTGTTGACCGTAGACCTTATTTCATGCATTTAACCGACATTACTATGCAAAACCTCCATTGCTTCCACACCTACGAAGTGCAGGCAGGGACTTCTGGGTAAAAGCCTACAAAATGTCTGTCATCCCTGCAGTAGGCCTACTCTATTATGAACTGAATGTGGAGTTACTGCAGTAAGAAATGAAAGCGGACAGATTATTTTCTTTTCAACATCCTACATTTATTTTACAAGAGCAAGTTAACATTTCTGACAAAAAACATTTTTACAAAGAAACAAAAGTCTTTTACAAAATGACAGCCGACTGCTAGCATCATCAAAACATCCCAGAAACAAGAGCAGTCTTTAATATGGATTAATTTATCATCTTTTCTCTTTGCCAGCTATACACATAGGCTACTTTGCCAATACAGAGTTAAATTACTTTAGTGCAGTGAGGAACACAACTCTTACCAAAATAAACCATTTCAGAAGGGTTAAATAAGCATCACACAGTTTAGCAAAGTGTTTCAGAGCAGTCATCAGTTTCACTTCATGTGTCTTTATTCCAGCAGATCCGATGGGCAAAGTAAAGTAACTGTTTTATTATGTCCACTTTTGTAAAGCAGAGCTGAAACTTGCTGCTTGTGGTTTGAGCAAGCCGGACCCGATCTAGCTAGCTAGCTTACGGTAAGATGCTGTCATTCTGTGAAATGTTTTTTTTTTTTTAATGTTTTACAGTTTGAAAGCCGGCAAATAATCCACAAGAACTGAAATTAAATTTGAACTCGAGCTAAAACGGCCAAATTTAGAAGAAAACACCTTCATGTTTAAAATTAACCAGACTTTATCAGTTGTCTGCCTGTTGCTAGCTAGCATCAGCTGAGGTTTGTTAGCGCTGCTGCACTGTCAATAACATGGCTACCACGGCTCCTCTGATGCGTGTTTTGGATTGACGTGTGTTAACCTTTGGAAAATGACATAATATACTTATAACACAACTGAAGCACTGATGTTGTGTTGGACACCAGAAGGACCTTATTTTCATCAGAGTATTATTGTAGCCTACCTATAATCCACTGGAATAAAGTCTCCGTGAAGTAAATGTCTGTGAAATGACTGGAAATAAAACCTGGAGACACCTGAGCACAAAGCTAGATAAAATCTGTGAATATAATAATTACATGGCGTTTTTAACCAACTTTTAGACCAGTGATACAGTGTCAAGGAACATGTGTTTTAAGAAAATTGCATTGAGGTAAAACATGAGCTAACAGACTAGTGCTAACAGTGCTAACCAACTAGTCCTATTGTTTCTGTTCAAAGGGAAAGGAAACCTTCTGTTTATATTTCACATGTTTTCCTCACCCTGATCTCACAGAAATACAACCTCTTAACACTGCATTAAGCTAGAGTAGGTGGTGGTGGCACATCATGTCTTAACATTATGTGGTCGCAGCACGATACGGTTATGTTTAGACACGACTATAGACAGGTAGTATTGTGACAGAGAGCCAAAGTGAACATCACTTCCTGCCTTTCTCTGTGTACCAGCGTCTGAAAAAATATGAATGGCGGTGAACAGAGATAAACATTACTTATTTTTTTTTATCCCGTTTGAATTGGGCCACGGGGTAGCTACACATGCCATGCTTGTCAATGTAAAAGCTAACTCCGCAAGTCAAGAAAGTTGCAGTTTGTGGTAAAACTGTTATAAATCAGAAAGACTACGCACAACAACCAGTCACATAAGTGACGTCTCTCCCGCCAGTCCATGTTGTTGATGGTGTGACGTATATTGTGCGACACGAGAGATGTAGTCGATCTACAAATACTGAAACCTTCCGTTTCAGTTTCAGGACAAACTGTGACTTTCTTGACATGCATTATGTTATCTTTTAAATTGACAAAATGTACATGTGTACTCCCGTGGCACAATTCAAACGGGATCAACAAGAGTCACATCTCTCTCCGTTCACTACCATTCATATTTGTTCAGATGCTGGTACACAGAGAAGGGCAGGAAGTTCACTCTGGCTCTCTATTGAAATAAAGCGGTGACCCGTAACGGTGTTGTGGTTGTAATGGTGTTGTGGTTGTAATGGTGTTGTGGTTGTAAGGGTGTTGTGGTTGTAAGGGTGTTGTGGTTGTAACGGTGTTGTGGTTGGGGTGACGGGATACGTTTGCCTTCGATGTCGGCGCCCAGGGTTCGTTTTCCAGTGTCTCCAAAAGGACATACAACCGTGAGTCACATTGTTCTAATTGACCAAACCATTTTCTTAACTGTAACACTAATTGTATTAGTTGCCTAAAATTGACCATAACCGACCGTGTTTTAATTGCCTAAATGGATCCCTTCAACAACTTTTGGGCCATAATAAAATGTCTGGTGGAGAAATGTTTTCAAATTCGTTTGAAACAAATTTGTGCTGGACGAACGTAAGTTTATGATGGAGGCACATCTCCCCCCCCCCCCCATAATTCATGTCCGTAACACGTGCTGTAAATCACCATTTTCAAGGTTGTGTTTATTTCACGTATTTTATGAGATCAGGTTGATCAGAAGACTCAAATAATCTGCAAAATGAACGCAGAACAAACTCCACAACGTAGAACATCAGCGCTAAACACGAAACAGATTTGTGACTTTCACCAGAAGTTATTGCTAGTTCTCTTTTTCATCTCAGTGGCTCACGTAGAAAACTACTTACAGAGGCGTGTGGGTGCGTGTCGAGGTAAAAGCACTTGCCTACCACCGCAGAACCCCGGGTTCAATTCCCTTGGGCTTGGTCAGGCACAACTGTCCGTGTCTGTGGGTGGGAAGCCGGTGCGGTATGAGTCCTGGTCGCTGCATTAGCGCCTCCTCTGGTTGGTCGGGGGACTAGAAGACCTAAGGCATCCGTTGGTACCAACCATGTCATGCTAGGTTGTCGGGAAGGGGGTTAAATAACGCTCCCAAAGTTAGGCAAACGTTTGCAGTTTGCAGTCGCATGCAGTGTTTTAACCTGGTAAACCAGCCGGTCACGTGAACTCACATTTCAATTCGTTCTACCAGACCGTCAGCCCTCCACTCTGGAAGGGCTGTCTGCAGAAACTGCAAAGCAGACGAGCCAATCAGCGACCTGCCTCATAGTTGACATTGTAACCGGCCAATCAGAACGTCGCTAGCAAAGCAGTAATGGCCACCTCCTTGCCTGTCTGCCTCGAGGAGTAATGTCAATGTTCGTCTAGTCTAAAACGGCCATACAGTGCCGTTATTGCAGAAAAAGAATCAATAACAACTATGAAACAAGTACAGGAGTATCGCCGCAACAGCGGAGATTCTCTGCGGAAAATATGTTTTTGCCGTTCTCCCGAGTGGATTTGGGTTTGACTGGATCCAACGCTGATTGGCTGAAGGAGTTGTCTGTCAAGGCAAGTACAGCCGCCCAACTTCCGCCCACTGCAAAGACTGTTGTGAAGGTTTCAGGCCAGACAGGAACGAAGAACGAAATGAAATGTGAGTTCAGGTGACCGGCTGGGTTACCAGGCTAGCAGTGTTTTGCATGCAGTATGAATATATTATTTTTGCCTATCCTACTGTATTTGAATATTTCTGCATACTGGGGTCCCTAAACCAGTGGTTCTCAAAGTGGGGTCCGGGGCCCCCCAGGGGTCCTTGAGGGGGTTGCAGGGGCTCCCCAGCAAAAGAGAAATCATTAATTTTCACTATAATTCCATCCATAGTGACAGAATGTATGGCTATTTTGGTAATGGTTTTCATACGCTTTCTGTAATAAAACATCTAAAAGCAAAAACCGCATCAGACCCTGGGACAAAGTCCTATCAAATGTTTTTTACAAAGCACACATTTAAATAAAGATATCATTTCCTAATCAAATTGTGTGTTTTTATGCAAATAATCACTATAGATGACAACAACAAAGGAAAAGGATAGCATTTAGAATTTTGGAAATTCTTTTACGGGATGGTTCCAGGATGGCGCTGTCGTTCTGCGGTTATTTTGGTGAAGTAATGCAAAAGTAGTGTAATAAGTAACGAGTTACTCTACACAGACAGTAATATTGTAAAGTACAGTAAGTATGTAGTATTATTATACATTTTGAAAGTAACTTGCCCAACACTACCTGCCCGCTGTCAGGTGAAAAGAAGTGGCTGACACAGTACAGAACAACAGAAGAATAGTTTCCAACAGAAAGCACATTGTGGTCCACTGGTCAGCCAACACAGCTGCAGTCTGACCACACCTGAGCATGTGATATAGTGTGTGTGTGTGTGTGCGTGTGTGTGCGTGCACGTCTTGTCTTGTGTGTGTGTATGTGCGTGCACGTCTCGTCTTGTGTGTGTGTATGTGTGTGTGCACGTCTCGTCTCACGTCACGACACATGGACATCAATATTCCGATATTAACCCGATTAACCCCGGCCGCGAACCGCGTTAACGTGGTTCGCGGTCTTAAAGGGATACACACACAAATGAGGGATATACACGCAAATGCTGCATCAGGTATCAATGGGTTAAGACAATGCTCTAAATAGGACACTGCCATGTAAACAGCATGTTCTGATGACCTGAACCTGAATGAGGTCATAGTCTGAGTGAGCAATAGTGGAATTAAGACGTGAAGTATTCCGGTCTTAAAGCAGCTACGAGCAACTTTTTCGATTGTTATTAAACAGTATAATTACAATATTGATGCATCACATCTTACCTATAATAGTAGCTGAGACCAAAGCCGTGTCAATCGGAGATTGCTCCCTTAGATGATTATTAAGTCTGTGTCTGTCTAAACTCGCGTCAACAGGGGGCTCTCTCTCTCTCCTTACCGCCGGACCGGATAAACGCGGAAGTGAAACCCGGAAGTGAAACGCAGCTGCCTGCCTTCACCCGTTCGCGCTGCCTAGCAACATAGCATAAACAATGTGAACGCCATGCATACTCTCGCGAACATCTCTCGTTATATTCTAACAGGTTTTTTGGAAGTTATTTTGTGGTTATGGCCGAAGTGGCTGCTGCAAACCGTTTCATTTCGCTTCCTGATCTTCCCTGGCCACAGACAGTCTAACACTGGCCGATTCACTCGGGGTTCAAGCGAGACTACTCTGCGTTGGTCTCGTCTACTATTAGAGGTAAGATGTGATGCATTGATATTAAATTTAGACTGTTTAATAACAATCGAAAAAGTTGCTCGTAGCTGCTTTAAGTCTCGTTATTGAAGTGTATTGTAGACATGTAAACCCGTTCATCACACTATGACGTTCTAATGGATTTGCCGCTGCATTTTGCGACACGTACGGCAGTCAAACTGCTTGACAATGTTCACAGCAGACTAGCAGCTCGCACACTCACCAGATAAAAAAAGTTTTAGGTGCAGGGCACAGGAGTTTCAATGGAGTAGAGAGAAAGAGCCAGCACAGTACAACGTACACGTTTCAGCAAGAAGCCTTCGTCAGCGTTGACGAAGGCTTCCTGCTGAAACGCGTACATTGTACTGGTGGAGTGCTAACACCTTGTCTCCTCAGGTCCTCTTGGTGACAGACTGTAGGACCCAGGTGCTTGGCCTCTCTCAGGTCCCCTTGGTGACAGACTCTAGGACCCAGGTGCTTGGCCTCTCTTAGGTCCCCTTGGTGACAGATTCTAGGAGCCAGGTGCTTGGCCTCTCTCAGGTCCCCTTGGTGACAGACTCTAGGACCCAGGCGCTTGGCCTCTCTCAGGTCCCCTTGGTGACAGACTGTAGGACCCAGGTGCTTGGCCTCTCTCAGGTCCTCTTGGTGACAGACTGTAGGACCCAGGTGCTTGGCCTCTCTCAGGTCCCCTTGGTGACAGACTCTAGGACCCAGGTGCTTGGCCTCTCTCAGGTCCCCTTGGTGACAGATTCTAGGAGCCAGGTGCTTGGCCTCTCTCAGGTCCCCTTGGTGACAGATTCTAGGAGCCAGGTGCTTGGCCTCTCTCAGGTCCCCTTGGTGACAGATTCTAGGAGCCAGGTGCTTGGCCTCTCTCAGGTCCCCTTGGTGACAGACTGTAGGACCCAGGTGCTTGGCCTCTCTCAGGTCCCCTTGGTGACAGACTGTAGGACCCAGGTGCTTGGCCTCTCTCAGGTCCTCTTGGTGACAGACTGTAGGACCCAGGTGCTTGGCCTCTCTCAGGTCCTCTTGGTGGCAGACTGTAGGAGCCAGGCGAGCTGATTGGCTGCTGTCCGGCTCTCCTCATGCAGACGCCGGTTATCCTGACGCAGGTGCTGCACCTGCTCCTGAAGCTCCGCTTTGTCCTGCTGCTCCTACACACACACACACGCGCACGCACGCACACGCACACGCACACGCACACACACACACACACACACACACACACACACACACACACACACACACACACAGGAACACGTCAGATAGTATATAAGTCAATGGGACAATAAGACCCTGCTTCTCACTTGATTTATGACGTAAGTAAATGAGTTGATGATCTCAATCTCTAGTTTCAAGTCTTCTTCAACACAACATGATGTTCATTATGTAAATGATGGCCCCGTTGAGAGAGATTAAACAGACGATAAAGCAGACTATGTTTTGTGCCGTGATTGACAGGTCGCCTGTCCAATGATCATGCAGCTCGCCAATCACGGACCAATAGCAGGCAGCGCGGTGTGGCTCTGAGAGATGGCCACAGTCATTATGCCAAACTCGAGTCTTCAAACAGGAGTGCACAAACCAATGGGTGACGTCACAGCTACAGTATGTCCATATTGTTATGGTCTATGGTAGGCATGGGTCGATTTCCGGTTTTACCGGTTCGGTTCGGTATACGAGCCCAAACCGGTTTGATCACGTGCAAACCGAAAAAACCTAAAAAAAAAAAAAAAATTTTTTTTTTTTTTTTGCCAGTCCATTCTGATTGCACTATTGTTCGTATTAGCCTCTTCTCAAGTTGTACTAGTAGGCAAAAGTCTTATTTTGTTTATTATGTTGATGTTTGAAGAAAAGTTAAGCTGAATAGTTATGAGAAATAAAAACAGTGTGTTGTTACAGTTAAAAGGTTCTGCTTATTTGTATTCAGTGTTCGTGCTGGTTGGCAGCATACCAGCTTAGAGGTGCATTATCGCCACCAACTGCAGCCGCTTTGATACGTTTTTTTGGGGAATATCGAACCGGTTTCAAAATGTTCAAACCGACCCATGCCTAGGCCCTATATTGTGTGAATTTGTGAGTTTTGAAGTTTATAAGGCAGCTCAGCTGTAAGCCAATCCATTCTGATTGCACTGCTTGTGTTTTTATTAGCCTTTTTCTCAAGTTGCACTATAGGCAGAAGTCTTATTTCATTTATTATTTTGATGTTTAGAAGAAAAGTTGAGCTGAATAGTTATGAGAAATAAATACAGGGTGTGTTTGTTACACAGGTGTCCTGCTTCTTTTTATTCAGTATCATTGCTGGTTGACAATACCAGCTTAGAGGTGTATTATCGCTATCAGGTGGACTGAAGTTGCACTACAGACAGTTATGGGCCACACTCGGGAGCCCTGCTTGAAAAAAAAAAAAAAAAAAAAAATTTTTTTTTTTAATTACCAAAAAAAATCGGTATACCGGTTCGATCCGGTTTAGACGGCAATATCGAACCGGTTTTAAAATTTTCAAACCGACCCAGCCCTAGTCTATGGTGAAGCTAACCTGACTGACGCTGCCAGATGGTTTTGTTTTCACGTCACGTGAGATCTCAAGATCTCACGTGAATCCAGCTGCTTGCAAGGTTATGCTCAGGCTATTTTACAAACACTATGTTAGAGAGTTCCGGTCGGGCTCGTGGAGGCCGGAGCGGAGCAGGTCTCTCTTGGGGATTTGCGGACGCGCAAGTAGGTTCAAAGATCCAACCTTCTCCTCTGGTAGGTATGAACCTGGCTCGTAACTCGTAGCTTGCATTGTCGTAGGTACAGCATGTCTGTTAGAACATGATGGAGGTCCCATCATGGACCTGGGTGGTCTGGTTTATGAGCACCTCTGGCTGTCAGCTGTCGGCTGTTCCATGGGTACTGTAGGCTCCAAGGAGCTACTCGGGAGACTTCTCCCAGTCATGACGTCTGCTTCTGTACCTGCTTGCTCGTCTTGGCATTGAAGCTATGTGGAACGTCGAGCCGCAAAGCGTGGCTTGCACTAGTGTGCGTTGTAGTTATAGCCCTCGCTGGTGTTGCGTATGACATCACTGCTGATGTCATGACGTCTCGGCTTTGATGATGTCATTGCCGATGATGTCATATTGCCACATTGTCTCGTTGGTTATGACATCATCGGTCGGGAATGTCACATGATGTCTGATGTCATAGGTCATTGTGATGTCATTGTTGCGGTGATGTCGTCATCACTCGATAGAATAGTTTCCAGGGACCTAGCTGGACTCGGGGGCCCAGAATATGCCCCGGGGGGGTGGGGGGTAGCCATCTCATCTCGCCTTTGTACCGACTAACTCAGCCCAACACATTACAACACGACAAAACAACAGGTTTACCTTCCGCAGGTCGCGCTGCAGCTGCTTCAGGATCTCCTCCAACTGGCTGACTTTGCCTGTGAGCAAGGCAGGAGGGACCTCACTGAAGAGAGGAGAAACAGAGTCTGTGTCATTAGTTAGCATCAGATAGTTTAACTGAAAAATATTACAAACCATCAGAGGAAATTGAGTTTCTGCTCATTTCATAAGTCTACTAATTTCATGAGTCTACGACTGTCAATGTGTTTCAGTTTCAGAAAATAAATGCACACCTGAATGTGTAGCAGGTGTGTGGGAGGAGCAACTTGAAAACAATGAAAATAACTCTTGCATACTGCATACTGTACTGCATACTGTATACTGTCTCGCTTAGTGCTGAAAAATGTATTAGTCTACAATGTTTCATTCTGTCCGTCCTTCATCAGGCACATTATATGGGCAGCATCACAACATTACATTGGGGCTGCCTCAATCATCAAATAAACCAATCAGAGGCCCACAGAGACTGACTGGTCTGGCTGATGAGCCAATCAGAGGCCCACAGAGACTGACTGGTCTGGCTGATGAGCCAATCAGAGGCCCACAGAGACTGACTGGTCTGGCTGATGAGCATCTTGGCTCTACTCGGAGTGAAACAAGGTCAAAAAGAAAATAGATAAGAACAAGTCACTTGTGCTGTGTGTGGTGTGTGTTGTGCAGTGTGTGTGGTGTGTGTTGTGCAGTGTGTGTGGTGTGTGTTGTGCAGTGTGTGTGGTGTGGTGTGTGTTGTCCAGTGTGTGTGGTGTGTGTTGTGCAGTGTGTGTTGTGCAGTGTGTGTGGTGTGTGTTGTGCAGTGTGTGTGGTGTGGTGTGTGTTGTCCAGTGTGTGGTGTGTGTTGTGCAGTGTGTGTGGTGTGTGTGGTGCAGTGTATGTGGTGTGTGTTGTGCAGTGTGTGGTGTGTGTTGTGCAGTGTGTGTGGTGTGTGTTGTGTGTTCTCCTACCCGGCCTGCAGGGTGGCGCTCTCTGTCACCAGGCGCCGGCTGAGCTGCTGCTGGATCTGATCCACATGGTCAGCTACACACACACACACACACACACACACACACACACACACACACATTAACCATAGTTTTCCAGGGAAGTGGAGTGATGCCTTGCTCACAGGCTGTTTCCCCCACATGGAGGATTCAAACCTTCCAGAAGGTCTAAGGTCAGGAAGCCAGAACATGAGCAGAGCAAAATAAAATAAGATGGCAGAGAGAAGACACGTTTGTATTTTTCTCCTACGATGAGGCCAATCCAGTCTTGATGCTAAAGCTATCCAGTAGGTCAGGTGTGTGCAAACTCTTTTGAATGGGGGCCAGATTAGATCATGTGAAAATGGCGAGGGGGGCAGGTGCTTCTCACATCATATGGGTTATAGAAAAAATAAAATAAAAAATCACATACAATGTACTGTAAGTATTTTGTTTACCATCTGAAAACATTAGTTCTGCATGTGCTGTTCCTACCTGGTGCTTGTACAAACTGTATGATAGTACTGTCATTGTTAGGTGAAGGGAAAAAATGCAAACTGAACTTGCTTGATTAACCAATACCGTGTGGAGGGCCACATATAGTCTATTTTGAGAGACAAGCTGAGGGCCATTTAAAATCTGTCCACGGGCCAGGCTTTGGACATGCCTGCAGGAGGCTATCTAGCCTAGTAGCTACATGAGAGTGAGTCAAGTGCTGGACATGTAATCTGCAACAGCATGGAAGTTTAACTGCACTGCAACGATTCGCACGGACGGCAGCAGAAACACTAAGTTCATCTCCCCAATACAAGACTCGCTGTTCCATTTAAAAGGCAAGACAGCATTGTGAAATGTCGGGCGTGAGCGAGCTGCAGGGCCAGCTGGGCGAGCTGCAGGGCGTGCGAGGCCGCACAGCGGGCGAGCCTAGGAATCGAGCGTGTGTATCGAGCGTGCAAGATGCCTAGTACAGATAGATAAACGTGCCTTGCCTGACTGGACAGTTTCTGCTGGCTGGGTCTTCAGGAGGAGGACAGTGACATCATCAGTGATGTCATAAAGCCCTGATGATGTTAGATATTCTCTGCTAATGAGGTCATGGACAGTGTGACATAATCAATTATGTCATAGAGATGGTGACATCATCAATGATGTCATAGAGATTGTGACATCATCAGCGATGTCATAACCCCTTCCCGGCTGAGGCTCTATAAGTGAGGGAGGTAGCATTATTCCCTCACAAGTACGATGCCCACAACACAGTTCAGAGAAGAAAGGGAAGAAAACAAAATGCAAACTGAGAGCAACTGGAGCGAGATAACAGAAAACTTTGATGACATGAACCTGAGAGAGACTCTGGTCAGAGGAATCTACGCCTACGGTTTTGAGAAGCCATCCGCCATCCAGCAGAGGGCGATCATTCCATGCATTAAAGGCCTGGATGTCATCGCCCAGGCCCAATCAGGAACAGGGAAGACGGCAACGTTTGCCATCTCCATCCTGCAGCAGTTGGAGTTTGGTGATTCCAACGATAAAGAGAAGGAATCCTGCACCCAGGCCCTGGTCCTCGCTCCTACCAGGGAGCTCGCACAGCAGATTCAGAAGGTGGTTCTAGCCCTGGGCGACCACATGGGAGCCACCTGCCACACCTGCATCGGAGGGACCAACGTCCGCGACGAGATGCAGAAACTCCACACTGAGGCGCCGCACATCATTGTCGGCACTCCTGGGAGGGTCTATGATATGCTCAACAGAGGATATATCTCCCCTAAGCGGATCAAGATGTTTGTCTTGGATGAAGCCGATGAGATGTTGAGTCGAGGATTCAAGGATCAGATCCATGACATTTTTCAAAAATTGACATCCGACATCCAAGTGGTGCTGCTGTCAGCCACCATGCCTCCTGAGGTGCTGGAGGTGACCATGAAGTTCATGAGGAAGCCGATTCAGATCCTGGTCAAGAAGGAAGAGCTTACCTTGGAGGGAATCAAGCAGTTCTACATCAGCATTGAACAGGAGGAGTGGAAGCTGGACACCCTGTGCGATCTGTACGCAACGTTGAGCATCACCCAGGCCGTCATCTTCCTCAACACGCGAAGGAAAGTGGACTGGCTGATGGAGAAGATGCACGAAAGGCACTTCACTGTCTCCGCCTTGCATGGAGACATGGAGCAGAAGGAGAGAGACCTGATCATGAGAGAGTTCAGATCCGGATCCAGCAGAGTGCTCATCACTACTGATGTGCTGGCTCGTGGCATTGACGTGCAGCAGGTGTCTTTGGTCATTAATTATGACCTTCCCACCAACCGGGAGAACTACATCCACAGGATTGGACGTGGCGGCCGTTTCGGCAGAAAGGGAGTCGCCATCAACTTTGTCACTGAGGAGGACAAACGAATCCTCCACGACATCGAGACGTCTTACAACACATCCATTCAGGAGATGCCGATGAACGTGGCCGACCTGATCTGATTTTATAGCTTCAGACTAGAAGTTCCGCACGCTTCGCACGCTCAAATCTAGTAGTGATTGTGGCAGCGCGAATTCACTGATGCATGTCATGCCAAGCAACCCTGTTGCTTGAGTGAAATCACTGATGATAAGAGTGACATCGCTCACTGATGACATCACCACCGGCTGGTAAAGATTATAACTGATGTTTGCCCATTCCATATCGAAAACATCCGTAAACATTTTGTTTCATCAACCGCCCTTCAGAAAAAAGTCTGTCATTATGTATGTATGCTGATATGAGAATAAACTCCATGTATAATCAGACCAGACCTGAACAGCAGGCAATCTGTAGCCCCAACACACACACACACACACTCGCTCTCTCTCTCTCGCTCTCTCGCTCTCTCTCTCTCTCTCTCTCTCTCTCTCTCTCTCTCTCTCTCTGTCTCTACTCTCTCAAAACACATATACATGAGGTAGAGATGATGTAAATTGCCAGAGACAGTGTGATTACAGCACTGCTGCAAATGAGAACAGATTAATTTCACATCTCCAAAAATACACTCAGCCTTCTCATTATCACCTGGGTGCAGAAGCGGAGGAGCGAACAGGAAAGACTCAACGCTCTGGAAGATTTCAACAATGCTAAATTAACTTGGAATACTTTAAATTCACTGGCTGGGATTACTCACTGATGACAGACAGTCTGTCAGTGTCAAGAGTTTGGAATATGTAAGGGAATAAGGCCAGCAGGGGGCAGCAGCCCGGTTCGTACAGATGTTCAGAAAAGTGAAGCAGTGCGATTAAACAGAACACTGTTACTTCCTCAGACAGTTTACAGAAAGCCTGGATTTCAGTCTCCTGGATTAGAATGTGTTGTTGCTGTCGGGAAGCCACACCGCTGTTTGGAAACGCTTGCTTTCCATGTCAATTAGAGGAGGCGATGCACATATGACTTGATGTGAAGATCAGCCTCCACGCTCACGTCTGGTATACCTTCACTGAACATTGATCATCATAGGTTAGTGAGCGAAGCTGCTGAGAGCCCGCCGGTGCTTGGTGATGGTCGCCATGGAGACGGACAGAAAACTATGCTGCAACAAGCTTCACGGTGCTTTGGTGAACTTTGACTGTAAACTCTAAATACAGAGGAGCAAACAGAGACTGTTTTACCTGGAACGCTGTTACATCCAGCAGCCATTCAGCACTTGGTAAGTTCATCCACACAACGCCTTTGAAAACGGGTGTGATTTCCTGTGCAGCGATACTCGAGTATCACTGTGAGCGATCTTACATTTGCGAGAAAACCACTGGGGAGAGTTTTCCATGCAGCAGCTTAGCTGGCTAGCAAACCAGCTGCTTTGTCTCTGCTAACCTTTTCTTTGGGCCGTGAACATATCACAACACGCGCTCGCTCTACAGCGTTTTCTCGGGCCATGGAAATAATTGCACATTTCTACTACATACGTGACCTAGTTTTTTACTAAACCATCATTATCCACAGTGGCAAAATTATTCTTTAAGGTTAGAGAAATAGTTTGGTCATGGTTAAATAAGAAAAATGTTTGGTAATTTTTTTTTTTTTAATGTGGCTTATGGTTGAAATATACCGTACTTTGAAAACGCTGGGAATGGAACTCCAGTCATTGGCATCAAAGGCAAACAACGTATACGCCCATCCGCCATCCCGAACACGGCCTTATTGGCCACTAGGGGTGTCAAAAATAATCGATTATAAGATGCATCGCGATGCGGACGTGCACGATTCTGCATCGATTCAAAAATGTCAAAAATCGATTATTAAAATATATATATATATATATATATATATATATATATATATATATATATATATATATATATATATAATCAAATAAAATATAATGGAAGTACATGCAGTTGTTTATTTTAATTATGGATCATAATACAATGCAATTCTAAATGCACTTTTATTTTAAAAGTAGCCACACAGTGAGAAAAAAGAAAGTGAGAAAAAAAATCATGTATTCGGGAAAAAAAGTGATGCATCGATTTAAGATGCATCGAGATGCATCGATAATCGTTATCGAATCGAATCGTAGCCCTCTGAATCGTAATCGAATCGAATCGTGAGGCCAGTGAAGATTCACAGCCCTATTGGCCACCATTTTATTTCATTGTCACACTCCTGTGGCGTTGATTTCAGACATTGTGGCAGGTCTATTAGAAGTCTATTGGACTACCCTGCACATTGTGGGAGGTCTATAGAAGTCTATTGGACTACCCTGCACGTTGTGGGAGTTCTATAGAAGTCTATTGGACTAACCTGCACATTGTGGGAGTTCTATAGAATCTATTGGACTACCCTGCATGTTGTGGGAGTTCTATAGAAGTATATTGGACTACCCTGCACATTGTGGGAGTTCTATATAAGTCTATTGGACTACCCTGCACGTTGTGGGAGTTTTATAGAAGTCTATTGGACTACCGTGCACGTTGTGGGAGTTCTATAGACGTCTATTGGACTACCCTGCACATTGTGGGAGTTCTATAGAAGTCTATTGGACTACCCTGCACATTGTGGGAGTTCTATAGAAGTCTATTGGACTACCCTGCACGTTGTGGGAGTTCTATAGAAGTCTATTGGACTACCCTGCACGTTGTGGGAGTTCTATAGAAGTCTATTGGACTACCCTGCACGTTGTGGGAGTTCTATA
The DNA here is from genome assembly GCF_964638095.1 of Poromitra crassiceps. Classification (NCBI taxonomy): domain Eukaryota; kingdom Metazoa; phylum Chordata; class Actinopteri; order Beryciformes; family Melamphaidae; genus Poromitra; species Poromitra crassiceps. Next base: position 62,242,387 of record NC_139642.1, read on the forward strand.
GAAGTCTATTGGACTACCCTGCACATTGTGGGAGTTCTATAGAAGTCTATTGGACTACCCTGCACGTTGTGGGAGTTCTATAGAAGTCTATTGGACTACCCTGCATGTTGTGGGAGTTCTAGAGAAGTCTATTGGACGACCCTGCACATTGACTCCTCCCCCGTACCTTGGAGTGCCAGCGCCGTGGAGTCCAGCAGGCGGGACCAGTCCAGGTGGGACGAGGCACTGGGGAGCGACAGCAGCCCAGCGTCAGCCATCTTGGATCTCTCTGTCAGACAGCTGTCGGAGAGACTGAGCTTGTCTGTGGAGACAGAGGAAGTGGTCATATTATTATTATTTGTATTTTATTTGCAAATGTGTTGCTGCTGAGCTTTATTCATTTGGAGTCACAGTCAGTCACACTCACTCTTCTGCAGAGGAAGGCAGTGGCGGCTGATGCGCGGCGGCAGGGTGTTGTGGTACGGCAAGGTGTTGTGGTACGGCGCTGTGTCGCAGAGCGGGGAGTCGCCCGCCAGTGCCCACTCCAGCAGCGAGGTACGGGAGCTGACGAGGGACACGCTCCTTCTGCGGCTGCACAGGCTGCTGTCCGACAGTGTCCGGTACACAGGTCGCATCGGGGACAACGGGAAAATGCCAGGACCGACACTAAGACCGCTGCCAGGGATGCCACCTAGAGTCTGGACGGAAAGACGGAGAAGACATTGCTCTGTTAGGACTCAAGACAAAAGAATGGTGCAGGGATGATGTATGCCAAACAAGAAGTTAGCATCGCCCTGGGTTCCCTTGACCAAAAGAAAATAAGCTCTGTGGTAAAAACAAAAGTTTATGTTACTTAGAAATTTGTGTTCAGTAAAATAATCTTCACAAATCACTTTTATGTTTTTTTTTAAGTGCAAATGCAATAACCAGAAAACGCTTCAAAAACCATAAAAGTGGTGTTCAATTGTGAAGATGATCTTACTGGTCACAAAGATCAGAAATGTTTGTTCACCACAGACCTTTCAGGCATCGAACCGAAAAACCCATTCTAAAAGCCCATTGACTTCCAGATGAGGGAACCCATGCTAATGCATTTACTCTGTTTTCACACACAACGATAAAAACACACAAATTAAATATAAAAGTATGTGCGAGGGAGTGGTAGAAACCTAAATATAATTTAAAGGATTAACTGTTGTATATATTTTTGCAAGAAATAATTGAACCGACAAGCTATATGAAAAATATTAGTGAAAGTAGAACTTCCGTGTGTAAGGTTAAAGGAAATTGTTTATTTCTTTGAAGTAGCTGATTGTAAATTTTCCATGTAGCCTTGATCTTGCTCCATAAACTATCTATATTGTAAACTGGTCTTGATCTTTGCTCCGTAAACTATCTATATTGTAAACTGGTCACTGAAGAACCTTTTCTCCGCTGCTCTAAGCACACATGGGCAAAATGTGGCCCCAGGGCCTGACCCGGCCCCTGAACCATCTCAATCCACAAAATCTATAAAAGGCAGAATTATGTTAGTACATCTCATCTGCTAAAGCCATTGGCTTTGTATCACTATTATATTGGGAGTGTTGGCATGTATGATGTCTAATGTGGGTCCCTTCGCTTACTTTGTGTAAGTCAATATGGCCCTCTGGGAAAAACATGTTGCCCACCCCTTAGCAGCTAAGGTGATGAATGTATTTGTTTTTGTACACTTTGTAAGTACCGGTAGCTACATTTAAGGGTGTTAGCGATGAAATGTCTTTTCTATGGAGTTCTATCACTCAATCGTGCATAAAGGCAGAGAATAAGGAAAGCCGGGCGTGGATCAGGGACCGCCAGGGGTCGTTGAAGGTGATCCAGCAGTCCTTCTAGGGTTTTACAACAAAATTTGTTTTAATTTGTTTTAATTTGTTTTAATTTGTTTTAATTTAATTTAATTTAATTTAATTTAATTTAATTTAGACTCACCTTCCCTCCTTCTGCTTCAGCCAGCATCAATCTGAGGAGGGATTCTCTGACCGGACCGGATCGAAGATCTGACATCAGCAAGGACTGGAGTCTGTGGAGGGAGGGAGAGAGAGAGAGGGAGGGAGAGAGAGAGAGGGAGAGAGAGGGAGAGTGTGTGAGAGAGAGAGATGTGGTTTTAACAGGACAGTTTGAACGGGACACAGCAGTAAAGTTGGACCTGAAGGACAGAACAGAACATGTGTGAGGAAGAACTGTCGAGAAGAGTCGGCTGGTTGTAAAGCAGCCGATGTGTGCCTGCCGTGCACGATGACTCCGTCCCAGAACTGGCCTCTGGCGCCCTTCGATACACCACTGGCCCTCGATACTAATAATAGTAATATTTGCAGTGTAAATGATCAGTTTGGTCATTTCTAATTTAGATGTGGAGTTCATTCCCAAATGACTCTGGAGAATCGAGCATTTTAGCCCAAAACTTGGGTCAACCTCTCACAAATTGCAACAAAGCTCAATGGATGTTGTGTCCTCAATATGTTCTGAATGAGAGAGAGAAAAAAACAATCCTAAGCAATTGTATGATGGGAAAGTTTTGAAAATCACCCAATGATCCTACCAAAAATGCCTTTTTAGCCCGCCAGTCTACAGTGCGTGATGTCTGTGACAGTTCACAAAACGTTAACAAATCCATTGAGTTTGTTTTTTTGTTGCAATTTGTGGAAGGTCAAGTTACATTATGACGGGACCAAAAGGTTTCAGATTTATTGAACCAACGATTGAAGTTCCTTCATCATTTGGTTTCATGTTACAGCAGTTATTGTTTCTGTTATCTGACCTTAACCCGCTCACTGGACTTCTGGAAATATTCAGTCTCTCCTTTAGCGTCTGACCGGAACGCGATGATCAATAACATGCAGTGAAAACCCATCTGCTGCTCTGAGACATGGAAATAAATATGAACGTCTTAAGTTTGACTGACAGGTGAGCTGCTGTCTCACCTGATAGATTCCTCCAATAGGGAACAGTCCTCTGCTTTCTTCCAGCCAATCTGGTCCTCCGGTCCCAGCAGAGGGCGTGTCTCCTGGCGCCCTGCATTTTTGGAGGATTCGGCAGAGGTACAGCTCTTCAGTACACGCTCTGACGGGCTTTCTGACCGCCGAGAGCCACTGTGAAACAGGAAGTAGAGGAAATGTATAGAGTTTATTTGCTGACTGATTGTGTATACAGCATACAGTATAGAAATATGGACGGAGAATGGAAATAGAAAAGTTAGATACAATTTACACAATATCACAACATCACAATGCCACAAAGTATGAGATAAATATCATTTGTTCAATATATAATCAACCCCTTTACACTTGACAATCAAATGCATTTTGGGTGATCGGATAGTGTTTGACCACATTAAAGTACAGGTGTAAATGCACCCCAGACACATTGAGGACAGATTGTGATCTGATCTCTGCAGGTGGTCATTGTGACCGCATTGAACACTCACGTAAATGAAAATGCATCCTCAATAACATACAACAAGGGTCATCATCACGTGACTTTTTTCCCGCAGGACAACATAATATGTATGCTGCAATGATGTCACATAAATGTATCAATTGTTATAAAGACAAAAGAAAAAACAAAGCGGAAATTTAATCTCACAGAAATGCATTTAAATCACACAGAGAACAATAATAACGTAATTTGCACACATCAACAATTATTTACATTTTTCCACAAAGAAGTCCTTTAATTCTTTTCACCCACCGGAAGAGTTGTGCCAACCAGGTTTAGAGAATAAGAGTTCTTCCTCATGCTATAAGCCTCAAGACAGACAGCACCACTCATAATGTTCATGTCAAAGTTTAAGTCCACCCAAGTTCTACCTTGGTGAAGAAAAGGCAGACCGTGAATGTTACGTTATACATGACACACTGCGTGCCTCGTGGGCGATGGGGCCATGGGGGCTGGGGCCCGTCAGACCAGTAGTGACAGTATGGGGGACTGAGCGCCACTCAGACATGGCTGTGGACTAGATATGGGCACTGTGCAATTTTGACAACTAGTATTTTAGTATTTTAGTAACCGTGCAATTGTATCTTCTTAATCTTTTAACCAGAAACCTGCCTGTCATGTTACCGTCTTGTACTGTCTGCATTGTCCTGTATTGTCATGTTTGTTGGTTTGTGCTATGTCCTGTCTCATTTTGTCTTTGGCCTGGGAGCTGCTACACTGGATACCTGAATTTCCTCACGGATTAATAAAGTACTTACCTACCTACCTACGTTGTACGCACTGCTCGGCTTAACAACATCATTCGAGCACTATATTCAGCTAAAATCAAAATTTTAATTATGCACAAACCCTACCTACAGTGTGCCGTGGATAGTTTTTGCATTTTATTGCATTGCATTTTAATGTTTTTATTGAGACCATGCAAATGATGCAATGAGTCTTTCACAAGATGGTAAAATAGTCTGTTTACCTGGACAGAGACGAGATCTCACTCAGATCGCCCAGACTCCCGTCAGTCACGTTTCCGGCTGAGGTTGACGGGTCGATTCCCCGGGTCAGGCCCGCCTCCCTGCGCTGCGCCTGGCCGCCGGCCTCGGGCCGAGGGGAGAGCAGGGGCGGCACGCAGGGCGCCGTGTCGATGCCGCTGTCGGTCGACGCCCCGCTGATGTAGGTGAGGCCCAGTGCCTCAGTGTCCAGGGGCTCGGGGTCCGGGGGCTCAGGGGGGTCCGGGGTGTCGGAGGCCTGGAAGCGTTTGTCGTCGCTGCTGCTGCCGCTGCTGGACAGTGTGTTGCTGCTGCACGGGCTGGAGCAGCTCTTCTCTCCACACTGCTGCAAAACACAATTCTGTTCAGACCATGACTTTATGAAACAGAGGTGCTTTCTTTCCTATGATGGGCCAAAAATAAATGTTGATGTTATAAGAAATTACATTACATTAAAATGTATATTTTATAGACAATTTACATTCTCAATCTAAAATACATTTTCAAAAATAATAAAAATGTTATTAGAACTTAAACACTTTTATTAGATTTAGAGTTGATTAAAAAAAGCTTAAACACTTTCAAAGGGAAATACACCTTCCTGACAGAAAGTGCATGCAACTCAAGGTTCAAAACCCTAACCCTACCCATTCTCATTCAGATATCTTGAGGTGAAGGGACCCCTTTGAAAATGCCCACGCCAATTTTTCCCTCGCCAAAGTTTAGCCTAGATTTGGAGCGTTATTTAGCCCCCTTGCCGACATGCTAGTTTGACATGGTTGATACCACTCGATTCCTTAGGTCTTCTAGTATCATATGGTATGAGAAGCATCACGCGAAGACAAATCCATGGTGGGACAAAACAAACCGAGGTCAGGCCAAAGTTGGCCCGCGGGCCCCAGATTTGTCAGCCATGGTATACAAGATGGTGGCAGTGGTAGGAAGTGGAGATGCATCATCTCCACTTCCATGCAAAAGTGAAGCCAAAATATCTTGTTTCCGCGAGCTGCCATCTTGCTTGTGTGACGTCATTTGGAGGCAAAGTCTGTGCACTAGAGACGACTGGCGGGATGATGGTCCACGGGAAACGCCCCCTCAGCCGTTCCGCCGTCTGACGGAGGCTTGAGAGTGGCGGTCACAGCTGTCAATCATGATGTCATACCCCCTTTTTATATCATCAAATAGTGAATTAAAAACAAACATATCAAAATGTATTTGATGTGTACTTGTACGTGATTTTTGTTTAGTTTGGCTCATGTCCCATCAGCTAACATGGAGGGGGCGGGACTTATGACCTAATATGGAACCAGCCACCAGGGGGGCAATCGAGATGTTTTGGCTTCACTTTTGAGGAGCTGTAATGACGTCCATCTTGTAGCTTATACAGTCAATGGTTCAAACACAATGTCCACATTCTGATTCCTCCCCCACATGTGACTCACATCTGATGTTTGCTAATCAGCTAAACATGTATGGAGCTTCATTGTCTCAGTTCCCATCTGGACTATGTGGATGCATCGGATCTCACTTATCTGAACCTCCCAGAATCCTACAAGGATAGATATGAATAAGTAGATGGACTAAATTTAGTCAGTCTATAACCATTTTGCTCAACTAGAGACTGAGGACAATCTTCCAGCTTCCGTTGTTAAAGTTGGGTGGAAACAATCCGAGAGTAAAAAAAAACTTAATTGCAGAGCCAATCCAACATGTTTAGGGCAGCAGCCCTAATCCAACATGTTTAGGGCAGCAGCCCTAATGCACTATCTTGCATTTAGAAATCCCCAGACGATTGGTAGGCGGGGAGATCTCAGACTGTCTGACGCCGAGAGACTAGATCACCAGTCAGTCAGTCCAGACAGTCACCATAGAAACCTGAAGGTCCCTCAAAGTTCTTTTACTTCTTAGAGATACTCACTCGGAGTTGGCGGCTGGACTGCTTCTGCTGGCTCCTCTCCCTCATGTTTGAGATCTTGGTGGATGGGTGATGCCACTTCGCCTCTGCAGGAGAAGAGGAAGTCATTTTGGGTCTTGTTTGTTTTGGTTCAGATATCATATTCTCATTTTCTACATTCCTGTGGTTGAAGTGGATCACAAGGTCCAGCCCATCTGCAGCCGCTTCCAGTTCCACAGGAGAGCCCTGCATTCTGGCCCGAGCCCGAGGGGCCAGAGGCCAGGCCCACTTTCACATCACTAGCTAGCGCCCGGGTCGGGCCCGGGTTTGACCCCCCACCCCCCTTTTTTTTAAATAGCTCAGGACATACATGGTCTATAAGAATATCATAGCAATCAAATAAACTACCGGTACTAATTTGAGGAATTAACAGTAAAACGAAATAAAGATATAGAGCTGAACAGTCACGTGACATCTCTTGTCCCAGAAGAGTTCTCCATTCATTTTCTCCATAGACATTTAGAAAAAAAAATTAAATAAAACTTAGGACATCAACAGGGAATCTGCAGCTTTCAGAAAGCCAAATTAAGACCTTTAAAGACATTATAATGTCACCTGGAATTAAATTTGAGACCAATTTAAGAACCAACTGAAGACACAAAGCTGCTCTGACTGAACATCTGCAGAAAGTGAAGCTAGAAACAGTCAAGAGTAAAGAAGAGGACAGCAGGAAATGATCATTAAGAGACAGGAAGTCCTGCTGTGTTTGGTTTAGCAGACTCTGCCGTGTGTGTGTGTGTGTGCGTGTGTGTGTGTGTGTGTGTGTGTGTGTGTGTGTGTGTGTGTGTGTGTGCGCGTGTGTGCGTGTGTGTGCGTGTGTGTGCGTGCGTGCGTGCATGCGTGCGTGCATGTGTGTGTGTGTGTGTGCGCGTGTGTGCGTGCGTGTGTGTACCTGCAGAGTGGGTCCTCGCCAGTCTGGACTCTCTCCCTCCTTTAGTGCTGCTGGATGGATCTATGAGGCCAGGCTGACATCTGGACAGAGAAGACATAATAACAATGATGTCAACAACTTTTCACCACAAATACATTCTGTCACTAATTCAACACAAACAAGACATGGTGGAAACCTCGTATATGTGTGTGCTGGTCTGGGAGAAGCCTTCCTTCACATGTCGCTGATACTTATTGTTGGCAATGAGCCAAACTAGATTGAGTTTTGCAGGTATTTTGAGATCTTGAGTGAGTTGGTTACTGTAATCTCCGTAGTACATCATGGTGAATAATTATGTTCATAAAACAAAAGGGAAACGTACCGGTATTTATTTTTATGGTTTTGGTGCAATGCCACTGCAGAAAATGTAATCAAAATGTTTAAAGCCATTTTTCTCATGTTTTACTTTTAGACAAATAAGTAACTGATTAAAATACTCTGAGGGAGCTATCTCAATAATTTAAAAAGTTATATATAGTCAGAGTTTCTAATTTATGGAAATATCAAGATCATCCTTTTTAATGGCTAGCGATAGCTAGCAGTGCTTCATCACCCTATACGTCCGTTAAATAGAGGAGAGAGGAGACCGTGGTGTGTGCAGCCGGCTGCTACCTTTATGTTTCTTCCGTGACACTGTCCAACTAGCAGCACTAACAGTGTCGCGCATGCGCCAACTGACGCAAACGGAACACTGTGGTGGAGCCACGTGCCACAGCCAACCAATGGTGTAACTTCATCACTCACTCACTCACATTCACGTTAGGGGTCCAGCCAAAAAGAAGTTACAAATCCCTTACCAACTTATTATACAAGATATTCATCAGAATTAAACAGTGAAGTGCAGACAAACTTGATCCATGTGAGAAAATAAGTTATGCAAATTTGCACATTTGTTACAAAATGTTCTCATTAACAGTTAAACTAACAAGGCGTTTTCATTAACAGTTAAACTAACAAGATGTTTTCATTAACAGTTAAACTAACAAGGCGTTTTCATTAACAGAAAACTCTTGTCTGCTTTTAACTAAACGTCCCACAATGCTTTGCTGCTGGCAGGGTTAGAGGAATGTACAGAAGCTATTTCAGTCTCTGCATGGAGACTTTATCCACACTGCTGCCAGGCTGAGAAACCTGACACTGTGTGTGTGTGTGTGTGTGTGTGTGTGTGTGTGTGTGTGTGTGTGTCTGTTGTTTTCTGTGTGTGTGTGTGTGTGTGTGTTGTTTGTGTGTGTGTGTTGTTTGTGTGTGTGTGTATTGTTTGTGTGTTTGTGCATGTGTGTGTGTTTTGTGTTTGTGTGTGTGTGTGTGTGTGTGTGTGTGTGTGTGTGTGTGAAACAGTAGTAGTAGTAGAGAAGGTATCAGCACTTCCTCCTGAATAATCATTTACTAGAGATTCAAATATAATGCTAATAACAATGATACTATTCTTATAGTAATAATGGCAATAATAGATCATATCTTGTATTGATCAAATGTACACAGTCACCTCTATTGTACGTGCAAGAATGAAGGAAAAACATTGATGATTTGCAGAAGGCGTTTGATTGGATTGACTTCTTCAATATGTAAGGGTTAATGTACGACGAGGTGTCCATTATCACTTTTTAAGGGACGACGTGGAGGCGTGAACCGTCCGAGGCGAAGCCGAGGATGGTTTGCCTCCGCGAAGTCCCTTAAAAAGTGATAATGGACACCTCGAAGTGCATTAACCCGCTTTTATACCATGGTCTGAGTGAATACTCGATTCTGATTGGCTGCAAGGTGTCCATTAAAAAGTGATATTGTACAGTGATAATGGACACCTAGCTAAATGGTCTGTTCACCGTTCATATCAATGCGCCATAGTTTCATCAGTGTTATCAGGAGAGCAGTTTGAGCTCTATACCCCTGTTAAGGGTTAATATGACAATTTTGGATGTTGAGAAAAAAATTGACTCGGTCAAAGTAAGTATTTAAATCACCCCTGTGTGCTCAGTTTATCAAAAATAACTCTTATTTACTATTTTGATTTTCGTTTCGGAGATTTTTAACCTCGCGTCACCAGGCTCTTCTCGGCGACAAAGAGGATATTTCCCTCGCTCGTGCACGAGCCCGGCCTTTGACACAGAGAGAGAGAGAGAGAGAGAGAGAGAGAGAGAGAGAGAGAGAGAGAGAGAGAGAGAGAGAGAGAGAGAGAGAGAGAGAGAGAATTTTCGTTTCGGAGATTCCCTCTCCTGAGAGAAGCCGGCTCTGTTCTGGTCAGCTGACAGAAACCGGGCTCTCAGCTGTCAACTGTCAAACCTCCTGTTTACAACTTGCAGCAACCAGCAGCCAGGCGCTCTGGGAGAGCGCGCGCTGCCTCTTATCACTGATACAAATCAAGGGGTCCACCCGCTATGCACAAATCAAGTCAAAGAGGAAAAAGACGAGATCAACAAAAAGAAAACAACGCAATGGGCAGTTAACAGCAACACACTGAGAGACGTCCTTGTACAAAACATACCTGGACTCCAACATACTGAAAGCAGATAGTTTTCACTCTACTCCTGCCTCGCGCCATTTACGTCTTATAAGACCCGCAGACGTTAACGCAGAGAGTTCTCTCTGCATGTCACCACATACAGCCCCCGCTGCTCTGTGTTACTTCCTGAAACTCGATCGCTCTTAAATGTTAATATACTTGGCCAATACGTATCTATCATACAAAATAAAGCAAGCTGCCAAACGGTAATGTCTTCATTTAATGTAGAACGCAAAACATCGTTAAACCTGCATTCCTGTGATAAAGTTAACGTTTGAGTCGGCTTTAAAACGGAGCGGGTGGTGGAGGTGGGAGGGACTATTTTATTTCGTGGAAGACTGATTTACAGTATGAATAACAGACATTTAGCCATTTAGATTGCTTTATTTATTACACATGGAAATATAAATGACTGGTCTTATTGTTTTGTTGGCAAGTGACCATGGTATAAGTTGTTAAACTCTGGGGTCAATGGAAATTCTATTATGTCTCCTTATCAAGCACCTGTTGCTCGTGTCCAGGTTAATGAATATTCTACTGGATGGTTCCTCCAACAATTCAGCGTGAAACAAGGAGATGTTTTGCCCCAACTTTATTTTCCATTTTTGTTAATGATTTAGCTTTTCAAATTAAGGCACTCAACATGGGAGTTAAAGTTGATGACCAGACTGTGGGCATATTATTGTACACAGATGACAGTCTTACTTGCTGAGCGCGAAAATTACCTGCAGATCATGTTGAACATTGTTGTGGAATGGTGCTGGAAATGGAGACTTATGGTAAATCGAGACAAAACACAAATAGTACATTTTAGACAGAAATCAAAGGAGAAAAGTTATTTTGTATTTAATTTTGGTCCAGTAGTACTATCATATACGGATCAGTATAAATATCTTGGCTTGACGCTGGACGAGCATGACTTTTAAGGAGGGAGTCAGTGTTCTAGCTCAGTCAGCGGGCCGGGCAGAGCACTGGTCGTTGTTGTTCTGTATTCAGAGTTGGCAAAGTCCACATAATATTGTGTCAGAAAGCAAGTCAGGTTCAGCAAAGCACTGTGAAGTTTGTTCCAGCGTCTCCCTGACAATCATCACAGGGTAGTCTCTGTTGTGTGATTCAACAGCACGATGCCTCGCATGAAACTAGTTTTCTTCCAAATATACTACAAATCTTTTAAACCTGCCGCCAGCGTAGTGACAGGAGTGTGAACACGCAACGTCAAACGTATTCGCCTGGTTCCGCTTCGTCTTCATCATTAGGGTGGGAACGGTAAAAACAAAACAAAGACAAAAAAATATCTATATATACCGATTGCAGCACCGAACGTCAAGGAAACGTATCGATACAGGTACCAATTAATCACTATAAATAATAATAATAATAATAGTAAATAAAACCTGATTCTAACTACAATAATTAAACAGTAAATAACGGTTACAATATTGTTAGTGAAAGGGTGTGGTGGTTTCGGAGCACCTAAGACAGGCATGTCCAAAGTCCGGCCCTGGGGCCAATTGTGGCCCGTGGACAGATTTTAAATGGCCCTCGGCTTGTCTCTCAAAATATACTATGTGTGGCCCTCCACACGGTATTGGTTAATCAAGCAAGTTCAATTTGCATTTTCTCCCTTCACCTAACAATGACAGCACTATCATACAGTTTGTACAAGCACCAAGTAGGAACAGCACAGGCAGAACTAATGTTTTCAGATGGTAAACAAAATACTTACACTTGTATGTGATTTTTTATTTTATTTTTTCTATAACCCATATGATGGGAGAAGCACCTGGCCCCCCGGCATTTTCACATGATCTAATCTGGCCCCCATTCAAAAAAGTTTGGACACCCCTGACCTAGGGCAGATATTTCAATCAGTAGCTCAGGCATGGCAGCTAAATGAGGTACCAAAATCGGTGTTGCAATTCGGTACCGGTAGTACCAGTTGTAGTGGTACCGGGTTTCTTTCACCCAAACCGAGTCTGAACTGGTCTGGATCGGTCTGAAGTTCTCTGGACTGGTCTGAACTGGTCTGGACCAGTTCTGAAGTGGCTCACCCTGTGCCGTAGGTGTGGCTCTGCCAGGTGCCGTTGGGTCCCGGGTCACTGGAGGTGGACTGGTTGCTGGGCGAGTTGCAGAACAGCTGACTGAGATCGCCACGACAACGTAGGCCCGAGGGAGACACGTCGTAGTCCTGATGCATTCTGGAGAGGAAAACAGACTATTGGTTTGTGGACTTTTTGAAGCCTTGAGTTTGGCACCATCTTGGTTATCTGGAGCCAGAAGCAGCTAGCGTGAGACCAGGGCTTTCCCACAGAGCCGCTATTCGTCCGTGATCGGTGAGCTGCGAGATCACTGGAGAGGCAACCTGTCAATCACGCCCCAAAGCATAGTCTGCTTTATCATCTATTTGACTCTAAATGGGGCCATAGCTGTGTGCTAACCAATTTTTTTTCCTTGCCGCATGTTTTAAGGAAGAAGCAATTGTGGCGACCAATCAAAGGAGTTCAGGGGCGGGGTTTCCCCAGCCCATACTAGGAAGAAATGTTGGTCCAGGAACAACTGTTGGTGAAATCAGATCGTGTGCTGCTGCCTTGCTCTTCCCACTGAGCCACACAGGGAAGTGAACTCCCAACCTCCACAGTGAACTGCTCAGGACCCTATAAGCCACACAGCAATATCAATGTGGGAATCCATAAGTCAAAACAAAGCACACACAAAAACTCTGGGGGGGGGGGGCTCGTTTCAATACCTGAATATCCAGAACTCAATGCTGAGGCTCTCGGCCACGCCCCTTCATGCTAATTTTGCCAACCGCCAATATCTGGTTCTTCCTGTATATACAGTCTGAGCAGCATCAATCAGCACTACAAAAGCAATGTGGAGCTAACAGATGAGCTATTTGACAGCGTTCTTACGCAAGTTGCTAGAAGCGCTATTATCCAGGTTTTCTTCAACCATGCCGACAGATTTTCATGCAAATAGAAAATCTGTCTTGAGAGATTACAGTAGTATTAACAACCGCTTATCATTTTCTACCTGATTCTGTTAATTATTTGTACAAACAGAAACATTATTTGTAGAAACAGAAACAAGAGAAAACTGTGCAGGTGAGATTAAAAAATAAATAAATACTCAGTTTGTGCAGGCCGGGTACTGACTTTTTCCTAGTGTATCGCCAGCCAGCCTTTGTGCACAAACACACGGCCATGAGGTTCTGAAAGATGAACCAAGAGGCTTTGAAGCACATTTCTAACAATCACATCGCATGTAGCAGTGATCTGATGTGCATGTAGCAGTGATCTGATGTGCATGTAGCAGTGATCTGATGTGCATGTAGCAGTGATCTGATGTGCATGTAGCAGTGATCTGATGTGCATGTAGCAGTGATCTGATGTGTATGTAGCAGTGATCTGATGTGCATGTAGCAGTGATCTGATGTGCATGTAGCAGTGATCTGATGTGCATGTAGCAGTGATCTGATGTGCATGTAGCAGTGATCTGATGTGCATGTAGCAGTGATCTGATGTGTATGTAGCAGTGATCTGATGTGTATGTAGCAGTGATCTGATGTGCATGTAGCAGTGATCTGATGTGTATGTAGCAGTGATCTGATGTGCATGTAGCAGTGATCTGATGTGTATGTAGCAGTGATCTGATGTGTATGTAGCAGTGATCTGATGTGCATGTAGCAGTGATCTGATGTGTATGTAGCAGTGATCTGATGTGTATGTAGCAGTGATCTGATGTGCATGTAGCAGTGATCTGATGTGTATGTAGCAGTGATCTGATGTGTATGTAGCAGTGATCTGATGTGCATGTAGCAGTGATCTGATGTGTATGTAGCAGTGATCTGATGTGTATGTAGCAGTGTATGTAGCAGTGATCTGATGTGCATGTAGCAGTGTATGTAGCAGTGATCTGATGTGCATGTAGCAGTGATCTGATGTGTATGTAGTAGGGGTGTCACAATATATCGTCCCACGAAATTTCGCGATAGTAAAACGTCACGATATGTATCGTTGAGATGAAATCTCATATCGTGAATTTTTTTTTTTTTTTTTTTTTTTTTTTTTTTTCAAAAGTAGACAAAGAAACGTCTTTGTTTGTTGAAGTTCAATGTGTGGAAAGTAGTTCAGTTGAACAAGTCTCTGAAGAGACACATGAGAAGTTATACAGGAGAGAAACCATTCAATTGAGTTTCTGGCAAAACTGTTTACTTGACAGGAAAAACTGAAGATGCATAAAAAATAGACTAAGAAAAGTCTTGTTGTTTGAGTTTGAAGAAAAACTGAAGATGCATAATGAGAATTTATACTGCTGAGAAACCTTTTAGTTCAAAGTAAATCTAAGTGACGGTGTAACTCATTCTATTTCAAGATAAGCCTTATCTCCAATCTCATGTTTTTTCTAGTTGTTATTGTAATAACAATTTCCCACAACAGCATGTTTTGTATTTGTGCATTTCAAATAAAATACTACTTTTCCAGTCATATATTGTCATTATTCAAGTTTAAAAAAATATTGTTAAAATCGTATCGTATCGTATCGTTATCGTGAACCCAGTATCGTGATACGTATCGTATCGTGAACTGAGTGTATCGTGACACCCCTAGTATGTAGCAGTGATCTGATGTGCATGTAGCAGTGATCTGATGTGTATGTAGCAGTGATCTGATGTGCATGTAGCAGTGATCTGATGTGCATGTAGCAGTGATCTGATGTGCATGTAGCAGTGATCTGATGTGCATGTAGCAGTGATCTGATGTGCATGTAGCAGTGATCTGATGTGCATGTAGCAGTGATCTGATGTGCATGTAGCAGTGATCTGATGTGCATGTAGCAGTGATCTGATGTGCATGTAGCAGTGATCTGATGTGCATGTAGCAGTGATCTGATGTGCATGTAGCAGTGATCTGATGTGCATGTAGCAGTGATCTGATGTGTATGTAGCAGTGATCTGATGTGCATGTAGCAGTGATCTGATGTGCATGTAGCAGTGATCTGATGTGTATGTAGCAGTGATCTGACTGCAGGTTGGCACTGAGGTAAGATAAGCAAGAGAACCTATTCTGTGGCTTAGATTGGTTTAAAGTAGATTTAGGAAAAAGAGAGAATTTAATATAACACAATAAGAAAATTCATTCACATAGCGTATCATTTAAGATCTAAGTATGCATATGAATTTACTCACAAAGTAAAAAAATATATGCTAAAAATTTTGCACTTGGACCTTTTGTATCTTATATTTGACTATAACACTCTCCTATTTTC
The DNA here is from genome assembly GCF_964638095.1 of Poromitra crassiceps. Classification (NCBI taxonomy): domain Eukaryota; kingdom Metazoa; phylum Chordata; class Actinopteri; order Beryciformes; family Melamphaidae; genus Poromitra; species Poromitra crassiceps. Next base: position 62,257,476 of record NC_139642.1, read on the forward strand.
TTTTTATGCATTGTATTTAAGCACTTTAAATTGCCTCTGTGTATGAAATGTGCTATACTGCCTAAACCTGCACAGGCTTAAAAAACATCCCACTTAAGAGAAACAAAGGCACCATCTGAATGCAGCTCAGTGAAGATGAGTGTAAAGGTTGTTACAGATGTGTGATCCAGTCACACCTTTAATTGGAGCTGCAGCGGTGTGAAAACAACGGCAGAACAGCTGGAATGTCAAATGTGAGACTGAGGTTTGAAGTCTGGGAATTATTTTCACCTATCTTGAAGCCTGTGTATTTTTAAGCAGTGCAGCTGCTTCTATAAGTGACTTTGTGTGTTTGTGGGGGAGATGTGTGCGTGGAGATGTGTGTGTGGAGATGTGTGTGTGTGGAGATGTGTGTGTGTGGAGATGTGTGTGTGTGGAGATGTGTGTGTGTGGAGATGTGTGTGTGTGGAGATGTATGTGTGTGGAGATGTGTGTGTGTGTGGAGATGTGTGTGCGTGGAGATGTGTGTGTGTGGAGAGTGTGTAGATGTGTGGTGAGCGTTCTGGCGCAAACTGGCTGCCGTGCATCACCCAGGTGGGTGCTACACATCACCCAGGTGGGTGCTACACATCACCCAGGTGGGTGCTACACATCACCCAGGTGGGTGCTACACATCACCCAGGTGGGTGCTGCACATCACCCAGGTGGGTGCTACACATCACCCAGGTGGGTGCTACACATCACCCAGGTGGGTGCTACACATCACCCAGGTGGGTGCTGCACATCACCCAGGTGGGTGCTACACATCACCCAGGTGGGTGCTGCACATCACCCAGGTGGGTGCTACACATCACCCAGGTGGGTGCTACACATCACCCAGGTGGGTGCTACACATCACCCAGGTGGGTGCTACACATCACCCAGGTGGGTGCTGCACATCACCCAGGTGGGTGCTACACATCACCCAGGTGGGTGCTACACATCACCCAGGTGGGTGCTACACATCGGTGGTGGATGAGTTGAGTTCCCTCCCCCTCTCTCCCCTGATATGTGAAGTGCTTTGAGTGTCTAGAAAGGCGCTATATAAATCCAATCAATTATTATTATTATTCTTATTACATGTACACCTGCTTTACTTCCTGCTTTACCGCATTAACTCATTGAGTGCCAGCCACTTTTGGAGAACGGACGCTCCCAGTGCCAGTTTCAGAGCATTTTCAGTGATTTCTCGAGGCCCACAGAATATTGTGTGATATTACTATGTAAACACCGAACACGCACAAAGAACAAGGAGACTCTCTTCTATCATCAGCAAAAAAAAGTTTATTGATATCATTTTCCGTTCTTTAGTTATCAGCCGGAGAAGATAGGTGGATTTCAGCAAAAACACACATTTCAATTTAGAAGCTGAGATATTCAGCCTTTTGTGAAATGAAGCATTTCAAGCACATCACTGACTCTGAAACGAATATTTTCTGATGTAATGACACCTCAAAAATAATTTCCTTCAATAAAACAGTGAAAACAAAGGAATTTTGTTTGGCCAAATAATATTTTTTAGCTGCAACCAGCAGCGCTGGCCCCTGCGTGCGCAGACCCTACACCTTCTTGCTGGTCTTGATTTACTGCTGGTGGGCATCAGATATTCTAGCTTGTTTGCCTGTCTCTGTCCATCGAGCCTGCTGTCTGGGTCTGTGTTTACTGTCAATGGTTGTATGCTGCCCTGCGTGCCCCACCCCACCCCCTCCTCCTCCGTGGGAGTGTCTCTGGTGGCTCTGCTGCGTTTGCTCAGCGTTTGCTCTGCACTGAAAAGTGCGCTGCACCCCGCTTTTTCACAGCGTGTCGCCGGCTCCCAGCTGAGAATAATGTAACTTTTCAGAAAGATGCTGGTGTCGGCAACTAAATCATATGGAGGGGCTATCGCAGCAGAGACGGAGGGGCTCAATTGTGGCAGCAGATTGACTGCTGTTCACAGGCACAGCTAACGTTATGCTTCATGCATATCGATGCATACCGATGCCGTTTCCGTTTCCATAACGACTTCTGTTTTTTACTCAACTTTCTCTAATCTGGAGAGCACTGTTGCCACCTAATGGGTCCGTAAAATAGGTTATACACATTCAACATGCCCCAAAATTTTACAGGAGATGGATCTGGCTTTGATCCACGTCCCACCATCAAAAAACGCAATTGACAACTTTAGTCGTCATTGGCACTCTACGTTACTATCCGAATTGACGACTATATTCGTCATTGGCACTCAATGAGTTAAAAGGGTTGCTGTGAGGAGAGTACCTGGTTCCTTCCGTCCTGTCGAAGGAGGCGCTCTGTGAGATCGAAGCCATAGTGTAATGGAACATGTGCTGCCCGGGGCTGAGGCCCTGATTGGGCGAGGCTCTGGAGAGGGGCGGGGCTATGGGCACGGCGGCGACTTGATGGCAAGCGGGGGGCGGTGGCCTGAAAGGCCCAGAGGCCACGCCCCCCTCCAACATCGGCACCCAGTGCAACTCCGACCAGCTCCTGCACACATGACAAGACAGTGCTTCTTCATATAAAATACTATAACCACATATTGTATAGTATATATAACTATATAACATACTATACTGTGTACATACAAGTATACACACACACATATATGTGTATGTATATATATATATACACACACACACACACACACACATATATGTACATATATATACATATATATACACATATATATATATATATACATACCTACATATACACACACACATATATATACACACACATATATATACGGTGTATATATATATACAGTATATATATATATATATATATATATATATATATATATATATATATGTGTGTGTGTATATGTATGTATGTACATACACACACATACACACATATCTATATCTATATCTATCTATATCTATATATATCTATATAAACATACATATATATATATATATATACAGTATATACATACAATCAATTGTAACAAATGATAAATAATCATGCATTAAGCAGTTAGGCATCTCAGGGCTTGTGGAGACTTGGATGCCAGTAAACAAGTAGTATGGAAGCTTTTTTTGGTTACATTTGAAAGTTGGTCACATTCACTGAAGTAATGAAGTTATGGTGAATGTATCTGGTCGCCTGGAAAACTCCACAAATGTTTTGTGGACTAAAAAACGTCACCTGACCTTCCTCCGGCACGGGGACGAGTAAATGAGTGAATTTTCATGTTTGGGTGAACGTATCTGTATAAGAGAGGCTGCTGACCTCCGTGGCGTTCCGTCCTCGTGCGGGTGGACCACGACCACGCTGACCACGGCCGACATGCGCAGGAGGTCCACCATCTGTTGGTGTGACAGCGTCGCCACGGCGACCTGGCAGATCTCCAGCAGCCTGGAGCCGGGGCGCAGGCCGGCCTGCCAGGCCGCGCCGCAGGGCTCCACCTCCCCCACCACGCCCTGCATGTTGACGTGGAAGCCCAGCTGGCCCTGCCCACCCCTCCGCAGTGTGCACTCCACTGCTGCACCACCAGCACCTACAGCCTGCACCGCACACACACAGACGTGCACACACACACACACACACACACACACACGCATACACACACACACACACATGCACGCGCACACACACACACACACCACACACACACACGTGCACACACACACATGCACGTGCACACACACACACGCGCGCGCACACACACACACAAAACTTTATCACTCAATAGTAATAGCCTTACAGCCTTAGACTGATGACATCATAATTGGCACTTGTGCGCATACTGACAGACATGCAGACATACTGACTGACACATTCTAGATAGATGATGTTTGTGGATGAAATGATGGACCTCATTACAAAGCAGAAAATCAAGCTCTCTGTTTGGTCTGACCTCTGAACTTTGATGACCAATCAAAATGTTACCTGAAGTCTGACCTCTGAACTTTGATGACCAATCAAAATGTTACCTGAAGTCTGACCTCTGAACTTTGATGACCAATCACAATGTTACCTGAAGTCTGACCTCTGAACTTTGATGACCAATCAAAATGTTACCTGAAGCCTCCTAGTGATTTCCCGCACGTCGTCCCAGCATCCCTCCCGGGCAGAGAAGGTGACGCACTCGCCGCGCTCGTAGAACAGCTTGATGGCGCCGGGCGTGGCGCTGCAGCCGATGACATCACTACAGGAGCAGTTGAACAGCACCTGTTTGGAAGCCTCCTCTATCAGCAGCACTACCTGCCTGGAGACAGCCAGCAGGCAGGCGGTGCCACGGGCGAGCAGCACGGACCAGGCCAGCGCCCCGGCGCTCTGCAGGTGAGCGTCTCTCCGCGGCGTGCTGCGCTCCTTCTTCTTGCCTCCCAGCATGATGAAGCTGAACCTGCTGCACAGATGGGAGGGAAAGGTGCTTTACTTCAAGGGACTTGAAGTAGTGATTCAACTTATTTACTGCACCGCGGTTTATGCCTCCGCCATTAGTTAATTCTTGAGTCCAATTGGAAGAAGTTCCGTCAAGGCGCTCCTGAGATGTTGCGTTACAGAGCTTGGAAATTGGGTGTGTGAGGTCACAGTGACCTTGAACTTTGAACTTTGCCCTTTAACCATCAAAGTCCCTTGTTTATCCTTGAGTGCAAGTTAATGTTTGAGACAAATTTGATGAAATTCTGTCAAGGCATTCCTGAGATATCGCGTTAACAAGCTTGAAAATGGCGTTTGAGAGGTCACAGTGACCTTGGACTTTGACCTTTGACCATCAAAATCTAATCAGATCATGCTTGAGTCCAAGTCGATGTTTGAGGCAAATTTGATTAAATTCCGTCATGCCATTCCTGAGATATCACGTTAACAAGCTTGAAAATGGCGTTCAAGAGGTCACAGTGACCTTGACCTTCGACCACCAAAATCTAATCAAATCATCCTTGAGTCTAAATCGATGTTTGAGGCAAATTTGATGAAATTCCGTCAAGGCATTCCTCAGATATCGCGTTAACGAACATCGGACGGACGTACGGACGGACAACCCGGATCCATAATGCCGCCGGCCTGGCTATCGCCGGCGGAGGCATAAAAAGTACAGGCTCTGAAATGTAATCACATATTTAAGTAAAAAGTATTTCTACCAGCTGTTTCTGTGCAAAGCTAACTGAAACTCACATCATATTTATAATTGATAATTGAAATTTTAATTTGAAAACTATTAAACTTGAAAGACCCCTGCAAACATGAACAAAGACTATATTTTGATTGCTAATCATTTCTGTGATATGGTTTCCCCACAACAAAGGTGCAAATAATATGTGAAAGCTGGAAGAGTGTGAGAGGAGAGAGACAGATGAACCACGTTACATCGTTTTTGTCTGTCGGACATTACAACTAAAGTAACTAGCCTGTTTTGAAAATGTAAGGAGGAGTAGAAAGTAGAGATGTTTGTGTTAAAATGTAGGGAGTAAAAGTAAAGTTGTCAGAAAAATAGAGTACAGATACCTGAAAAACCTGTTTAAGCACAGTAACAATGTAATTTGTAGCCATCTCTGACCTGGTGGCTGAGCAGTCCACCGGCGTGGCTGTGGAGAACGTCTCCACCAGGTCCTTGAGGTGCCGGTGTCTGGTGCGCGCTGCCACGGCGCGGGACGCGTGGGACTTGCGCGCGGCGTGCTCAGCGTTGATGATCTTGGTCAGGAGGAAGTCTCGGAAGGCGGGCGAGCTGGGGAACGTCAGGCCCACTGGGATGGGAGGCCCGAAGGGAGGGACGCCCTTCGATCTGCTCACAGCAACACTGCACAGCAAGGAGCAGAAGATGATCTGGTATTACTGTTTATATCTTCTTACAACACACACATACAACACACATACAACACACACATACAACACACATACAACACACACATACAACACACATACAACACACACATACAACACACATACAACACACACATACAACACACATACAACACACACATACAACACACATACAACCAGTGTTGGGAGTAACTCATTACAAAAGTAACATATTACATGTAATATATTACTTTTAGCAGTAACTCAGTAATATAACTTATTACTTATAGGATTTCAGTAATATTATACCAGTTACGTTGTCAAGTAACTCAAGTCACAAATTGAGTTACATTTTATTAACTCAAAGCACATATTTAAAAAAGATACAATCATTTCCTAATCAAACTGTGTTTTTATGCAAATAACCACTATAGATGACAATAACAAAGGAAAAGAATAACATTTAGAATTTTGGATTGTTTACACTGACTTCAAGGCGGTTGAAATAATTTTTCGGGATGGTTCGGCTGCTGCTGTTGTTTTGGTAAAAGTAATGCAAAAGTAGTGTAATAAGTAACGAGTTACTCTACACAGAAAGTAATATTGTAAAGTAACTTATTACTTTCAAATTAAAGTAACTAGTAATATGTAGTATATTACATTTTGAAATTAACTTGCCCAACACTGCATACAACACACACATACAACACACACATACAACACACATACAACACACACATACAACACACATACGACACACATACGACACAGGGGACAACTGTTGCCAAGAAACTTATCCTGAAGGAATGGAAATCCCCCTCTTCACCTCTAACATTGACACCAAATAAGGAAAAGCATAATAGGGCCCCTTTGAAAGACAGACACACAGTGTTGGAGCTGTGTCCTCCTCACCTGTAGCAGGCGCTGTCGGTGCAGGGGCTGTGGACGCGGACGATGATGAAGACGTGTTGGGAGTGGGAGCGGGTGTTTGTGGGCGTGAAGGGCAGAGCTCCGGGCTCCTGGAAGATCACTGTCACCGTGTCGCTGTCGATGTGTCGTCTCCGCAGAGGCTGGAGGACAGAAACACACAGAGAATCAAGACAAGAAGACATTCTGCCTGCAGGACTGAATCCTGCATATATACTGAGCACATGTCCTCCTCAAACTGACGGTGAAAAATGTTTGCCGTCACAAAATAAAAATTGTTTGACGACTTATTTGAGGGAGTGTAATTATGTTATCGATCACATTTGCTACCTGTTGCTCTTTGAAGTTGCGATGTTTGTCAGTTTGGTCAGCTCCCGTCCCCAGTTCGCCTCCGCACTTTTAAACATTGTTTACAGACGGGCTATGTAGTGTCCATCCCTGTCAGCAACGTAACGTAAGCAAAATAGCTCCATATTTCGCTCTCTAGACCGGAGAAGACCGCATGCGCTCACAACAGCCATGTTTGTTGTGTTGAAGCAAGCACTGAATGAGTGAAGGAGAGGAGGGGAGGGGGGGGACGCCCACGACACACCCACACGGACACACTGTCACATGCATGTAACGTTACATATTATTTATTTTAAAAGCACGCACATTATTTTTAACTCAGTGTAAATGAATGTCATGAAAACACATCTATTCACATCGAAAAAATAACACATTTAAAGGGTCTTGAATTTGAAATCCACCTAAGACTTTTCAATACTTTCAAGGGTCTTGATTTTCCCTAAATTGAATTCCCAACTTTCAAGACTTTTCAAGACCCTGCGGATACCCTGATATATGTAGAGTGATATGTCAAGTAGGGGTGCACCGATCACCGATTGCCGATCGCCTATGGGAAATATCTGCCCAACCGATCATCGACCGATCACAGATTACCGATCACCGATATATAAACTCCTCAAAAAAAGTTTGGAAACGTTATTTCGGTCGATTATTTCTCCCCTTTAATAATACCAATTGGCATTGTATTTTATATCGTTGGAAAGCCAGATTAGTGATAGGGCTTAAAAAAAAAAAAAAAATTGTTTAATATAAAAAAATATCGGCAATCAGCCGAAATATCGGCAATCAGCCGATCGCATATTTGAGGTCAAAATTGGCCGATACAGATTGCTTGCCGATCGATCGGTGCACCCCTAATGTCAAGCCTATACTGTCCATTATTCTCAACCTTTTACATATCAAGGTCTGAAGGAATCTGAACGTAAATTAAAACGGCTCCCATGATTTCATGTTAATTCACAAAACCATGATGACACCCCATTATTATGCCTCCGCCGGCGATAGGCGTGGCCGGAGGAGGCATTATGTTTTCGGGTTGTCCGTCCGTCCGTATGTCCATACGTACGTCCATATGTCCATACGTACGTCCATATGTCCGTCCGATGCTCGTTAACGGAATATCTCAGGAACGCCTTGAGGCAATTTCTTCAAATCTGGCTCAAACGTCCACTTGGACTCAAGGATGAACTGATTAGATTTTGGTGGTCAAAGGTCAAAGTTCAAGGTCACTGTGACCTCACGTCCGCCCATTCCATCAAGGAAGGCGGCGGTAAGTAAAAGGGGCCATAGCCAGGGATAGGAAGGTCATAGAGAGATGGGAAACGAGGGGCGGGTAGGGGGAGTGGCTAGGGGGATGTGGGTGGTGGGAGGGGGTGGGGGGGTCAGGGAAGGGGTGAGAGGCTAGGGAAAAGGGGCCGTAGCTAGGGATGGGAAGGTCATAGAGAGGGATGGGAAGGTCGTAGAGAGTCAGGATTGGGGTTAGGGGCATGTGGGTGGTGGGCCTGATCAGTAAGGATTTAAAGGGTTGTGGGAGTGGTTAGGGGGATGTGGGTGGGGGGAGGGGGGCGTGATCAGTATGGGGGTGGGGCTATCTGAAATGGGCTGTAGCGAGGGATAGGGCGGTTGTAGGGAGTCAGGGTTCGAGGGGGAGTGGCTAGGGGGATGTGGGTGGTGCGAGGGGGCATGGTGAGGGAAGGGGGTGGGGCTAGGGAAAAGGGGCCATCGCTAGGGATAGGAAGGTCACAGAAAGTCGGGGTTCGACGGGTGGGTAGGGGGACTGGCTGCGGGAATGTGGGGATTTTCCATGTTGAAAACGATCAGCCATGTTGCTGTGGTGCGGATCTAAGATCTGTTTAGTTTCCTGTAGCGTTTCTGGCCACGACACAAATAAATACTCAGTTACTTGTTGGTGGAGAGAGAGAGACAGCAGCGTCTGGAGACGCTGTGTTCACCCGTCTCATTAACACCCCCCTCTCTCATAACAACACCCTCTCACACATGGTGTTAACTGACGGCAGCCCGTGGAATGGTTACCGTGGCAACGTCACCAGCAATAGAAATTCCAATTAACAAACATCTGTCTCTGTGACAGAAACACATCTGCTGTGAAACGAGAGATGCCAGTTCTAATGAACTGTAGAGATGGAGACTTGAACTTAGACTCAAGTCACACTTAAGTCGCACACGCAGTGACTAGAGATTTGACTTGAGACTCGTCCTCAAAAGAGTTGAGACTCGACTCAGATTTGGCAAATGGGCTGCATTTATATAGCGCTTTACAATCAATAGGTACAGTCACCCATTCATTCACACACCGATGGCAGCAAGCTACCACGCAGGGTGCTGGCACAACATCGGGAGCAATTTGGGGTTCAGTGTCTTGCCCAAGGACACTTCAACATGCAGACTGGAGGAGTCGGGGATCGAACCACCGACCTCTTTTATACAAAGTGATTAGTGGATGACACGCTCTACATCCTGACTGACTGACCTGTTGTGTGTTGCTGGGTGTGTGTTGTGGTGTGACTGACCTGTTGTGTGTTGCTGGGTGTGTGTTGTTGTGTGACTGACCTGTTGTGTGTTGTGGTGTGACTGACCTGTTGTGTGTTGTGGTGTGACTGACCTGTTGTGTGTTGCTGGGTGTGTGTTGTTGTGTGACTGACCTGTTGTGTGTTGTGGTGTGACTGACCTGTTGTGTGTTGCTGGGTGTGTGTTGTTGTGTGACTGACCTGTTGTGTGTTGTGGTGTGACTGACCTGTTGTATGTTGCTGGGTGTGTGTTGTGGTGTGACTGACCTGTTGTGTGTTGTGGTGTGACTGACCTGTTGTGTGTTGCTGGGTGTGTGTTGTGGTGTGACTCACCTGTTGTGTGTTGCTGGGTGTGTGTTGTGGTGTGACTGACCTGTTGTGTGTTGCTGGGTGTGTGTTGTGGTGTGACTCACCTGTTGTGTGTTGCTGGGTGTGTGTTTGGTGTGACTCACCTGTTGTGTGTTGCTGGGTGTGTGTTGTGGTGTGACTGACCTGTTGTGTGTTGCTGGGTGTGTGTTGTGGTGTGACTGACCTGTTGTGTGTTGCTGGGTGTGTGTTGTGGTGTGACTGACCTGTTGTGTGTTGCTGGGTGTGTGTTGTGGTGTGACTGACCTGTTGTGTGTTGCTGGGTGTGTGTTGTGGTGTGACTCACCTGTTGTGTGTTGCTGGGTGTGTGTTGTGGTGTGACTGACCTGTTGTGTGTTGCTGGGTGTGTGTTGTGGTGTGACTCACCTGTTGTGTGTTGCTGGGTGTGTGTTGTGGTGTGACTGACCTGTTGTGTGTTGCTGGGTGTGTGTTGTGGTGTGACTGACCTGTTGTGTGTTGCTGGGTGTGTATGGCAGCAGCGTGGAGACGTGGAACATCAGCTCTGTGTCTCTGAAGGTGGTGTAGAGGGAGTGGCTTCCCGTAGAGTCCACTGTGAGGAAACCAAAACCTGCCATCAGACCAGCTTCAAGACCAAGGGGCAACATCCGCCTCTGAGAAGTGAAGCCTGAAACCAGCACTCTTTCTAATGGCCAGCAGGGGGAACGACTCCACTGGCTGCAAAGAGAAGTCTGATTGTATGGGGAAATGACCCTACTTCTCACCTGATTTATGACACTTTCCTAATGAGTTTTTGGTCTCAAACACGAGTTTCAAGTCTTCTTCAAAACAGCAGGATGTTCATTTTCTAAATTATGCTCCCATTTAGAGTGAAACAGATGATGAGGCCGTGGCCACACTGATCCGTCAGAAAATGGACATAATTATAAAACGGATAGATTGATGTCCGTTGTGTTGTTTTTCTACAGTATTGGCAGCATTAGCTACAGCTGTTAGCTGTGAGCTACGTTTGCTAACTAAGTGTTCGCCAGGCTCAAAACGCCGCCCATAATAACTTTTAACCAGTTGGAGTCACACTCTTTCCATAAGCCCACCAGCTTTGATACTAGTCGTTGATATTGGAACAATATCGTGGCTGTAAAATAACGTTTTTACGACGATGCGGGCAACGGTCGGTCACTCTGTTTCCAGTATTTCCGCTGACGGTGACCAATCTGTCCATCCCATACGTCCATCCAGACAAAAGTTCAGCCCCCCCTGAAATGTCTGGAGACGTACAGGTTATCAGTGCTCCACGGACAGACGCACGGCTGTCTGTGAAAAGGAAGTGAAGTGAACAGAGAAATGAATGCACGGACGGACACCATGCATCAGTGTGGCCACGGCCTAAAGCAGACTATGCTGGCTTTGGGGTGTGATTGACAGGTCAGCTGTCCAGTGATCGTGACGCTGGGAACTGGCAGGCGGAGCTGAAACCCTCTGGTCTCACGCTCGCTGCTTCTGCCTCCAAATAACCAAGATGGCGACGCTCACAATGACAAACTCCAGGCCTCAGAATGGGAGTCCACAAAACAATGGGTGATGTCACAGAGGCTACCTCCACTATGCAGTCTATGCTCACTACACACACTGCACACACACTGAGACTGCACACACACTGCACAGACCCCACACACACACACACACACACAGACACACACACACACAGACACACACACACACACACACACACACACACACACACACACACACACACACAGAGAGAGTGTTTCTTACTGCTGGTGTCCAGCTGTGCTGCGTACTTGTTGAACCCTCGGAGGCGGACCTTGTGTGCGAGCAGCTCCAGGAAGTGGTCCAGAGCAGGGCTGGAGCTCTGGTTGTTGTACATGTCGTCCTCACTGCTCTGCCCGGCGCTGCAGTACAACACGCCCACCTTCTGCTGCAGGCTCAGCTGCAACACAGAGAGACACATCTTACTCCCAGGGCCAGGGCCAGGGCCAGGGCAAGGGCCAGGGCCAGGGCCAGGGCAAGGGCCAGGGCCAGGGCCAGGGCCAGGGCAAGGGCCAGGGCAAGGGCCAGGGCAAGGGCCAGGGCCAGGGCAAGGGCCAGGGCCAGGGCAAGGGCCAGGGCCAGGGCAAGGGCCAGGGCAAGGGCCAGGGCCAGGGCCAGGGCCAGGGCCAGGGCAAGGGCCAGGGCAAGGGCAAGGACAAGGACAAGGGCAAGGGCAAGGGCCAGGGCAAGGGCAAGGACCAGGGCAAGGGCCAGGGCAAGGACAAGCCTTATCTTTTCTAGTTTCTAGCACTCAGTCTCCCATAACTCAAAGGGACATCAGTGATGTCAAAAGAGCACTTGTGATGTCATCAGTGATGCGAAGTTGTGATATGATCAGTGATGTCATAAGAGTAGACTCTCAAGTACCCCCTGAGTGCTATTCTTACATTTTTCCATTTTACCCTTTCTCTCAAGTTGAGAGAAAGGGTAAAATGGAAAAATGTAAGAATAAATCATGAAAATAAATGAAATGTTAAAATAAATCTGCTCAGGGGGCATTAATTGCAACTCTTTCACTCCATTTCTTATTTTGTTTGTAGAACTCACCAGTTTAAATTTGATTAAGGCTTAAAGTTACGCATCATTAACACTTTGAGTGCCACGGCCCTTGGGCAAAAGGTTGCTTGCTGTGCCACATAGGCCGCAATGCATTTTAAAACAGTCATATAATTTTTTTAATAATTACTATGTAAACACTGAACACGCACAAATAACGATGAGACTCTCTTCTATCACCTGCAAAAAAAAGTTTATTGATCCCATTTTCCGTTCTTTAGTTATGAGCCGGAGAAGATAGCTTGATTGAAGCAAAAACATCCCTTTTTTTCTACGAGCTGAGATAATGAGCCTTTTGTGAAATTAAACATTTCAAGCACATCACTGACTCTGAAGCTAATTTTCTGATGTCTGGGTCTGTCTGGGTGAAGTGTATGCTGCTCTGCTGCTCTGCGTGCTCCCCCCCCCCCCCCCCTCAACTGCACACGCCTCCTGGGTGTGTCTTATGTGTCTGGTGGCTCTCAGTCTCTGCTGAGTTTGCTGCGCACACACAGTGAATGGTGCGCGACATTCAGCTTTTTGGTTCCGCGTGTGTTTGTCACGGGCTGGCATGCTTCCAGTTCGGAATAATAGGCTGATTATGTATATGTGCTGTTGCAGCGTACATGGAGGTGCTCAGTTGTGACAGCGGATGCTGCTGCTGGGGGCACAGCTGGCGTTGTGCTCGTTTATGGAGGCACGTCGATGCATACGGACGGATGCGATGCGATTTCCTCATTTTCCCCAGTGACTATTTCTGTGTGTTTGGCTCCTTTTTCTCTGATCAGGAGAGTGCTGTCGCCACCTAATGGGTTTGTAAAATAGGTTATCGACCTCCAATAGCTACAATATTGTTAGAGGCGACGTAAGAAGCTTAGATCGACACCCCCCCGTCAAAAAAACAATTTGGAGTTATGACGCCATTTGGCGTCGCTGGCACTGTACGGTAAATTTCTAATGACGCCATATGGCGTCGCTGGCACTGAACGTGTTAAAGGCATGGCCGCTTTGAGTGACAGGTGGGTAGCCGCTAGGTGGCGCTGCAGCAAGCTGTGAGGTGTGAAGCCTGAAAGGCTCCGTAAGCAGACACAGACTGTTATCTCCACTATCAGTTTGACTCTATGAGCCTGCAGTCTCACTCACACACACACACACACACACACACACACACACACACACACACACACACACACACGGCTGAGTGTGACATCCGTCTCAACAGACTCAGCAACACAGACAGAAAGTGATTTCTACTGAATTATTCATGATGGAGACAAGGTGCAGGTGAAAAGTAGAAGGAACGCACCGTGGCTATATGCCTCTATATATTTAAGCAATATAGCATGAGAGCCAGTGTGTTGTGCCAAATATATCCCCCTGATCAGCAGTTATCCCACTCGGCCTGCGGCCTCGTATATTCCACAACACGTATATTCCACAACACACGCAGCTCGAGTGCTATATTGCTTTTATAAAACGGTTTCCAAGTATGATAATATAATAATAATAATAATACTATAAGTCCGACTCCGACTGGCATGTCATTCTGATAGAGTCAGTTGAAACACTACTGTAAGGCGGGACCGCAAGAACGTGCGGGTGATTTGATTGGATCGTTCTGGAGACTGAAGTTGACATTGGCCAATCCTGGCGCTTGCTGAGAAGCTGAGAGCTTTCTGGAAACCCCGACAGGCAGCTCGAGCGCAGCGTTGCATTCTCAGCGCTTGCTGAGAAGCTGAATGCTTTCTGCAAAGCCCGACACCAACTAACGTTACGGGGTTAAATGCGGGGTTAAATGCGGGGTTAACAGCCTTTCTTTTGCAAAGAAGACATTAGCCCGCATCTATTCTTGTACAAAACATCATTTTCTGCGAAGTATTAGTAAAGTTATAAGCGAAGATCGATTCACAAGGATCTGACAGCTGTCTCCGCCATTTGTTTTTTTTTAAACCAAAGGCTTTTAGTAAGAGAGTTGCCATGGCAACCAATAAGCCATGGCCATGGGTTATTGGACTCGGTTATTGGATTTATACAATGGCTGTGAACCAATCAGATTGCTTGATTTGAGAGAGCCGTTTTATAAATATATATATATATATATCTATATATAGATATATCTATATATAGATATATCTATATATATCTATATATATATATATCTCTATCTATCTATCTATCTATCTATCTATCTATCTATCTATCTATCTATCTATCTATATATATATATATGCCTCCACCAACAAGTAGAGCCAAGACACCTTTGTATGGATTTGATCTTTTGAACTTTATTTTTTAAATCACACCTATTTGTATTGCTTTATGAGCATTATATGAGGTGAAAAAATGTTTAAAAAAGTTTTACTTCACCATAATGTGGCTTCAGTTATCCTCTCCCTAGGCCCAAAATTCTTCTCCCACCCCCCCTTTTTTTTTAATCGTACCGTCAAAACGCCTGGTTCGATCACTGTGTATCCCCAGGGGTGGACTCGACACAAATATGTCAGTTTAAAAAAAATAGTACCGTCAAAACGCCTGGTTCGATCACTGTGTATCCCCAGGGGTGGACTCGACACAAATATGTCAGTTTAAAAAAAATCGTACCGTCAAAACGCCTGGTTCGATCACTGTGTATCCCCAGGGGTGGACTCGACACAAATATGTCAGTTTTTAAAAAATCGTACCGTCAAAACCCCTGGTTCGATCACTGTGTATCCCCAGGGGTGGACTCGACACAAATATGTCAGTTTAAAAAAAATGGTACCGTCAAAACGCCTGGTTCGATCACTGTGTATCCCCAGGGGTGGACTCGACACAAATATGTCAGTTTAAAAAAAATGGTACCGTCAAAACGCCTGGTTCGATCACTGTGTATCCCCAGGGGTGGACTCGACACAAATATGTCAGTTTAAAAAAAATCGTACCGTCAAAACGCCAGATGCCTCGAGTCAGAGCCGGCGCAACTCACCCTGCTCTCCCCTACTGAATGAGAAGCATTCCAAAATGGAAAATGGATCCGTGGCAGCCTCTGACTGTGACAAAGCATCTTCAGAGCCTCCTTCAGGTTTATCTGATCCACTTTCAGCCTCAAAGGCCAAATCCATTTGTGGAGCCAAATGTCCAATTTCATGCTCGCCTTTCCTCCTCTCCGAGATGCTGCTGTCACCGTGGCGATCAGCCTGGATACGTTACGTGAGATGCTGCTGTCACCGTGGCGATCAGCCTGGATACGTTACGTGAGATGCTGCTGTCACCGTGGCGATCAGCCTGGATACGTTACGTGAGATGCTGCTGTCACCGTGGCGATCAGCCTGGATACTTTACGTGAGATGCTGCCGTCGCCGTGGCGATCAGCCTGGATACGTTACGTGAGATGCTGCTGTCACCGTGGCGATCAGCCTGGATACGTTAGGTGAGATGCTGTTGTCACCGTGGCGATCAGCCTGGATACTTTACGTGAGATGCTGCTGTCACCGTGGCGATCAGCCTGGATACGTTACGTGAGATGCTGCTGTCACCGTGGCGATCAGCCTGGATACGTTACGTGAGATGCTGCTGTCACCGTGGCGATCAGCCTGGATACTTTACGTGAGATGCTGCTGTCACCGTGGTGATCAGCCTGGATACGTTACGTGAGATGCTGTTGTCACCGTGGCGATCAGCCTGGATACGTTACGTGAGATGCTGCTGTCACCGTGGCGATCAGCCTGGATACATTAGGTGAGATGCTGTTGTCACCGTGGCGATCAGCCTGGATACGTTACGTGAGATGCTGCTGTCACCGTGGCGATCAGCCTGGATACGTTACGTGAGATGCTGTTGTCACCGTGGCGATCAGCCTGGATACGTTACGTGAGATGCTGCTGTCACCGTGGCGATCAGCCTGGATACATTAGGTGAGATGCTGTTGTCACCGTGGCGATCAGCCTGGATACGTTACGTGAGATGCTGCTGTCACCGTGGCGATCAGCCTGGATACGTTACGTGAGATGCTGTTGTCACCGTGGCGATTAGCCTGGATACATTACGTGAGATGCTGCTGTCACCGTGGCGATCAGCCTGGATACGTTACGTGACAAATAGTCACTCACGGATGTGAGGGCCGAATAATTGATGGACCTGCGGCCTTCAGAGCAGAATTCAAAGGGGAAAAAGTGCAGCTATAGAAACGTACAGCTGTCAGGAGCGCTGAAAATACCTGGAGAGACCAAAACGCTTTTCTTTTCTTTTTTTTAACCAGGCTATACACATGTTTGTGTCTGCTGTAAAATTGGGCATTTTAACCCATTGATACCTGATGCAGCATTTGCATGTATATCCCTCATTTGCGTGTGTATCCCTTTAAGGCTGCGAACCGCGTCACGCGGTTCGTGAGATGCTTCTTTACATTACGCCATTTGGCAGACGCTTTTTATCCAACGCGACTGAGGGGACATTCAGACCCAAAAGCGTTTTTGGAGCTGCCAGCGTCTTTCTGCAATTCATTCTCTATGTCAGGACGCGCTAGACGTGCTCCTCTTTTAATGAACGAGCCTGGCGTTTAAACGCTGGTGGCGTCTGTTGTTTTTGGAGGATCGCTGTGGGCGTTTTTAAGCTGAAAAAAGTTGAACATTAGAGGAAAAGCGCACTGATCGTCTTTTTCACTCTTCCTACCTTTTCTCGTCCAGAGGGATTTTCAACCTCCGCTGCTGCCAGAATTGGCAATAATCTGGCTTTCATGTTGACAGTGAACAACATCAAACAGACAAAACCAGCTGGCTACCGTCCATGTGGTCGTTGTGTTCTGATCTGTACTGCACGCGACTGCAGGGGAAAACAAACGGAGCACAAAAAAAACGCTCAGTGCGCTGAGTTTTGTGCACAATGGAAGTGCTCTCAACATGATTTTCATAGCGTTCTGACTGAAAAAAACGATTTTGGTGTGAATGTCCCTTTACAATATCACATTTTGTCAACAGTAGAGAAATCTATATGATGCCCTGATGAAGGCACATGCTGAAACGCGTTAGCCTTGAATAAAAAAATATAAATTTGAGCAAAGTCTTGCATTTTAATGGAGCGCTGCTATTTCCACTCATGGAGTGATTTCTTTCTACAAGTAGAGAAATCTACTTTGCAAACACAATCTATGATAGCTATAACTTTTGAAGGAATAGAGTAGCACCTGTAGAAAGTAGATTGAGAAGAATTTTACGTTTTGTTTTTTTAAAGCATATTAGAAACAATTGGTTTAATGGAGACCTCCTAAAAAGTGTAAAAGTCCTGCTTCATCCAGGGATGCTTTCAAGGTGAAGACCTTTGACTGTCTGCCCACTTCGTTGTTTGATTCCCTCTGAGAAGCTGTGGCGTGCATTTTCTTCCTCTCTGCCTCATGTGCCTGCCTACAAAAGGCTTAATCCAAACAGTCATTCTCAGTAATGTACTGAGGTTACTGTACATATTCACTGTCCACCTTGAGCGTTCCACAAAAAGATGCTTTCAAATGAGCCGTTTGATAAAACTATTATCAACGTATTAATAAAAATGCTTACAAAATTTGCCATTTATTAACAAAACAGTTAATTAAATGGACAAATGAAAGACTGATGAGTGAATGCTGATGATTTGCAAAATGCTATTTAAAAAGACCTAACTTTACTATTGGACTTTCTTTTTCTTTTTTTTACTTAAAGCACAAGCGTGCCACACTATACAGTAGCCTAGCTGCTGCAGAGCTCTCTTTGAAGTATTTTAATATCACTTAATAATTAAGTAGTAAAATTACACAATTTAAATAAATCATTTGCTATAAGCTACATGATGTCACGTGTTTCTAATTTCTACATGCAGGTGTTAAAATGCTTGAAGCTGGGGAAGGGAATGATATGATGAAGGTTGGGGTAGTATTATAGTACCGGCTTCCAAACGGAGCAAATCACTAATCAGGTCCAGCTTGGCAAAAATCTCGTCGATAAATATCCCTTTAAGAGCGCAGTGCATTCATGGGTAATTGCCTACTGTGGCTAATATTAGCCGCTAGTTAGTTATGTTACATGGCAGTAAAACGCCACTGAATGACCAAATTCATATAACTTTTAACCATTTCGGGCAAAACCGTTTCCATATGTACCCATCAGCGTTGGTTAGTTGTTTATAACGTGGCTGGTTATATTTCGTCAGACGAAGAGCTGCTTTGGCTCGAAACGTTATCACTTGGTGCAATAAAGCATTCAAAAAGGAGTCCTGCTAGTGTGCGAGCGTTTTTTGCATTTATTTCACTGTTACAGTTTTCGTCTCAGCACCTACCCGAAGTCTCGGTTCATGGATGTGCATGTTTTCATATATTTCAATACTGGGAGGCGGGCCATAGCATCTCTGTCGATGATTTGATTCGACAGTTCTGGGCAGTGGCGTTGGCGTTGGTCAATCCTGGCGTGTTCCACCCCCAAATCGATTGTCTTCTGGCGCAAAGCGAGTGGCTTCTAGGACGAACAGGCTCTCTGAGCCGCACGCCACTAACATTATTTTAGAGCAGCGCAGTAAATACAATATTCCTGGAACGCGAGTTTAACGAAACAGTTACATGTCCTCTGCATTCTACATCAAATAAAGACATTACTGTTTGTTTTATTTGCTATGTCACATACTTATTGGCCAAGTTATGTTCAATTCAAGGGAGTGTAGGCGGCCATCTTTTCAAATCAAGTAGAATACCGTTTTAGGAAATGGCAAGCTGCAACAATAAGTCATGTTAAACCGGAACTTGTACCCACAATTATTTTTTACAGTGGGGCATTCAAAAATAAGGTGGATAGAATTCCATGATGACCCTATTTTCCTTGATTGATGACCTCAGTAAACACTTTGCTAATGAGTTTATGGTCTTCTTCCATACAGCACGATGATCATGTGTTGTGTTTGGAGTCAAATAGACGATAGAGCAGACTATGCTTTGGGGTAGGGATGGGAATTTCATGTATTTTCCTTAACCGTTAGTTGCGCACCTTAACAATCAGTTACTCGGTTATTGTTAATGTCGTTTCTCTCCCCCAACCCCCGCCCCCCCAGGTTGGGGGGGGGACAGGCTGGGTAACTCACCTCTTGCTGGTCCAGTTTGAGCAGCTGCTCGGGCACGTTGTGCGAGCCGCTGGCCAGGCGGAGGCAGCGGACGTTGAGCTGGGGGACGGCGAGCTCCAGCACGTCCCTGAGAGGCAGGCCGCGTGCCGAGCCGTGCTTCCCCTCCGACGGCACCGCGTCTTCCAGCACACCGCCTCGCAGCGTGCTGAGCTGCAGAGAGGGGAAGAGTACACACATTCTTTACTTAAGAAGAGGTACAGGTACTTGTGTAAAAAAAGACTTAGTAGAACTACTGATTCAACTTGTTTACTCAATTAAAAGTAAAGAGGTTCAGGCTCTGAAATGTACTCAAAAGTATCAAAGTAAAAAAGTATGTCTACACCGGCTGTTTCTGTGCAAAGCTGAACCTCACATCATATTAATATAATACTTGGATTAATAATTGGTGTGTTATGGATTTTCCACACAAAAAAGGTGCACATAATGTGTGAAAGCTGGGAGAGAGACAGACAACATCACATTGTTTTTGTCGGTCGTGCATTAAAACTAAAGTAACGAGCCTGTTTTTTTTAATGTAAGGAGTAGAAAGTACAGATATTTGTGTTAAAATGTAGGGAGTACCAGAATAAACTCACAGAGAATCTGATGAAGGTCTCACGACCGAAACGTTATTCTGATTAAACTTTTTATTGCATGTGGAGACAGTGTGCGGGAGTTTATTCTGGTACTGTATCGGGTTTTGCCCTTCTCCGACGCACCTGTTGAGCCTAGGTGTGCAAAAGCTTTTTTCCTTCAAAATGTAGGGAGTAAAAGTAAAAAGATGGCAGAAAAATAAAGACTTAGTGAAGTAGGCCTACAGATAGAGACACTGCATGGAACAGGCCGCGCCCATCACGGGGGAAAAGCTCCGTTCACTTCCACACACCAGCGTCATTTTCCTTGAATTAAACATAGCTAAAAGCTGTTGTGTGGTGGGGCTGCACAGACAACACATGTAAAAAATCGCCAGTTTACGTTTTTTTGTACTCCCGAGCAAAACAAGGAAGCTATTGAGAATTGGCGAGAAGAAAAATGTGGATGTTGCTGTCAATGAAGTAAGTTGGAGTGTTTATCTTCCATATATATGATCTTTGTGTGCAACACCCAACCATGCACGCGACATATTTATCATCCACAAAACACTTCACCACTCATGTACATATTGTATATATTTACTCGATTTGATTGCACTTGCAACTTTGTGATTGTCTTTAGTTATCTTCCTACTTCTTATCTCTGTATATTGATGTGACCGCTACGCTGCATACCGACACTAAGACAAATTCCTTGTATGTAACTTGCATACTGTGGCAATGAAAGTGATTCTGATTCTGACATAGGAGAACACCAGGATTGGACGGGAGTTTGTGTTTTCCCCCGTTTTGGGCGTGGTTTCTGAATGATGACGCGCTCTGCAGTGTCTCTATAGCTGAACATCTGAAGTCTGAGGAGTGGTGAGAGACAGCAGAATCTCTGGGGTTAAAAACCAAAGAGGGGCCAAGGCTCTCACGTTAGAAACAAAGTCTAAAGGGACAGTTCACCCCCAAATCAAAGACTTTTTCCTCTGTACCTGTAGACCCACCGTCTCACCACACAGCTGGAAGCGTGCATCTCACGTTCGCTTAGCTGTATCGTTAGCTTAGCTTACCTTCGCTGTAAAATCAGCACTCTCAAAAAAGAAAAAGTACATCAAAAAGCTACTCATTCACAGTAACATGAGTACAGTAAATGGAATGAGTTAGTTCCACCCTTGTTCCTCAGTTCCTCCCATGGTGAGATGAAAGAAGATCTTCCATTAACTTGTGATCAATATTTCAACATTCCTCCTGGCAGAGCAGATTTATCTCTACTAATATCATAAGGCGGATTCCGCACAATTGCTCAACTGAGCATGCTCAGAACGGTGCATACGAGAGAGAGAGAGAGCGAGGGAGAGACCGAGATGTTAACGGGAAGGGAGAGAGCGATATACTCGCGCACACACACACACACACACACACACACACACACACACACACACACACCTTTGAAATCTAAATTCTGTCCCTGCACAAGCAAGATGCCAGCTCGCAGACACAATATATTTGTAGATATATTTAGACAGACACAGAGGTGTGTTTGTTTCGTTAGTTACCTCGCTGGTCCTGAAGATGAGCCGGTAGTTGAACTGCGCCCCGTCCTTCCGGTCTTCCAGCTTCTCCCGCCGGAGGCTCAGCGCCACCGGACCCAGGTTCTCATCAGTACCCAGGTAGTTCTGATGATCTAAACACAGTAAGAGAGACCCAGGTAGTTTTGAAGATCTAAACACACAGTAGGGGTGTCAAAAATAATCGATTATAAGATGCATCGCGATGCGGACGTGCACGATTCTGCATTGATTAACAAATATCAAAAATCGATTATTAAAAAAAAAAAAAAATGATTTTTTTTTTTTTTTTTTTATCAAATAAAATAGAATGTAAGTACATGCAGTTGTTTATTTTAATTATGGATCATAATACAATGCAATTCCAAATGCACTTTTATTTTAAAAGTAGCCACACAGTGAGAAAAAAGAAAGTGAGAAAAAATAAATCATGTATTGCGGAAAAAGTGATGCATCGATTTAAGATGCATCGCGATGCATCGTGATGCATCGTTTAATCGAATCGAATCGAATCGTTGACAGATGAATCGTAATCGAATCGAATCGTGAGGCCAGTGAAGATTCACAGCCCTAACACACAGTAAGAGAGACCCAGGTTCTCATCAGTACCCAGGTAGTTCTGATGATCTAAACACAATAAGAGAGACCCAGGTAGTTTTGAAGATCTAAACACACAGTAAGAGAGACCCAGGTTCTCATCGGTACCCAGGTAGTTCTGATGATCTAAAGTTTAGATCATCATCACATCTTACTGTTTAGATTCTAAACAGTAAGAGGGACCCTGGGAGTGCTGATGATCTAAACAGTTTTTCAAACATTTTAGTGCAAAATATTTGAATTCTACATAGCCTACTTTATTATTTGTATGCACAGAGACTGCCCTGTATGTAGTGGTGTAGTCTCTGAATTTTCCAAACAGCTTATCTTGGTAATGTTGACATTCGCCGCAGAAGTCTCCTCGGAATCTTCAATGACATAATGCTTTCTACTGTATGACATCACAATGCCTGCTGATGGCATAAAAGACCAAACAGCTAGCAGTTTAGCTAACTGCTACACAAACAAACAGCTCATTCTTGTCTGCCCTCCGCACCTCTCCTCTCCTCTCCTCCCTTCTCTTCTCTTCTCTTCTCTTCTCTTCCTCTGTATTTTTTAACCATGAACTTTTGCGTGCTTCACGCACTCATTTCTAGGGTGGAGACTCTGGAGACTCTGCACACTTTTTTGGGCTGTGACCAAACTCCTGCACTTTTCTAGTCTTGTCTAGTTTTTCTTTTCTTGAGGTGGTCTGGAAGTGACACTCTGGAGCCACTTACAGATGGGGGGATGAGGATCGTAGATTTTTATTCTATTTTATTTTATCGATACCATTTTCGTCCTTATCGATACACTATCGATACTTTTCTATTATTTAGTGGAAAGACGAGAATATTTTTTTAACAGAACCGGTGCTTTCATTGCTTAACTGTGAGTCTGTGACTGTTTGACTTCTGAACATAATGATTAACCTCGCCTTCAATAAACACACTGCTGATGCTGGGCATTTATTTGAAAGAAAATTAATGGTTGTATTTTAATTTAAATATTTGCTTTGATTAAACAAATCCTGGCATTAGTAGTTTTAAATTTGAATTACCAGCTGTTTAGTCATATTCCCTCTCTAATTATATTGCTGTGAAAACACACACATTTATCATGCATTGCAAACTGTATTTATTCAAGTTTTCGCCAAAAACTACAGTTTGCATAACATTTATTTAAACGCATCTGTTATTTAACTTCGCCAATGCATCTTTTTTAAACTGAATAGACATTGAACCCATCATGAATACATGTTGATGCCTTTTACTCTAAGGTCTGAGGATGTCCTAATATGGACACGCTATACATCATCATCGTCATGTGCTGTCTATAGCCACTTGTAAACATGAAGTCAGGACGACCATCGGGAAGAAAAAACATTCAAGCCGTTTGCAGCACTTGAGGAAACAGTGAGTTTGCTTGTTTAATTCATTCAGTGGATGGATAAATCTGGGAGGCGGTAATGCAACTTGCCAACTGCCATAAAACACTACAGAAGAAGAAGAAGATGACAACACAATTGGCTGGGCTGTGAGCAAGTCATAATTGTATGTGTCCTCTTGTTGATTAATATTTCAGTAATGTCAATAAGAGCATGTCTATACTGTCCAAGAAGCCAGCTGGCAGACTCAATGACCTTCTGCTATTCTGCATGCAGATTGATAATGAGCCAGACCTCTAATAAAGCTAAACACTCTATCATCTGATAATAAGCTCCACACAGCTGCAGTCATGCACAACCAACAAAGCTCTGGGCAGACGCAAAGTAGTGGAAAGCATCCCTGCTCCATCAATCTGGGGATGTGCACTGCCTGGTGGAATCCTACAAGCATAGTATACGAATGGTATCTCTTCTCCATTGTGACATCATCAATGATGTCATAAATCCCTCTACTGTGACATCATCGAAGTACGAACCAGGGAACCAGAGCTCTTCCCTTGGGAAAACCAGAACCTGCGCACTATTAATGCGCATCCCCCTCACATATCTCCCATCTTAGCTAAGTTGTTGCTATGACCTAAGAGCCACAGCCAGGGATTTGTGAGTGTGTGTACCCTCAAAGCAGTACTACACTATTGACTGTGAGCCTTTCCACAGCACCTGGTCAGGAGACTGAGGGATTGTGAGATCTGGAGATCTGGATCTAGATCTGGAGAACAAGTCCATCGACCTCCAGGACTGTGAAATGGTGAATGAGGACCTGAAAGGAGTGATGCAGAGAGACTGGGAGGAGTTTGCCCACCTGCTTAAGGCAGAGCAGGAGGGCAAACAGCTCCTACGTAAACAGAATGAGGAACTCTGCAAACAGCTGAAGGAGCAGGCGACAAAACTCAATGATTTGCTGCGCCGTGAGAACGCGCGCCTCCACAAAGAGTCCAATGAAGCTTTCGAAAAACTCAAGGCAGAGTTCGAAAAGCTCGATGCAGAGGTGGGAGGCTCCGGAGAGGAAGAGGTCCCCAAAAAGATCAAGAAGACTTCCATGTTCAGCAGATTTGCTCGGCGCTTGCTCACCTCAAATAAGAGGAAGGAGAAGACAAAATAAGAAAAGGGAGAAGATCGAGTCCACTTGAGTTGCTTCAAACCAAGGCGAGCCAAACAAAGGATCCCGTCTCTAAGGCGGCTGACCAAGAGACCAAGAGACCCAGAGACCAAGAGACCAAGAGACCCAGAGACCAAGAGACCCAGAGACCCAGAGACCAAGAGACCTAGAGACCCAGAGACCCAGAGACCTAGAGACCAAGAGACCCAGAGACCAAGAGACCCAGAGACCCAGAGACCAAGAGACCCAGAGACCCAGAGACCAAGAGACCCAGAGATCCAGAGACCCAGAGACCCAGAGACCCAGAGACCAAGAGATCCAGAGACCCAGAGACCAAGAGATCCAGAGACCAAGAGACCCAGAGACCAAGAGACCCAGAGACCAAGAGATCCAGGGCAGAGGGACAACAAGGTCTTGTGAATATGCATAATGAACACGGTGCTTGAAGTGACTCCAAGCACAGCACACAACAGCTGTTCTGAGTAACAGATATATCGGTATCGGCCGATATGTTGGCCGATATGCCGATATTTTTTTATTTTTTATTTTTTAAGTTATAGACAGCATGTTGTGTATATTGGATATTTTTTCTTAATTCAAGTTATATTTTATATTTGTTATATTTGTGTTTTTGTATTTCTAGTTATTTATAATTATTAAATCCCCAGTGAAGTTGACTTTCATTGCATTGATGTCAATTTGGACAATAAGGTTTATTGATAAGCTGTACAATATCCTGCCTATATTACATATCTCAAGTCATGTCAAGTCATATCTTTGTCAAGTGTTTGATATTTGAGGGATCATTGCAAAAACATTGTGTAATAATATAATGTGTATATTATTTATAAGAATATCAGCCGATATATCGATATCGGAATTTTTTTACTCCCTAATATCGGTATCGGTATCGGCCTCAAAAATCCAGTATCGGTCGGGCTCTAGTTGTGAGCACCTCACCAATCCTGCATGTCCCACACAACGTGCCAGCACGCATACGCTGCACAGATAGTGTACCACTTCCTCCTCACCACCACGGAGAGGAGGAAGAAGGTGCCCACTCGACCCAACAAACTAGGTCCTACGAACTAGGTAACGTTCTAGGTCCGACTGACGGATTCTGCATGAATGTGGCGCAACCCAGGTCCCAAAGACACAGCAACACTCAAGCTCCGAGCCGAGGTCAGATCAAGCAGACTGACGAGCCCTAAGAAACATCTGTCCAACGGGTTTGAATGGCGCCTAACCAGGGCCTCCAAAACCGGGACAGACCCACTTGAAGGACAGAGGAACACATTGCAGTGTGCAGCCTCTTAGCTCCCAGCAGGGAAGAAACCTCCGGAGAAGATGGTGGAAGACCGACGTGTCGTCCACACAACAGAGGGGAAGGGAACGTAGACGCAAACACCTCGTCTGGAGATTACGTCAGCCCACCGGAGGAAAGAGAGAACGGAGCTACTTGAACAGTTTGAGATCCATGTTCCTCTCACGATACCGCCTGAGATAGTATTTGAACGGTTTACACTGACTTCAAGACAGTTTCAATTATTTTTCGGGATGGTTCCGGGGCAGCGATGTCATTCTGCTGCTGCTGTTGTTTTGGTAAAAGGAATGCAAAAGTAGTGTAATAAGTAACGAGTTACTCTATACAGACAGTAATATTGTAAAGTAACGTATTACTTTCAAATGAAAGTAACTAGTAATATGTAGTATATTACATTTTGAAAGTGACTTGCCCAACACTGCCCCTCTCCCCCTCCCCTCCACTGTCCATCTCTCACCATGCATGTTTCTAAATGAATGAGTGAGCAGAGCTAAGCTCAGACCTGGGGCTTGAGCTGCTCTTTAACTGTTTCTGCAGGGTGGACTCAGGCAAGTCTTGCCTGCAATGCACGAGTGAACACTGTGTGTGTGTGTGTGTGTGTGTGTGTGTGTGTGTGTGTGTGTGTGTGTGTGTGTGTGTGTGTGTGTGTGTGTGTGTGGTGGGGGGGTCTGGGTAATGCTTACTTGCACGAGTGAACACTATGTGTGTGTGTGTGGGGTGGGGGGGACACTATGTGTGTGTGTGTGTGTGTGTGTGTGTGTGTGTGTGTGTGTGTGGGGTGGGGAGGACACAGCTTATCCATCTGTGGACCAAGAGGAGAAGCTCTGCTTCTTGTCAGACGTCAGGACAGGAGACTCACAATGTGCATCTAAAGCAGGACTATTTGTTGTGTTCTTTAATCTTATTATTTCACTTGATATGATTCTTTATCCGTCTTTGATCTGCCTTCTATTGATGTAAAACACTTTGAGCTGCATGCTGTGTATGAAAGGTGCTCTACATGTACCAATAAAGCTGATTATTATTATTATCAGTTATTACACCACTTTGTTGAATACTCAATGCTGATTGTTCAATTCCGGTATTCTGCGTTCTGTTATTTCTGCTATGAATAACCGTTCATATCGTTCACGACACCCTGTGGAAAACCTGACATTACAACATCAGAAAACACCATGGATGGTTTTTCTAATATTTGAATATATTTGGAGAGCACATACGTTGTGATTCAAGTAAGTCTAATTTTAAGAAGGCTGCAGAGTTCACGTTTAGAATCTAATGGACAATTTTTTTCAGCAGAGACAATAAAATCATTTGTATATCAATAAATAATTTTTGAAGACACTTTTTGTCAAATGTTTTGAGAAAAAAAGGAAAGGAAACAATCAAAATTACAATTAGAAAAAAAAAAAGGATAGTTTTACCAGGCTACAGCAAGTCATCATTATTGCAAAAATAAGCGTGGGGGTCTTGAAACAGCCTGAATTGGTTCATTTGTTACCTGATCTATTACATCTCAAAGCATCTGTGTGAACAGAAAGCAGACCAATCAATCAATGTGTGGCTGGATAAGATATATCTGCATGTGGTTCCGGTCCTGTATTGATGGATGAACATACTGGACCTGGTGTCACATGACTCTGAAACAGCATCAGAATCCCCACGAGTCACATCTGATACCAGAGCATGTGGACAGACAGACACCAGATACCACAGCATGGCACATCTCTCTAAAGGCCACTATGGATTATATTGATATTTTGTCAGGTGACCTAAAAAGCTAAAGTGTGCGTCCAGACTGTTCAGTAGAGAAAAAAAAATACGTATTTAATTTAATTTAATTAACTCGACAACATAAACATTTAGATTGCCCCTAGCTTACTTCCTGCTGCCGTGTTTGCTAATACAAAAGCTGACAGGAAATAAACTAGGTTTCAAATTAAGCAATAATAAGCCCCAAGAGGCCGTGGCATGCCATGACACCTCTTAGCTGTTGAACACCTCTTAACTGTTGTAAACTCAGTTAACTCACTGTAAAGCACAGCCTCCCCCGCCCCCCAAAGGGCATTTCTTGTGTCTGACTTTATGGCATTTCTGTGTTTTCAGAGCTCATTTGATTCCACTGTGAAAAATCACATTTGCATTTTATGAATCTAGCGATGGAATTAAAGTTCTTGAGGTAGAAATCAAATGAATTCAAAGTCTTTTCCCATAAGCTGATATATATATATATATACTGATATATCACATATCACTGACATCCTTCTCTGCATTATTGATGCCGTGCAAATCAGCTCCAGCACAGTGAGCAGTCAGAGAGCCTTCAGAGAAAAGCCCCCACCTCAGTTTGACATGCTGTCTGTGTGTGTGTGTGTGTGTGTGTGTGTGTGTGTGTGTGTGTGTGTGTGTGTGTGTGCGCGCGCGCGCGTGTGTTCATACTGTAATAACACTTGAGACTGAACTGAACACAGTGGCGAGAGGAAGCATCTGGGCACGTTGACATGAAACATGAAAGACATCTGAGCACCGTAATAATCGTACAATGATACATGATAGAGCAATTAACACTTAAACGTTTTCTGAAAATCATGTAAACAAAAACACATTCATGCTTCAAAAGTCATAAGGTCCAGGTTTGTGAAGATGATCCTGCTGAACACTCATTTCCACTTTTGTTAACCACAGCCTTTATTTCCTGCATTTAACCCAAATCCCCGATAACTAAAAGCCCATTCACTTTCCCCTTATGAACTGAAGTGCTGCTTCTGGACTCATTCCTGCGATACTTTCTTTAATAAGTAGCCATGTAATAAGTGGGGTCATGTACAGCGAGCCACTCATGATTGCAAAGTAAACCCTGACGCGTTAGCTTCTTGTTTATGTTGACTCAACAAAAGCACCTGTACCCCTTTCTTTCAAACCCAGATGGGAGCGCTTCTTACCTTTGTTGTAGAAGTACTTGTGGTAGTAGCAGGCTCCCTGGTCCGCGTGTTCGATGGCGTAGCGCTGCGTCACGTCCTGAGGGAATGCTTGGCTGTCCTCCAGAACACAAACTCCTGCGTTGGTGCAGCGGCTGCCGATCGGCGACTCGACGACGGAGGAGCCGTGGATCCCTGCGTTCGGCGCGGTCAAAGCCACGCCCCCCTCCCCCTCCCCTCCGGTCTCGTTGCGGTAGAAAGGGCAGCTGAGCACCAGGCCGTTGCTCTTCCCGTCTCCGGCGTCCGCGTCGGCTCCGTCCTCGCAGCTTCCGGCCGGCGGCTCCGAGGTGGCATGCGTCCTGCTGCGGCCCGCGGCCTCGCTGATTCTGAAGAGGACGCTCTGGACGTCGTAGTGCGAGAAGCACTTCTGATAGGGCGCGCAGCCGGCGCCGTAGCGGGCGTCGTGCCGCTCCGTGTCGCACTTTGCGCTCCTCAGTCTGCGGAAGATGGAGGTTTCCGTTTTTTCCGACTTCCCCCGCTGCACCTGAGAGCGCTCTCTGTCGCGGCTGTAGAAGAGAGAGCTGTCCACGCAGTCGTAGCCCGGCGACGTGCAGACGATGTCGCCGCGGGCGATCTGTGCAGCGGTCTGGAGGCTCGGGGAGAGCGAGGCGTTGAATCGGAGAGGCTCCGGGAAGCTGTGCGGGGGCGCGCTGGGCTTCTCCGCACGCTCTGCCCTCAGCGTGGCCTCAAAACCTTCACCGGACGACGAACCCTGCCGCTCCAGAGACGACGTGCTGCCGTACTCTCGTCGCAAAGTGGCGCCCGTGTTGGGATTGATGGAGGTGCAGTCCATGTCTTCAGCTCCCAGGTCACTGACGGTGACCTCACTGTTGCTCCTCTTCATCCTGGACAGACTCCTCATCGGCGTGTGTCTCAGAAGGTCACACAGCAGCACAGGGTGTCTGCCCTCTGGGAACTCCGAGCCGGACTCTTCCTGGCTCTTCTTCAGCAGCGCTCCGGGACGTACTGCGGGCGGTCCGGTCTGGAAGGTGGGCACCAGGCTGTCGTACCGCGGGGGCGGGCCCGCCTCCCACACGTTGCTCCGCTGAGGCCGCTCGGACACCCGAGCTCGGACGCCCATCTTGGGCATGGCGGGTGCTCCCGGTACGGTAGAGACGGGCGGACCCATGCTCTTCGGACCTTTAAAGTTCTTGCTAAACAAATTCTCTGACTGCATCCAGTTGATGTTCCGGTTACTCCACTAAAATCCGGGCTGTCTTCTGGTTTGAGGACCAAATCCTGCAGGAAGACGACGTCCGGCCCTGAAGTTCATGTCTCCAGTTTCCTCCAGCTGCTGAGAGACACACAGCCAGAAGGTTTGAAATTCCATTGGATGCCAGCTGATAAAGCAGATGCTAGGCAGCGGGGCATCCTGTTAGATGAAGCTCAGTACATCCACACTGGACTCTTCTGTGGAACCAGATCTGAAAAACACAAAGCAAAACAGATTTCAACCATTTTGATGAAATGGTGTACATCTGTACATCAAGGTGTAGATCTTAATACAAACTTTAAAAAGGTGCTGATAAAAGAATGCAGACCGTTGCAAAGTCCAATGACTGTTTGCATCCTTTAACAGACAAATGTACTGCTGCTAGGGTTGTCAAAAGTATCGATACTGAAAATTGTAATCGGATACAATACTCATTTGCAACAGGTATCGATAGTATCGAAAATATCAATACTAAAACATTTAAATGGATACAATACTCATTTGCAACAGTTTTGATACAATCAGTGCTTTATTGTAATGAAAAATCACTGATTTTCCCCTCCCTATCATTGGGTATCTGTTGCTTCAACAAGCTAAACGTGTTCTGATGGCTAGAGCTGGGTTAATCTGCTGTCTAAGTTTAAAGTTTGAGTCTAGATTATGGAGAAGTGTGCGTCTGTCCGTCCATCTGTCTAACTTTATTTGTATGCCTCTTGATGTGTCATCATCCCCCCTTCCCGTGGTATCAAAAATGGTATCGAGTATCGATATTTTCCTGGGTATCGGTATCGAAGTAGAAATTCTAGTATCGTGAAATCCCTAACTGCTGCTTTTCAATATATTTTTCAAGCCATGCTTTTGTTAATATTTACATTTACATTCATTTGAAGTGTTACTGTGAAGCAGAAGTTCCACCTCAGATTTGAGCCTGCAGCTTCTGTGTGTGTGTGTGTGTGTCTGTGCATGCGTGTGTATGTGTGTCCGTGCATGTGTGTGTGTGCGTGTGCGTGTGTGTGTGTGTGTGTGTGTGTGTGTGTCGTGTGTGTGTGTGTGTGTGTGTGTGTATGTGTGTGTGGTGTGTGCGTGTGCGTGTGCGTGTGTGTGTGTGTGTGTGTGTCGCGTGTGTGTGCGTGTGTGTGTGTGTGTGTGTGTTGGCTGTGGTCCAAACAGGCGCCCTGCACCTCCTTACATGGCTACAATCTCCAACCTGCCAACTGCTCTATGCTGGGCACTTAATTAATCATGAGTTTACAGAGAGGTCTGTTAAAATGTGTTGAGAAACGACTTAAAAATGTTGTTTACCAAACTACGAGTTACATCACAATGAAAAGATTGTTTTCACAAACGAGGACCACAATGGAAATAAGTCTCCTGGACTTCGTTGTGTGTGAATTCCTCGACAATATTATACTGGTGTATCTGGGCTTCTATTCCTAATATGTATTTTAACATTATGTCAAATACAATTCATTCACTCCTTCATTCAACTAAAACTTCAAAGATTAGTCATACAGGAAGTTATCACAATGTGAGTCTGGAAGGGAATCTCATATTGCTACACGGAGGTACAACCGACCTCACACTGAGTAAAGTGTGGACGGTGTGTTTGATTTGGGGGGCGAGGGCAGGCCAATCCTCACTTATAGGCAGCCTGGGGATGTATTTTGGAGAGGAGATGGAGAAATTGTTGAGGTGGAATGAGGAAAATGCTAAATTTGTAGGGAAATTCTTCGTATTCGATCGCACACATCTTGATCGCAAAACCACAGGTGATTATAATCAAATAGCAGGTGATTTATTGTCAATGTCATTAAATGACAACATTGGCCAATGACAATACACAATACTTACTGGCCAATGACAATACACAATACTTACTGGCCAATGACAATACACAATACTTACTGGCCAATGACAATACACAATACTATGACATAACCCTAACCCAACGGATGACTCGTGAGGGCTCAGAGTGTCTAATCTGTCTGAACTAGGGCTGCCACGATTAGTCGACTAGTCGCGATGACGTCGATGACCAAAATCATCGCCGATCATTGGTTCCATTTCCATTCCACGTAGTAGTGCCCTAATTTTATTTTGCATTATTCATTCAATGGATAGTACATATTTCATTGCACTATATGTTTTCAATTTCAATGTGTACGATTTTGTTATATATATTACATTTATTACATGCAAGTACATTGATGCCAGAAATAAATATGCTGCTACATGCTCTAAACTTTAAAGTTAATTAAAAGATGATTTTTGAGTGAATTATCATCTTAATTATTAATTAATTAATTCTTTATTTTTAGTTGGCACATGCTTAAAACAACTTGAAGCTAAATTTAGAAGCTGATGATAGCTAAATCAGAGCGATTGAGTAATTGTGCGATAAGCTGCAATTTATGATCCAATTAGTCGACTAATCGTTAAAATAATCGGTGACTAGTCGACTATCAAAATAATAATTTGTGGCAGCCCTAATCTGAACCAATCTCACTCTCCTCATGCCTAACCTAACCAATGGAGGCTCACGCCAGCAGCCGAGCATGGGCGCCTGCCTGGCCAATCCCGGCCGAGCATGGGCGCCTGCCTGACCAATCGTAGCACTTGAATCCTGGCTGTGCAGGGCGGGTCCTGTCAAGAAAAGCAGCGGGATCCATCAAAGCGCCTTGCAGACTGTTTGTGTGAGTGAGCAGCTGTAGGGGGCGGCCATGCTAAACCCTGTCGACTCATATCAGCTGTTCAGAGAAATCACAGCCAAGACACACACACACGCGTGCGCACACACACACACACGAGCACGCGCGCGCACGCGCACACACACACACACACACGCGCGCACGCACACACACACACGAGCACGCGCACGCACGCACGCACACACACACACAGTGAAACACATCACGAACAAAATGTCACGTGTCATTTTCAGTCAGTGTATAATCAAATTTGTGTTCAAATACATCTGTGCAGCGTGTTGTCTGTGTGTGTGTGTACACGCGCATTTGTGCATGTTTGTGTGTGTGTTTGTGTGTGTGTGTGTGTGTGTGTGTGTCTGTGTGGAATGTCAGTAGTTAAAATGAGGAGTGTCAACCCCCCGCCGCACAACACACACACACACACACACACACACACACACACACACACACACACACACACCTCCCCCGCAACACACACACACACACCCAAACCACAGTCACAAACACACACAGTGTTCCCACAGTCATCTGCCAAATGGTGCACAGCAACATCAACATTCTGCTGTGTGCTTTGACGGGGGGGGGGGGGGGGGGAGGGGCATTGTGATCACTGTTCTTCACACCAGGAGACAAAAATGGCCGTCACACATGCCCCCACCCCCACCCCACACACTCACACACACACACACACACACACACACACACACACACACACACACACACACACACACACACACACACACACACACACACACACACACCATCAATGGGGTCACAGCAATATTGTTCATGCATTTTCAGGGTGCTGTGACCTCTGACCTCTCACTCAGAATGTGTGCTGTCTGTTTAAAACCCCTTTTAGATTGGATTGTGGTATCCACATGGCCCAAAACCCCAGTGGGATCCACATGGCCCAAAACCCCAGTGGGATCCACCAACTAGCGGCTTTTTCTTTGTTCTAAAAGTGACAAAGGCGTTAGTGACAGACAGCCGATTAGACACACCTCCAAATGAGATGAGCCGTGTATATAGAAGAGTGGAGTTGCAGCAAAATGGACAGTTTGTGTTGTCCTTTGAAACTTATGACACTTTCTAAATGTTTTTTAAAGTATTATTGGTAGAAAGACCCGTCTATAATGTCCAATGATGCACTGAGAATACCAGCAGCACGCTCTCATATTATGGCAGCAAGTGGGCAGATGTGCAGAGTAACAGGACTTGGACACGCCTCTAAAGTGCACTAACGTCAGGCGCTAATTGCCGAGTGCAACCGATATGTTCCCAGCTCACTCCTTTTAATTATCACCAACGACTTCCTGCTACAGTCATCACACCCATGATTATATCTCACTTGATGAGAACACTTCCTGTGTGTGTGTGTGTGTGTGTGTGTGTGTGTGTGTGTGTGTGTGTGTGCGTGCGTGCGTGCGTGTGTGTGTGTGTGTGTGGGGGGGGGGGGGGGGGCGGTGGTGACTCAGACATGTCTGGTCGTTATCTGCTGGATGATCTGAGGCCAGTGAGGTCAATGTGACTCCCTCTTCAACTCCCATTGCTTTTTTATTACGGTACCAGTATTATAACTCACACTGCTGTAAATAATATCACATAACATTATCTCACGTCTTACTCAATAGTACTTCTGACAAATATCATAGGCTATGGCACATATTCTGTCTGCTCTGTATCAACACAGATCCCTGCTAGAGCACGACCTATATATCGGTCCACCGATATTATCGGCCGATAACGATATATCGGTATCGGCCGATATTTTTTTATTTTGTATTTTTTAAGTTACAGACAGCATGTTGTGTAGATTTGATCTTTTTTTCTTAACTCAAAGTTATATTTTATATTTGTTGTTGTTGTTGTTTTTTGTATTTCTAGTTATTTATCATTATTAAATTCCCAGTGAAGTTTACTGTTTCATTGCATTGATGTCAATTTGGACAATAAAGTGTATTGATAAACTGCAAAATATCCTGCCTACATTACATATCTCAAGTCATGTCAACTCATATCTTTGTCAAGTGTTTGATATTTGAGGGATCATTACAAAGAAATTGTGTAATATAATGTGTATACCGTATATAATATAAGAATATCAGATGATATATCGATATCGGAATTTTTTTACTCTCCAATATCTAATCCCTGCTGTCTGCTCTATATCAACACAGAAGTCTACCGTCGGCCATGTTGCTCAATCTTCAACACGTTGCTACAATGACGCATCATGATCCTGCTGTGAAGTGATGCAGAAACATCCAGAGGATCCAGTCTGTTGACACATCAGAGCGACCTGACACACCTTCACAAAGCAACAAGTAACAGCATGTTTACCTCAGTCACTTTGTCACATTGTCATCATGTGACAATATTTTGATCATGTGCTGCTGTCACTCAAAGGGCAGCAGGGACCTTGTTGGTCCACCCGCTCTCCCTCCCAACTCGTCAGACACTGATGTTTGGTCAGGAGGACTAGGGGGGCATTTCTCTCAAAAATGCTATTTGAAATCCGCTGGGAACTATTCCACCATTCTCCTCCCCCGCCTGCCTGAAACAACAGCTAGCTAGCTAGCATGTTGTGGGAGTTCTATAGAAGTCTATTGGACTACCCTGCATGTTGTGGTAGTTCTATAGAAGTCTATTGGACTACCCTGCATGTTGTGGGAGTTATATAGAAGTCTATTGGACTACCCTGCACGTTGTGGGAGTTCTATAGAAGTCTATTGGACTACCCTGCATGTTGTGGGAGTTCTATAGAAGTCTATTGGACTACCCTGCATCTTGTGGGAGTTCTATAGAAGTCTATTGGACTACCCTGCACATTGTGGGAGTTCTATAGAAGTCTATTGGACTACCCTGCATGTTGTGGGAGTTCTATAGAAGTCTATTGGACTACCCTGCACATTGTGGGAGTTCTATAGAAGTCTATTGGACTACCCTGCATGTTGTAGGAGTTCTATAAAAGTCTATTGGACTACCCTGCATGTTGTGGGAGTTCTATTGAAGTCTATTGGACTACCCTGCATGTTGTGGGAGTTCTATAGAAGTCTATTGGACTACCCTGCATGTTGTGGGAGTTCTATAAAAGTCTATTGGACTACCCTGCATGTTGTGGGAGTTATATAGAAGTCTATTGGACTACCCTGCATGTTGTGGGAGTTCTATAGAAGTCTATTGGACTACCCTGCATGTTGTGGGAGTTCTATAAAAGTCTATTGGACTACCCTGCATGTTGTGGGAGTTCTATAGAAGTCTATTGGACTACCCTGCATGTTGTGGGAGTTCTATAGAAGTCTATTGGACTACCCTGCATGTTGTGGGAGTTCTATAGAAGTCTATTGGACTACCCTGCATGTTGTGGGAGTTATATAGAAGTCTATTGGACTACCCTGCATGTTGTGGGAGTTCTATAGAAGTCTATTGGACTACCCTGCATGTTGTGGGAGTTCTATAGAAGTCTATTGGACTACCCTGCACATTGTGGGAGTTCTATAGAAGTCTATTGGACTACCCTGCACGTTGTGGGAGTTCTATAGAAGTCTATTGGACTACCCTGCACGTTGTGGGAGTTCTATAGAAGTCTATTGGACTACCCTGCATGTTGTGGGAGTTCTATAGAAGTCTATTGGACTACCCTGCATGTTGTGGGAGTTCTATAGAAGTCTATTGGACTACCCTGCATGTTGTGGGAGTTCTATAGAAGTCTATTGGACTACCCTGCACATTGTGGGAGTTCTATACAGTAGAAGTCTATTGGACTACCCTGCATGTTGTGGGAGTTCTATAGAAGTCTATTGGACTACCCTGCATGTTGTGGGAGTTCTATAGAAGTCTATTGGACTACCCTGCATGTTGTGGGAGTTCTAGAGAAGTATATTGGACTACCCTGCACATTGTGGGAGTTCTATAGAAGTCTATTGGACTACCCTGCATGTTGGAAAATGATGATAAAGGGGTAGCCAGTGTGTTAATAAGCGACACCAAGGGGTCCTGACCAAACGTCAGTATTTGACGAGTCGGGGGGGGGGCGGGTTGTTTTGGAATGAAATGCTGATGTCAGCGTTGTCATGACGACTTTGGCGTCTTGGCAACCGACTGGCGGCTCGACAGCTCTAATAACACGGCTGTGTTTGTTTGGCCGGCTGTGTTCACTGACTGCAGCATCCTCACTTTGTTCACATGCAGATTAATAGCTTTTGCACACCAAGTCCGTATTTTCGTCCGAAATTGACGCACACACAAAAAAGAATACGACATAATTTGTGTCAAACAACATTGACACACTGAGTCCGACAATTACGTCCGTCATTTAAGTTTTCGGACGAGCTTCGATTTTCTGCGTTTTTCGCATCAGTCAATAGATTTTTGCGAGCTGGGACCCGTCTGTGTTTTCAGATGACGGATTAAAAAACACGCATACGAAAACAATCGGACTGTGTGTGCAAAGACCTTAAGAGTTATGGCTATAGTATAGATTTGCCCCTCCCGAGAATCGGGGGAGATATCTGGACCCGAGTCTTGGTCAGAACTGAAGTTCGGCACAAAGTATCTGCTAATGTGAGCTGTGTACAGATCAAATCTGGACCCTCCAGAACCGTTCGAAGACGCATCAGAGCCGACCCGTACATTTCTAACCTGTCTGATATTTGCGAGTACCTGCATGGCGACATCACGTCATTATGCCTTTCAACCTTGGATAATACAACATTAACGTCCCAGCTGGGGCAGCTGACAGTAACTAGCCATTGCTAGTCACCGTAAACCTTCTTTAGCACTGGCTAGTATTAGCTACTACTAACATTATATTAACTAACAGATAGCCCAGTGGATCCCAACCCTTTTTGGCTTGTGAACCCACTTTGATGTCACAAAACTCTACTCTTTTTGCTAAAAATGTATTTGTTTGCGATCACATAATAGTTTGCATAATAAATGTTGAATTAGGCTATTTCATGTATATTATTGTGGATGGCAGCCAGAGGCAGAATAGCCAGGACGAGCCACAGATTAGTGCACAAAGCAAAGATTTTATTTTCCCAGGTCAGGATATGTACGGGTGAGCTTGTATTTACAAGGCTGCAAATTAATCATGAAGAAAAAAATACTCAAATTAAACAATGAATGATGAAAATAACAAGAGATAAGCTCAGTTCAGTTCAGCAGCATATCTCTGAACAGGCCACCTCCCTACTGAAGACTTTTCTATTAGGGTCACACATTATGGCTCTATCATGACAATTATGTATATTTATATTTTGTCATTTGGCTCAGTGATTGCTAACCTTTTTGTCTTGTGTACCCCCTCACTCATGATGATTCTCCTACATTTGTTCTATTAAAGGAGAATTTCGTTTTTTTACATCACGGTCCTCATTTCCAGCTTAAAATATGATGTTTTCTACCCCAAAATAGTTTTGGGTTCATTCGGATCCCCACAGAAGATTTGTCGCACCGAGTACACTCCTCAAACACTCAAACAGGCTAGAACGGGAGCCTGCGGGGCATGCTGCACGCGCTCTGTAAATGACACTTTTTCGGTCACATCGCGGTTCATTCTGGTTGTAAATATAATTATTTAGCTAATAGCTAAAAGCTAAGCTAACACCAACACAACAG
Organism: Poromitra crassiceps; assembly: GCF_964638095.1. Taxonomy (NCBI): domain Eukaryota; kingdom Metazoa; phylum Chordata; class Actinopteri; order Beryciformes; family Melamphaidae; genus Poromitra; species Poromitra crassiceps. The sequence goes on from NC_139642.1 coordinate 62,296,157, forward strand.
TCAACGTTGATCTGCCCCGGATGGGTGGTTACAGTGCTCATCTTCTTCTGTGGTTTCTCTTCTTACCACACTTCTTCAGAGAAACCAGAAGAAGAAGATGAGCACTGTAACCGCATCCGGGGCAGATCGGAGCCGACTCTTTCGTTGTTGTTAGCTTAGCTTATAGCTATTAGCTAAATAATTATATTTACAACCAGAATGAACCGCGATGTGACCGAAAAAGTGTAATTTACAGAGCGCGTGCAGCATGCCCCGCAGGCTCCCGTTCTAGCCTGTTTGAGTGTTTGAGGAGTGTACTCGGTGCGACAAATCTTCTGTGGGGATCCGAATGAACCCAAAAGTATTTTGGGGTAGAAAACATCATATTTTAAGCTGGAAATGAGGACCGTGGTGTAAAAAACCGAAATTCTCCTTTAAACTCATATTAAACTTGTAGTAACTAACACAACTTTAATACAATTCTGACAGTTTACATGAAATGTAAACATAATGCCAAACATGGAAATGGTGGAAAATATTAAAAACAGTAAAAACTACAAATTTGAAGCCTTAACTCCAGGATGAATGCTTAACATTAGATCATTAATGATTGACGAGGCCTTTTCATTATGCTTTTATAATGGGGATTTTTGTTAAGTATGACACTGCACAAAAAATAAATCAAAATGAATGTTGCTGCCAATCTTTGACATATCGCCCCAAAACCCAACAACAACAAACAAACAAACAAAATGCAGGTTGCATTTATGGGATGGAAAATCATTCACTTTTGGTGTTTTTACACCATAAAAAACTGTCATGATGATGTAAACAAACTGACATTTAAAGGGCTTAAATTTTAATGAGGCCTTAAGTTACTATAAAATACACCCTCTCGCCACGCTATATCTATCTATCTATCTATTCACAGACAGACAGACAGACAGAGAGACAGACAGACAGACAGACAGAGACACACACACACACACATACACACACACACACACACACACACACACGCACACACACGAGCATTTACTCTCAAGTACTGTAGGCTACTCGAGTACAATTTAGATGCTACTTGTACAGTACTTATTTCCATTTCATGCTACTTTAAACTTCCACTCCACTAGCCTACATTTCACTCCACTAGCCTACATTTCACTCCACTAGCCTACATTTCAGAGGGAAATATTATACGTTCTACTCCACTACTGACAGCTACAGTACAGTAGTTAGTCAGTCTTCTTTGCAGATTTACATTATTAATACAACTTGTAAATCCAATTCAACTAATAAATGATGGTACATTTGAGGTTAAGCTACCCAGCAGTAGCTAATAACATGTGATTCTGAAATGGGTTATTCTTTTGCATAATGACTAGGCCTACTTTTACTCTTGCTATTTTAAATAGGCTATATTTTGATCATGCTAGCTTTGACTTAATTCATCACGTAGGACTTCTAGCCTAGCCGTGCACTTGTAACAGAGTAGTTCAACGGCGTTGGAAGCACGGTGCGGTGGGCGCTGCAGCACCCCCTGGTGGCAAGAGATGTAAAAAAAAAAAAAAAAAAAAAAAAAATTTTTTTTTTTTTTTTTTACAGTGCACCTGAACGCAACATGCAAAATACCCGCTGAATAAGTGTCCAAATGTTCATGTAATTCTGGCCAATACTCCACTTCTGTTATAACATTTCAGTCTGGAAGATATAATCTTTATGACTACCTTAAAAGGCTAAATGAATAGCTTAGAAAATGAATAGCACCGGGGGCCCATGGTACTATTAATCCGGCCCTGGATATATCGGAGGAATAGCAGGTAGGCTATCACTGTCCCTGAGTCCTGAGGGTAAATTGAGTAATGCTGCAGAGAAGAGGAGAAGACACTGAATAATGACATCACAACAGTAAAATCCTAATGTTAATTTAAAATGCAATATTCCTCTAAATATGGCTAAAAGTCCAAAAAGGGTGGGAGAGAGAATGAGGATTCCAACACAGCAGTGGGAGCAAGTGGTGACATGGAGGTGAGTGAGAAAAGGTGACTGAATAATGACACAACAGTCTAATCTTAATATTAATATTCCTCCTTCGCAGTGGCGGCCCCGAAACTTTGGAACGACCTGCCTTTGCACGTCAGGGAAGCCCCCACTCTGCTAGTGTTCAAAGCACGCCTCAAAACTCATTTTTATTCATTGGCTTTTTCAGCCTGAGTGTGTTAATCATTTTATGTGACACTTTGTTCTTTGTTCGTTGTTTTTGTACTGTATGATTGTGGTAGGCCTATGCTATTCGTTTTTGACTTGTACAGCACTTTGTTTTCAACCTTGTTGTTTTTAAACGTGCTTTATAAATAAAGTGGATTGGATTGGATTGGATAATCTGGCGACAAAGTGGCCAAATTTTTTGGCGCCCTGCGGGCGCCGTCAGCCGTCCCCCCCAATGTTGAATCCGTGACAGCACCCCCTACCTAAAAGTACTTCCAACGCCCCTGGAGTAGTTTCACACTGTGGTATGTAGGCTATCTATGGCTGCTGCTACTTCTACTCAAGTCTAAATCTGAATAGCCTACTTCTTCCACCACTGTGACTGCACTGCACAAACACGCACACACACACACACAGTTGAAGTTGAGTCTGTCCTACCTGACTTATATACTGATCCACGTCGAGTCGCTCGGTAGAACTCTCTGTAAACTCTCTGTCGGGAACTTTAAACGCTGCTTTCTGTTGTGTTGTTTCTCTCCTTGTGTGTTTCCTCGCTCCCAACCTCGCTCTCTCCGCCTTTGGCTCGGCTCGTGCTGCATTCAGGTGCTCCTCGTAAACTCTGCCTTCACACAGTCAGTCAGTGATAGGTAACCAGTGATAGGTGGACGGAGCAGAAATTCAACTACACATAAATAGCCTATTTGAATATCCAGTGTTGCTTCAAATCCCTTCACCTGCAGTGCCAGCTCTTGTATATTTAAATGTTTTATAACAAAATGTCTGGTAGAACGTGCACTTGAGAAAATGTGCATCACACACTTGATGTTTTAAACACTTTATTAACTTTTATGGCAGCTACAGTGGAAACACACACAGTAGGCTAATAGGCCTACATGTTTAGCCTAGCCTAGTACATAGCAAGCAGTCATAGTGTATGATATCAAATGCATCAGTTGTCGAACAAACATCATCTGACAACTTTGTCATTATTTTTCAGTGTGAGCGAAGTCATGATATTTCCCGCAGCCCATGAAGGCAGCGGTGATAGACAGCTCCGCCCCTTCAGCTCGAAACCATAAAGTCAATAAACAAGCAATAAACCTATATTAATATCCATAAGTTGACTACAGAGTATTCCTATGGGGACTTTATAATTATCAAAGTTTATTTGACATCATATGGTTTCTCTAGTATTCCTACAGTGAGAGTGTGGTGTTTGATTTTTGTTTGATTTCCTTCTGCAAAGCATGGCTTCTTCTTTGGTAGTTGGAGTTTTTTAATTAATGAAATAATGAATTAATGAATTAATGATCTTTTGAAACCAATTAAGGTCAGTTCGACATTTGAGCATGCGCAGTCTGCAGACTTTTCATCAGGAAGCCTGAAGTGATCAGGATCGATCTGGAGGAAAAGATCAATTGAAATGTTTGAGTTTTCTGCCATCTAGCGGCAGCTGGCGGGAGCGTTGCCTATTTTCTATCCACACATCATATATCTCACTATCAAGAACTATATAAACAGCTGGGGAAAAAAACTCTACGTTACTGTGAAACCATAGAGGCGATATAAAATTGTCTTATTGTTTGAAAGGCTTTTCAGCCCTGACGAGAATCAAACTGGAGAAGAAAAATGAAACTCTAGCAGCAACTGTTAATGTAATAAACTGATAAGAAATGTGACATAAAGCAATGCATTTTCAATTGTAATAAAATGTCTAAATGGGTCAAACGTAATAAAACCTAGTAGCTAATGTGATGAATTGCTAGATAAGGTAAACTATCTTCATATGGCAAAAGTTACAAACCTCATAATATATTAATCACCAGTTGATGTGTAATAACCTATTACATTATTGTTACAATAATATCAGTCTGCATGTGTAACATAGGCTAATTAAAATTTCAACCCACGTAAAGGGATTTATTTCTTCATTTTGACAAATTATTATATTAATATCCATTTATTACAATCCATCACTACAAACATTATTGACAAAAAGGCAATTGTCACTGGAAACAAGATAAGTTATCAAACCCCACAGCCGGATAGTTTTAATTCTAATTGTATTATAATGAAGATACCCCTCCTTCATGCAGTGAGTCGGCTTGTTTCATTTCTCTATTTATCCACCAGGTGGTAGCCAAGCTCCAGCGTCTGCTGTTTTGACTGGCTGCTGAGGACATTTACTGTATTTATTTAGGGTATATTAAGGTTAAGGTTTATTAGGAGACAGAGCAGAAATCTCAAAACTAGAGAAGTAGAGAAATAGTTAAAACAACAATAATGAATTTACAAAACAATACAAGAAATCAGGAAAAACAAAATTAATCCAGGGGGAATGTGTTCAGACAGAACACATGCCTTGCTCAAAGACACTCAGGAATCACTCAGGGCTTTTCGCTTCATCTGTAAACATGGACTAAATAGATTTTTACTCAAATGTGTTGAACTGGTGAGTTAGTACTCTCTACTGTAAAGTGATATTTATTTCATGTTTAGTCCTTAAATGCTCAGACAGTAACTGAAAATGTTGGGATAGATACCTTTGACTAAAGTGGTTTTATTAGACTAATATAGGTGACAAAGGGTTATATAAATAAACACACGTGTGTGATTTGAACTATGAGTGCTATATGATATAATATCCTTTCGATGGCAGAGTAACCTGAAGCTCACAGTTAGAGCAGAACATGTGAAGAAACAAATCCCCAAACAGTGTGTCACACAGAATTAAACATCTACTGTAGTTTTGTTACAGGTGGACTAAGTTTCCCAGCATGCATCTGACAGACGGCGACAGGCATAACAGCACAGTGAAAATATAAACAGCTTTAGAAACGGTTTGAACTGAACCTTCAGGTGATTTTTGGACGACTGCAGAGTTCAATTCAACTTTTCTCTGTTAGCAGCAGAGATTGCATTACTGTGTGTTTGCACCGGATGGGGGGGGGGGGGGGGGGTAAACTCATTCCTCAGTATAAAGGCACATTAAGCTCCGCTGAGGGAGCTTAGCTCTCTTGGGTTTGCGGTTAGTGCCCACTCCACCCCTGAGCAGTTGACAGTATGATGCAAAATTCTCAACTGTCCGTAGATATATCTGTTATAATCTCCCTCCTTTCTGCCCAGACAGGAATAAGCTGCTAAAGAAAATGAAAGAAAGCATGAGTGAATATTTGGCTGCAGGTCATGGTGCTCTCTCCCTGCAGGTCACGGTGCTCTCTCCCTGCAGGTCATGGTGCTCTCTCCCTGTCTGCGGCGCTCCAGATATCCTCCAGTTCGTCTTCCACCTCCTCAAACTGCCAGCGATCAGGACCAAGAGCATCTGACTTCTTCTCTGACGCTGTGCGAGTTTCCTCTCCTGCCATAGTCTCAGGCCTGAAACCGTGAGAGCAGATGCTGCAGTTGTCCTCTGAGCAGACGACCACTCGACCGGATCGGCTCACTCGACCGGATCGGCTCATAGGGGGATTTAAGGAGTTTGCCGTTGCGGTGGAAAGCCGGTTTGAGCTAGAGCGGCTGGTGAACGGCTGCTGGTTAGCCGAGAAATAAATGTGGCCTTTGAGGTCACAAATCTTGGTGTGAACACTTAAACATTCATGATGGTGGAACGGTTCGGTGTTTTGAGCTGCAGTCAGACAGCAGGGCGCAGAGCTCTTCTCCTGCACGTCTGAAATACCTTCTCGTCCAGTAAGTCTGGCTTGCTCCTCTGGAATCAGAGCGGAGGTCGACTCTGAGAAAACAGCCTGAAGTTCTGCCTGGCCTTCAGACTCTGAGGTCAAAGTGAAGGTGTTTCTGGTAGCTTTGGTTGAGAGGTCAGCCTGTTTGGTCTGGCCTACAGCACTGTACAGATTAGATGAGAGAGTTTTCTCTGAAGGATTAGGGCTTGGACCACCAGAGTTCGTGGTCTTCTCTGAAGACTTGCCTGTCACAGTGAAGCCTCTGGAGCTGAAGCTGGAGATGTCTTCCCAGTTTGTGGGCAGGTCGAACCTCAGCATAGATCCTAGAGGGATGCTGTAGCGGCTCTTCTCCCGATGCATGCTCATCTCTCTGGACTTCTCCTGATCCGTGCTGGTCTCTCTGGACTGATCTGTGCTGGTCTCTCTGGACTGACCTGTGCTGGTCTCTCTGAACTGACCTGTGCTGGTCTCTCTGGACTGACCTGTGCTGGTCTCTCTGAACTGACCTGTGCTGGTCTCTCTGGACTGATCTGTGCTGGTCTCTCTGGACTGATCTATGCTGGTCTCTCTGGACTGATCTGTGCTGGTCTCTCTGGACTGATCTGTGCTGGTCTCTCTGAACTGATCTGTGCTGGTCTCTCTGGACTGATCTGTGCTGGTCTCTCTGGACTGATCTGTGCTGGTCTCTCTGGACTGATCTGTGCTGGTCTCTCTGGACTGATCTGTGCTGGTCTCTCTGGACTGATCTGTGCTGGTCTCTCTGAACTGATCTGTCCTGGTCTCTCTGGACTGATCTGTGCTGGTCTCTCTGGACTGATCTGTGCTGGTCTCTCTGAACTGATCTGTGCTGGTCTCTCTGGACTGATCTGTGCTGGTCTCTCTGGACTTGTTGTAATCTGGAATGATCGGAGCATCGGGGCCGCCTGCAGTGTCTTCTGGTGAAACATTGACAACCGAGATATGTTTAACGTACAGCTGTAGCTCTATGTTGCCTGGACTCCCAGGTGAGATCCGCCTGCTGGTTTCTCCTTCCTGAGGCCAGGTGTTGGCTCTGCAGCATGTCACTTCCCTTCCAGTCCGCCCGACAGACAGACGAGTCAGACTGCTCACTGTGTGTCTGTGGGCGGGTCGCTTCCTCCTCCGGCCTGCTGGCTTCATTTTCAGGGTGGAGACTGAAGCGATGGAGGGAGATGGAGGCACAATGGCAGCGCTGGCTTTAGCAGCGGTGGGGAAGCCGAGATTTGTGGCCAAGTCTTTACAGACAGGACTGTTTCCATCAGTGACTTGTAAATATGTGCTGACCTACAGGGGGGAGTAAAGAGCAGGTGTCAGGAGGAGAGATGATTTAAACTCCAGTGAAGTCTTCATACAGGTCTATACATTCATACTGAGAGCTGCCCAGTACTGCCATTCAATTTGACCACTAAGCTCACTTGTACTCCAAAAACCTGTGGTCCTTTGGCAAAGTTGAACTCAACCAATGTAATCATTTCTGCCTCTGCAACTTCCAATCATGGAAGTTGGAAACTCTCATTAATGTTTTGCTTGCCTTGCGCCTGTGTTTACACTGTCCTTTCAACACAAAATGACCGCTGTGAAAAAGGCCCATTGGTTGTTAGATGGATACTGACCCGATGTACCGGCTCTGGGGACAGCTCATGGGGAGCCGGGCCACAGCTTTGCTTGTCCTCTGTCTGAGGGTCAAAGGTCAGGATGAGGTTAATGCTGCCACCTACTGGGGAAAGTGCAACACGGGAATCCTCCACAAACACACCGGGAGGCATGGCCGTCTCTTCAGACGAGCACCAGACGCTTTCTGCCTGGAATCCTGAACGCTCCTGTCGCTCTAAACACTCATGTGACTCTGATGATGGAGACGGAAGCTGCAAAGGACAAAAAACATTCTTAGCAATAACTTACAGTCAAAGTTTAATTGAACTAAAACTGGGTGCTGTGTGCTTATAAGACAAAAACGATAAGAAATGTGAAATGTAGTTTACACCTTCTTCATTTATGTGAAGAATAAAAAGAGATGAGAAATTTTAGGAAAGGAATTTGTCTCTCTTTTTTGCAATGTAAACAACAACAAAAACACTAAACCAGAAAAAAGAGAGGAAGAAAACTATATAAACAAATGAAAAACTGTAATAATACAATAAGAATCCAACAACATTCTGGCCAGCAAGGACACAAGCTAAATTATCCTCAATGGCACACACGCACGCAAACACACACACACATACACACACGCACACGCACACACACACACACACACACACACACACACACACACACACACACACACACACACACACACACACCTACACGCATGTGTAGAGGTGTATGTACAGCACAGTGTGTAGTGTATATGGGCATTTCACTACTGTAATAGGGTGGCCGGCGGCGGTCCCACGGCGCACAACTGCACATGCACGAAGTTTCTTTAAAAGTTTCAAAAACTTTAGTTAACCACAGACCTTATTTCAGGCATCTAATCAAAATCCCCATTCAAACCCATTGACTTGAGACAAGGGAAGCAGGCAATGCTAACTTCCGGCTTTTAGGGCTCCTTCCTCCTTCCTCAAAACCCTGGAACTCCCTCACCAGGGCTCCCACTAAACCCTGGAACTCCCTCACCAGGGCTCCCACTAAACCCTGGAACTCCCTCACCAGGGCTCCCACTAAACCCTGGAACTCCCTCACCAGGGCTCCCACTAAACCCTGGAACTCCCTCACCAGGGCTCTCACTAAACCCTGGAACTCCCTCACCAGGGCTCCCACTAAACCCTGGAACTCCCTCACCAGGGCTCCCACTAAACCCTGGAACTCCCTCACCAGGGCTCTCACTAAACCCTGGAACTCCCTCACCACGGCTCCCACTAAACCCTGGAACTCCCTCACCAGGGCTCCCACTAAACCCTGGAACTCCCTCACCAGGGCTCCCACTAAACCCTGGAACTCCCTCACCAGGGCTCTCACTAAACCCTGGAACTCCCTCACCAGGGCTCCCACTAAACCCTGGAACTCCCTCACCACGGCTCCGCCCACTGCCGGATGCACTTTAATGTCATAAGGCTCGTTTGAGATGATCAAGTTCTGCGCAGATTTGACCAGCACCTTGTTGCCCCGTTGCATGATGGTTAGAAAGTTGTCCGACTTGCTCCGCCTGCCCGACTGCGTGAGCCACGGGACTCTGGTGAGAGCGAGGCGGGCGCAGATTTGGAGCGAGGCGCCGCAGTTGCTCCCCACCAACTGCGCCCGACTGCACAGCTCAGAGGATGATGAGAAACGCATCGAGCTGATCGCCCATTGGTTCAACACAGGTGCATCACAAACCCACAGTGAAGTGTAGAAACTATAATTTCATATCTATTCCAAGCTGCCACTCTATATTTTACATAAATACCACCTGTAATGCCTACATTAACAATAAAATAAGTAATCTGAAGGGCTGGGTCATTTGAGCAGTGAGTGTGGGTGGCGCTAATGCATGTTTTAATTGGTTTACAAACCGCTGTTAAACACAGTAGCCATTTTGTGTCTAAAAGGCAGGAAGTAACAGAGGTGCAAGCAGAACATGAACATGAAGCTCAGATCATAAGAACCTGGGTGTGTTGATGGAGAGTCTCCTGGGTTGAATCTGACTCTCGGCCCAGCTGCTCTTTCTGTGCCTTCCAGTGGACCAAAATCCATCCCAGCATGCTTTGCAGCTCCTCAGTCCTTTCCTTTATCTGTGGATGAAGACAGTGAAAGACAAAACAGATGATGTTTCATTTCAGGAGCCATCTTGGATCAGCAATAGAGACAGTCTGCATGTCTGGGAACGCCCTCAAAATGTTAAACGGCTGGCGCGCGAGTGGGGTAAAACCACCCATATGTCTCATGGGCTGACTCACCAAAAGACGGTGCTGCGGCTCTAAACTACAGGTTTGGGGATTCTAGAGCAGAACACAAGACACAAGATGTGCGTTTACTGCGGTGGTTAAATCCCCGATCGTGTCTGCCTGGGCTGGGCTATCAACTAAATTCTAACTTTGCTGAATGGATAGAACGGGGGTTTTTACCCCACCCTGACCACGCCCCCAGCCAGGCTGAGCCAGCTAAACCAGCGTCTATGACGAGACGTGGCCTCAACCTATAAGATAAGATGGCACTTTATGAATGGCCTTGGGGAGGGACAGGGGGCACTGGGGTGTAGCTGTGTCTGTAATCTTGCGGCTGTAGAGTGGATGATGTCACTAGCGTGCGCCACCACTGCCGACTGTGGGATACATCAGATCAGCAATTAGGCCCCGCCCCCTTTTAGGGGGAAAACACAAGTCTCTCTCCGTTCACTTCATTGTAAAATAGCACTACCCCAAAAAATTATAGAAAAATAACAGAATCAATCTCGTTTATTAATGACCCCAAAACACCATGACATGACGATTACAACTCGTCTGGCCATAGAATGAGCAAGATACACCGGAAATATGACTTTGACCCATCTAAAATCATGTAACTCATGTCACATATTTACATTACAGCCCTGAGCCAAGTAGCCTACAACGACGCTGGTCTTCACTACAACAGCATTTAATGTAGGAACTGGAAGACTAAATTAGCAACAGGCGGACGATGTGCCGTCGAGAGCGTGCTGACATACTGTCTGTCAGTGTGGTTCTCCAGCTGCACCAAAGCAGACCAGCACGCTCTGCAGCGTGTCATCAAAACGGCAGTCAAAATCATTGGGACTTCGCTCCCAGACATCCACTCCCTCTACTCCTCCCGCTGCCTGTGCCGTGCCCACAGCATCATCAAGGACTCATCTCACCCGGCTCATCATCTGTTTGTCCTCCTGCCCTCAGGTAGGAGATACAGATCCATCTGCTCTAAAACTTCCAGGATGCTTAACAGCTTTCCCCCCCCCCCCCCGAACAATGAACTCTGACCAACTCTGACTGTTTCACACTCATTGCTCACGAACTCTGTACAACATTCTGGACTCACTGTTTACATGCACTACTGAACAGTCACTAACTCTGATGCCTTTATAGAATAATGTATTTATTTATTGTATGTATTTATTATTTGGGCCGATGCACTTTACCTTGGTGTTGCACTGTACGTCTCAGGGAGATGCTTGTCTATATCTCGTTGTTGGAGCAATTTAACAATGACAATAAATATACTTGAACTTGAACTTGAACACAGGAACTAGGTCAGAGACGGGTCATGAGTCACATGATTTTAGATGGGGCAAAGTCATATTTCCCATGTATCTTGTGCATTGTGTGGCCGGCTGAGTTGTAATATATTGTCATGTCATGGTGTTTTGGGGTCATTAATAGATGAGATTGATTCTGTTATTTTTCTATAACTTCTTTGGTAGTGCTAATTTACATTGAGGTCAACAGGGAGAGGCTTGTGTTTCCCCCCTAAAAGGGGGCGGGGACATGTGCCGCCAGCAGCCGCCTACAAAATGACGTATTGCCGATCTGGTGTATGTAAACAACAGCAACAATGTTGCCCTGAGAAAACTCTCGGGGCTGATATTGTCGCCTCAAACCCACAGTCAACAGCTCGATATCTGGCATACAGATGCATGTCTTCACAGTAATGTGTCCTGGGTTAAAATTAACTCATGGTTACTGCAGTGTGACCGGTGTTTGCGGTGCGGGGGTAATAAAGCAATAATAAAGACCTGCTACTGCTGCTGCAAGAACTAATAATATTGATGATGATCATAATAATAATAATAATAATAATAATAATAATAATAATAGCAATACATCATATTTATATAGCACTTTTCTAGAACTCAAAGTCGCTTACTTCTACTAGTAATAAGTGGGTAGCTGTTTTCTGTCACAAAGAAACAAATAAATAACCCTAAAAAACTTGAATAAAAACAAGAAGGAAGGAAGGAAAGAAACTGAACTGAAATCTCTGAATGAACTTACTCTGTCTGCCAGGTGATGTCTGTGTTTGACGAGCCTTTGGCCCGATTCAACCAGATCATCAAAATCTTCAAACTTCTGCTGGATTCTGTGGTCCAGGTCGGAGAGCTCGGCTGACTGCCCTCGTGTCGACTTTTGCATCAACACCTCAGAGAAAATGTGAGTTTGGGTTTCTTCAGCCCAAGAACTGTTGACAGATAGCAGACACATGTACTGTAGTCTCATGTGAAGAAGTTACGAACATATTTTTCACGGGGTGGACTCGTACAAGTGTGCCACCTCAGATTCACCGTCGTAAATGACCTCCGAAAACATTGTTATAAATGAACAAGAATTGTCATTTAGCATAATTGACACCCCCGTAATGCTACAGGGTTAGGCGTGTGGGGAAGGGGGGGGGTTGCCATTTTTTGTTAGTGGAATGCATTACCGATAATTATGGTAATTGTTGTCTCATCTTGTGTCATACTGCCATCTTGTTGCACTTGTATGTTACTACAAACTACAGTTACATTATTAGGGTAAATGCGGATGAAGAGCACTCACATCATGGCCAGGTAGGAAGTGAGGAAGGCCTGGAGCTGCTGGAGCTGCAGCAGAGCGTTACGGTTGTCGGCCAAACTCCAGCCCAGCTCCTCCCAGGCCTGCAGCGCCTCCTCAGCCCGGGGGTCAGAAGTCAACCTCTCCACCTCCTCTCTGACCAGCTGCCGCTCCATCTAGTAGACAGGAGACAACAGGAGAGCTGCAGTGTCCACCGAACAAAGCAAGATCTATTAAGATCTACAAAGATATGCTGACCAATTCCATCTCTCTCTCTCTCTCTATCTTTCTCTCTCTCTCTCTCCATTTTACCTTGAGAGGTCCAAGATTTTGGAATATTTACTGTTGTATTTTGAACACATTTTGTAGCTCATAGAAATGTGTAAAAGGTCAGTTGGGCTCAAATGTTTTATATCCACTGGACGTATAAAAAGAAATAAAAAGAAAGACAAAAATCCTATAGAAACAGGTTTCAACATGTGAGGAAGGTGACTCAGTGTTCTTTCTGATAGATAACGATGTGTTTTGTTATCATGGCGACCATGACAGATGTCGGCATGGTTTCACCACATGATGTCATGTTTTCAGAAAGGAGAGTTGGAACAGAAAACATTAAAGGAATAGTTTGGATAGGGGGGTAAATATAACACTCCAAACTTAAGTTTGGCTAAATTTTGGCATTCGAAAACTCCCCCCCCCATTTTCTCCCCAATTGTACTTGGCCAATTCCCCCTGCTGCCCCGATCGCTACCCCCTCTGCCGATCTGGGGAGAGCCGTAGACACACGTGCTTCCTCCGATTCATGTGCAGTTGCCAGCCGCTTCTTTTCACCTGTGGGCAGGGGAGCTTCCCCGGCAGGACGTAGCACGTGGGAGGATCGCGCTATTCCCACCAGTTCCCTTCCGCCCCAAACAGGAAAACACTTTTTCAAAGCGGCCCCTTGACCTGTCAGCTCAAGATATCTGAATGAAAAAGTATTTTTTCCGATAGGGTAGCGTGAGCATTTTCCGGCAAGGCGTGTATCTGCAGATACCCCAGAAAACCTCCCTCTTTTTCAAAGCCTGTTGGCAGGATAGAGTCCAGCTCCAGGACGGCGTCTGTCTGACCTCCAGCCTGCAGCTCCCGCAGGTCTCTGGGTCACTGACCTCCAGTCTGTGCTGCTGCTCCGTCAGTGCATGCAGCTCCCAGCTCTCTGGGTCACAGCGCCTCACAGCGTCCGTCTCTGCATCCAGGACGTCCATGCTGAGCTCAGCACACCTGGACAGCAGGCCACTGATCCGTAGAGTCACACTCGACTGCAAGAGACCCAAGAGGCTTTATTTATTAATTGTATTTATTTGCATCATCACTCCCCATGCCTAAACCCAACCAATCATCACTCCCCATGCCTAAACCCAACCAATCATCACTCGCCATGCCTAAACCCAACCCAATCAGAGTAGGGCAGGTCCTGCCTTCGCTGTCCTGTGAAAATAAATGTCACGTACCTAACCGTAACCCTGATGCTGAAGTAACGTGGGGCTGAGGCAGTGGCACCTGCAGGATCCTATTCAGCTCTACCTGATGACTTGCTCACAGCCACCCGAAGGGCTTCATCTAACAAGAACTTCATGGATCTTCACTACTACTGCTCTCAGTATGGGCTCCAGCACGCCACCTGGCGCCGTCGAGGACCCTCCCAGGACTGTCAGGTCCTGGTCATCCTCTGGTCATCCGAGGTGTCCTACACTCTCAGGCTCCCCGGAGCACTTCTGAGCCACTGTCAGCAGGGGCGGACTGGGATTATAATTCAGGCCGGGCATTAGATACCACGCAGGCCAGGCCGATACGGCTGTTTGAAGCCCAATTTGGGCCGTTTGAAGCCAGATTTGGGCCGTTTGAAGCCCAATTTGGGCCTTTTGAAGCCCAATTTGGGCCGAATCCAATTTTACAATGAGATGCACCCACTTTAACCCTGAATAAAGTAATAAAACCACTAGTAAACCAGTAGGCGGCGCCTGGCCTGCTGTTCAGTGAGTGGCCTGACGGGGCACCAAATTTTTTTTTTTTTTTTTTTGCAGGCCAGGCCAGGCCAGGCCAGGCCACCGGGCATTTGCCCGACGTGCCCGATTATGCAGTCCGCGCCTGACTGTCAGTGTCTCCTTGATGCCAGAGCCCTCAGGCTCTCCCCCGGCCCTGGCAAGATCAGAGGGGCTCTGATTCTCTGCTGGCGGTGGGGCGATAGACCCTTTTCACGGGGGCCATCCAACATCACAGTCACCCTGATAACTCAGAAGGACTGAGCACATCTAACTCACTCTAACTTAACCCCAACCCATAAGTAGGCTACTACTCGCTTGTGCACTTATCATTTTTATTATTTTGTTCTGTATTTTGTTCAAATTCTAAACACCTTTGGTCAGTATTGATAGCATTTCACATTTATGGAGAGCATTGATGCACAGCTGGCTATTAGTTGTATCAATGGGAATGGGTTCTACTCTATTTGTCTATTGTTTCAATACAATCTGTAAGATACATACTGTTGTTTCAACCAGTCTGATGGTAACTTATTCTTACAACTCTACACTTAATCTGGGTTAAATCAGTGTATGTAAAAAAAAAAGCGGCCATCTAAGTGTTTCAGTGTGTCAACTAGCTGGTAGCGCAGTAGCTGTGAGCGCTCACCCCTAGAGGCAGGGGCGGAGCAACCCTATCAGCCCAGAGGGGGCGAAGCTTTCAGGGGGGGCCACTGAAGAAAAATTTGCCTTTTTTGCATGTTTGAATCTGTTTTAGCCATATTTAGTGGAATATCTAATTTTAAACACACCAATGTTATTGTCTATTGATTGAATTCCTCTCACACTCATTTTAAGTCACAACTGTAAAATAGCTGATAGCCCCTATATCCGAAAACACAATTTGTCACTCATTGAGCCAAGTAATATTATGTCCAAGAAAGCCTACAGTGATCACAATAGAGAGCCGCAGGGATGACGTATTTTTATAGTCTGAAAGCGGGAGTCCCGGACTTCATGGTTCTTCACTGTTTCTGCCTATGGGATTTTGGAATGGGTTTTTGGCCCAATGCTTCAAATAAGGTCTGTGGTTAATGCAAGCTTATTCAAACGCGAACCAGTGTTCAGCAGGATAAGCTTCACACATGAGGACCACTTTTATGAGTTTTTAAGCTTTTACGTGCCGTTAAAAGGGCGGCTAGCTAGCAAACGGCTAAATGAGACTACACTGTTGAGTCGACGGGGATATTATACGTCAATAACGTCATCACTTCAAAGGACGAACACAGAAATTCTCTTTCCCTCACCTGGTTCAGCCCCGTTCAGCCCAGGGTAATCAGTGCACAGCAGCGCACACATCAACAACACTCCAGGTTGAGTGGTGACATGACGGGGAAGCCTATGCGACACTGTGTGTAGTTCTGGATTAGCTTAACACGAGCTTTTTACTTCTAGGGCTCGCATTTACGCTTCAAAACTCATGAAAGTGGTCCTCATGTGTGAAGGTTATCCCGCTGAACACTGGTTCGTGTTTGATTAAGCTTGCATTGCCCACAGACCTTATTTGAAGCATCGTGCCAAAAACCCATTCCAAAATCCCATAGACAGAAACAGTGAAGAACCATGAAGTCCGGGACTTCCGTGTTCAGACTACAAAAATACGTCATCCCTGCGGCTCTCTATTGTGATCACTGAACCTCTTGAGGTTATAAATTGGACGACTCTTGCTCAATAAAGCCTGAACCTGTAGCAAAAACAAAGCATCGACCAACCCAAAGCCGCCGAGTCCAATATCTTTTTTCTTTTCTTAAAAAAAAAGATCTCTGCTTCAAATCCCATTTTAGTTTGTTAGTTTGTCAATTACAATTCCTCGTGTTCGATGAGTCTGGGTAAATGCTCTTCAGGCAACAAACTTGTTCTTAGTGGTTGAGCCGCTCTTTGCGGCCGTGTCTGCATGTGACTGGTATCCGATGATGACTTTTGCTGGAACACCTAGTCTGTCTTTATACACACGCCCTATGTGTGTGATGGCCTCTTTGTTGTCATCGTCTGTGGTCCATATTGCTATTTTGTCTCCTTTGGCTCGGACGTTAATGACGGCCCCACACACGTCGTCACTATGGTCATCAAAACCTTCGCCCACAAGACACAGGAGCGTCTCCAACCAGAATTGGTCCAGATACGCCCGGCGCTGGTGCTTGGCCACAGTGATCAACCAGCGCCCGCCTCGCCGGTTCCGCTCATCCTCCCACATGGGCTCGATCCCATCCTTAAACAGCAAGTAGTCTGAGCCAAACATCAAGTTAGTCGATAGTTGCATGTGGTTATATAAAGCCCAAAAGTCCTCCACTGTGTCAAAGTTGGAGATGAGACGGAGGTTGGCCTGCCATGTTTTACTCTTGTCGTTCTTGCAAAACCAAAGAGCCCACTTGTTTTGTAATGGATGTTTGATGTATGCTTCGGGGCTCACAATCTTTTCACTGGTTGCTTTGCATTTTTCCTTGTCAGCATTCAAATTCCAAGTTAACACCACTAGAGT
Source organism: Poromitra crassiceps (assembly GCF_964638095.1). NCBI lineage: Eukaryota > Metazoa > Chordata > Actinopteri > Beryciformes > Melamphaidae > Poromitra > Poromitra crassiceps. Next base: position 62,313,036 of record NC_139642.1, read on the forward strand.
GGCCGCCATCTTCAGGAAATCTGATTCACAGGTTTTGGCATGTTAAAAAAATCAGTCGTCCAATTTATAACTTGAGCAGGATTTATGACATCACTGATGATGTCATAAATTACTGATGATATCACAATGACCAGTGAATTGATGCCAACAGATGATGTCACATATGCGTAAAAACTGATTATGTCACAATGTCTATGACATCATCAGTGGGTATGACATCACTGATAATGTCGCAATGTCTATGCATAAGTGATGCCATAGACTGACTTCACATCATCACAGATGACTGACATCACAATTGCTCGAGTGACATTACTGGTGACATAATGGCTCGAGTGTGGGAAGTCAGTTTGAAGGACAGAATGGGAAGTCTCCTCCAACTTCTCCACCGCTCTCCTCACAGTCCTATATGAGCGATGGACCCTGACCTCTGTCCAGTCCTTGGTGTGTGGAGGAGTGTACAGGGATGGGAAGCTTTGGAGGAGGTGGAGGTGGTCTTCACTGTGTGAAAGATGCGTCACCTAAGTGCTTCTGTTCATCAACTCAGAGATTTCCTGTTCCAGCTCTTTGATGAAGCCTCTATGTCTGTTTCTCTGTTCTTTTCTGCTTCTTTTCAATTGTCTCAATGAGCTCTGCACAGCCTGGATCAGAGCAGTGAAGACCTGCACACTGTCTGCTATCTCTCTGTCTGCATCTTCCTGGCTGAGCTCTACTGTTTGATCTGCTGAATCTTCAGTTGTCTCTCCTGGCTCATCTGTTGAACTTCAGCCTCTGTCTTAGGCCTACTTACCACTCACTGACTTTCTGAACTGAGAAGCCATCTCAGATATTGACCTGCAGCTTAGGTCTTCTGTCAAAAATCTTTTTACACATGGGACAATGGCATGGGGCATTAACATCCCAGTGCTGAGTGATAGTTTTTGCAGAAGTTGTGTCCACATGGTGTGAACACATCCAGACAGATGGGACATTGAAACTGCTCATCAGATAGGAGACAGTTGGCAGCAGACATAATGTAGACACTGAGACCAAAACCGACAGTGTGAAATAACAACTAGCTTCTTCTTGTTCTTCTGTGGTGTTTTATGGCAGTTCGCATCATTTATGGTGCATTACCGCCTCCTTCTGGAATTATCCATCCACTGTTTCCCTACATTCTGTAAAACCTGATCCTCCTTTTCCCCTCTCTGGACAATATCTCCAGACACTGACCGGCCACTTTCTTTCTTTCATAACAACTAGCTTCTTCTTCGAATGGCTTTCCGGCAGAGTATGCCTTGCGGCACATTGCTGCCTCTCACAGTTGGGGAATATTCTTCTTCTTCTCACTCAGAGCCATGTCACTCTGGGGAATATTCTTCTTCTGGTTCTCCTGATGGCTTTCCGGCAGACTGTATGCTTTGCGGCACACTGCTGCCTCTCACAGGTCAGGACTATTACTGTTTAGGGTGTTTTTACTTCCACAGGAGTAACCCTGTGGTGGCGACCACTGTTTTCACAGTCTTTGCCTGATTCTCGGTGGGATTCAGCATCGGTAGATCTCGGTATTGGTAACTGATAAATATCGGTATCGAATCCAAAAGTTTGCCCATCGCCCATCCCTAGTTAACTCATTCAGTGCCAGCCACTTTTGGAGAACGGATGCTCCCAGTGCCAGAGTTTTCAGAGCGTTTTCAGTGATTTCTCGAGGCCCACAGAATATTGTGTGATATTACTATGTAAACACCGAACACGCACAAGAACGAGCTGGCTCTATTGTATCATCAGCAAAAAAAAGTTTATTGATACCATTTTCCGTTCTTTAGTTATGAGCCGGAGAAGATAGGTTGTTTTCAGCGTTTTCAGGCTTTTCAAATTATTAGCTGAGATAATCCGCCTTTTGTGAAATGCAGCATTTCAAGCACATTCACTGAGTCTGAAGATAATATTTTCTGATGTAGTGACGTAGTTGTTGTGTGATGCCCTGCGTGCACCACCCGGCACCACCCCCCTCCCCCCCTCCCCCCGTAAACTCCTCCCCACACTGCACACAGCCTCACGCAACCATTATATTTTCGGACTGCTGCGTTTGTGTGCTGCTGTCGGCTCTCAGCGCCACAGCAGGGAAGAGCCAACCCGGATTGCTGAATGGTTTGGCGTCAGGGGCTGCTTTCCTGTCTGCTAATCGGGTGGGGAAACTATACAGACAGACAGACAGACAGACAGGGACAGAGGGGCTCAGTTGTGAGCGCGGATTGACTCCTGTTCGGAGCCAATCTCCCGCGACAGAGCAAATGGCTCTGGGAGCATGTATCGGTTTGTCTTTGATCCACGGCTTTTAGGCTGTTTCTCGGACCTGTCTCTAATCTGGACTGCACCGAGCAAGCACTGTCGCCACCTAATGAGTCCGTAAAATAGGTTATACACCTCCAATAGCTACTATAGTTGTACAGGAGCTGCGGAAGGCTTTGATCGACGTCCCACCGTCAAAAAACGCATTGGACGTCGAAGGACGTCCGTGGCATTCTACGTCACTATTTAATTGGACGTCGAAGGACGTCCATGGCATTCAATGAGTTAAATGTGATGAATGATGAAAATGGCTGATTTATCAAATCATCGCCATTTTAATCAAATCACATGCATTTTCATCACATTGATTTTTATCATTTAATTTTTGTTAATACTTCCACCCCTCATACCGTGATGGCCCCTCACTTGCCTTCACGCAGAGGTCGTATTCGGTCCTGTGTGACCCCGCCTCCTCCCTGTGTGACTCCGCCCCCTCACTGGTCCTGCTGACAGACCGGCTCTGCTGCTGCTGACTGTCTTTCAGCCACAGCAGAGTCTGAAGAAACAAACCCTTA